>NW_025336221.1:2474792-2537552 GCF_004798865.1 Varanus komodoensis | reverse complement strand
ATCAAGCCATGCTTCAAATCTCACTAACTGTCATTTAAACAAACCACCGTTTTCAGAGTTCACATTTCACAGGGAACTGCAATTTGTTTAAACTTAGAACTTTCTGAACTCATTCTCTTGGAGTAAATGAGGTTTGAGAGGGCTGAGTGTGTGATCCCAAGGCTTGCTGCAACTGGTTTTCACAGTAAGAATCCATGGATTCCCCTTTATTTATTACTTACCATGTTTATGATTTGCCCTGTATTTGAAGATATAACATCAACCAAATAAAACTAATAGCAACACAGATACAGTCACGTAAAAAAAAAAAAAAATCAAAAGCAGCAGACATATTTTAAAAAGGAGAAGATAAATATTAAGGCAGCCAGCAACTCTTAAATTATGAAAATGATTGGGGGGAGGGGGATTTTTAAAATGCAGCTTTAAACATATCATCATGAGTAAAAGTAATAGCAAGGTACAAATTCCAAGGCCTGAGAAAATAAAATCAGACTTGGCTGATTCCATAAAGTCAGGCCGATCTCTCTAGGGAGGACATTCCACAATCTGGAGGCCCCTGCAAAGAAGGCCGTAGACACTGACTGAACCTGCATACGTGGACTCCCTTAGAGCAGAGTATCAGCTGATGAACCTGGGATGGGCAGGAACGAGGGGGAAGTAGCAGCTCTTTGGCTACTGTGTCCTGTGCCCCCCACCCCAGACGATGAAGTGATTTATACATGAAAACAAGCACTTTGGATTGTGTCTGAAATAGGTTTACACTAAATCATGATGCAAATTGTACTTCCTCATTGCTTTCCAATTTGCAAGATGTGGATAAATGATCGAATCAAAAATTGGTTCACTTGTCCATCTTGCTTCTTCCACCATGATTCAGGAATGTGACCTGTGTTTTCATTTTTCAAAAAAACTACATATATAACAATCTATGTATGAATTTACTGTTTGGTTTAACAAAGAAGGATGCAACAGATTTTGAAACTGTTCCTGGTACTTGTGAAGAGAGTGGTGTCTTGGTGACATTACAGGCTTTTGCCTCTCTACACCGATTCGTGCTGGCAAAAGTGTTTTAACCAGAGCTTGATACTGAAAATGAAAAGGTATGTTTTACCTGAACACAGTCTACAACAGCCCCAGTCCTTTATGAATGTTGCAGCTCTTTTTACCCACAATAATCCTTATAAACATTACTCTAAGTCAGTATAATGTCACCCATATTCCTGGAGTGAAAGGAAGAGAGGGTGGGAAAAACTAATTTATGGGTGTGCTGAGATTTGAACTAAGGACTTCTAGCTTATAGCTTGTAGAGTTAACCACTGCATTGCATGAATTCCAAGTTTTGTGCTCCACTTGGAATTCTACTTTATGGATGATTAAAACCTTCATACCATGGCCGCATTCACCTCTGAACCTTTACCATCTCTTTCTACCCCTCTGTAGCTACTGAAGGCAGATATGGCTGAGCTCTTGAGATGAAACAAAACTTCTTCACTGTCTCTCAAGTGGTCATTGGTTTACTAGTAACACAGACTGCCAAACAACTGTAACCAGTAAGACACCATACTGAATCCTGATGCAATGCATTTTATAATTCATAGTTAGCAATAGTTTGTGTATGATGGGAGATGTTCTTGATGGCAAATACTGATACTATTAATCAGTCTCAAAGAAAATATACTTCTATCAAATTTGGAATTACTTTTTCCTTTTTTATTGGCTGGAGAAACGGGACTTGGTTCTGACCTAAAGATGTTTTCAAGTTATTATAAATGGATTTTAGTATGATCATAGAATGTTCAAAGATATGTAGTAGGGGGCTGACCCAGTAAATCCGATGTGTGTGACGATTGATGTTTGTAGTATTAGTTTCAAAATCCTAATAAAATTTCTTAAAAAAAAAAGAAAGAAAGAAAATATGAAAACCTTCGATGAACAGTCAAGTATTTACCCTTAAAACACCGTGGAAGGCTACCCCGCTGTTATAACAGGGCATCTGTAAAACAAAACTGTAGATTTCCTCAGAGCTAGGCATATATATTGTTCAAGCAGCCACAAGAGTTAGTGTTTCTCCGGCTGGTTTTCTTCCCCCTCCTGTCTGGCTGAATGCTACTGCAGTCTCCTGTCCTGGCTAGGAACCCTCAACAGGGCTTTTCACTTGAAGCACTTTGAACAAACTGTGACAGACACTTACATTCATGGGGCCTGGAACTGTTCTCTCTCCAATTGTGCTAATCACTCCCTAGGAATGCTGTTGCCAGGAGAATTTTAGGACTCAAGATTTTGGAATGCCAATTAGTCCTGGGCCTTTTGCAGGCCAGAACATGTTTGAAGAATAGAGCTGTGGGGAAGGGAATGGGCAGGAAGAGTGGAGGTGGAATTGAAAATTCAATTAATATGATTTTTAAATAATGACTGCTTTTCTATACTGCAACGGAAACATTATAAATAAAACAATTGCCAAGAAAGGACCTAGGCTTACATGTTGTAGCTCAAGGCAAGAAAGTTCAATGAGCTATGCCATGGGTTTTTCATCTAAGCTGTCTTGTTTCCCTAAAGACCTGTAGGAAATGGAGGGGAGAAGACTTTTGTCCAAGAAACTGTTGACTTAGATGGAAATTTCACTTATTCCTAAAGACAAACAGGTGGAGAAAGGGGTCTTGAACTAGTGGTCGTTTTCTGGGATAAGAAGAACAAAATATAGTTGGGCACCAGATTATAAATTACTTTGACAGAAAGAAACTGTTAAAAAACAAACAAAAAATCCCTCCATCCTGTCTAACCTTCTGAAGAGGAGGAGGAGGAGGAAGAAGAAGAAGACGAGGAGGAGGAGGAGGAGGAGGGAGGGAGGGAGCTAACTCAACAGTAGAGGAAAATCAGCAAGAATATCTCAAGATATACACAGCAAGATATGAACAACAATAATTATTACAGAAAAATAGAACAGAAACTGTAGCTATCAGAACAATGCCACAAACCAAGGACTTGAGGGCATGGTATGAAATGCAGCCAGTGCGTGTTTACTTGGAAGTTTCACTGTGCTACCTTCATAGCCCAACTGGCACAGTGAGAATCACAACCTCAGACTGTACGGGCAGAAGAATCTTTGTCCTTACATAGCAACAGAAGATGCTGCAAGCCAAACCACTGGTCCATTTAATTGAGCACTGTCCACTATGACTGGCAATGGCTTTGCAGGTTTTCAGAGAGGCATCTTCCCCAGCTTTACCTGTAGATGTCAAGGACTCAACCTAAGGTCATCTGTGTCCAAAGCATATGCTTTCCCACTGAACTACCAATGTCCAATCAATCTTATTCTGAGACAACAGAAGCATTGCCATTTGAAGCTTCTCCTTGGATTTTAAGGAGGGAAAATGCTTTCTCTGGTGCAGAAATGTGGTGTGGATCACACCAACTGAAATAAGGAACAGGGTTAACTCAAATTTGGTCTTATTTGGTAACTGCAAGAATTTACCAAACTAGGCACTCCAGTGATGCACAAATTTTGAGCAAGGTAGTAATTAACTAGTTTAACTGTTATGCTGACCACAAATTTACCTCCGCCTTCAATAGACAGGAGAATGCAGGGAGGAACACTGTTTCCAAACTAGTACAAATGGGCTGTACATTGCTTTTACATCCAAGAAAATGACTATATGGCTGACTGAAAAAACATTAAAAAACAAAGCAAAACTTTATAAACAAAACCAACCATGCTGCATTGCCAAAGGGTCACAACTGTGTAAGCTCCAAGCATTACTCGTCTATGATGTTCTGCTGCCTGACAAGATCACATCCCACCACCATCACATGCAGAGGATGACTGGACTGCCAGTTAGTTTTCTTCAGCTACTCCAGTGTGGAGCATCCCCCATGCCACCTGAGGGTCACAGCTGAGCTTGGGGCACAAGACAGGTATCTGTGTGGCACCCAGAGCTCTGTCCCCATTAGCTTGCACCCCACTCCACATCTGCTGCTTGAGGTGACTGCCCCACTGTGTCCAGTGGGAAGGCTGGGAACTGGCCTGGCCTGGCACAAGTTAAAGAAATGTGACTCAAAGTCAGGATGCAGATGATGAAAACAGGGCCAGTTCCATTGGGACTAGCATTAGTTGCGTAGTAGTCTTAGGGGAAATGCTCCTCTGAAGAGCATGGTTTCTAAGCATTTGCTTAGCAATTTTAATAATGCCCTGACAATGCTGGATTACCTTGCAGTAAATGTCAGCGAATTCAATGGGACTTAGCTCTCTGAGTAAACATGAACAGAGGCACACTGTAAATGAGTGGTTTAAACAAGTATCATTCTCAGATCTTTGTGACAATTACAGCAAAGAGCTTCAAGATCATTGACTGTATAACAGACAGAGCATTAGTGTTAGGAACGTGCCAAGTGTATAAACAGGGTGTGAGAGTTGCTGTGTAAATGGAACAAAACAAAGCTCCATGAGGTCAATACAAATTCATCTCTTCAATGGTGCTTGTGCTGCACGTGTGGCTCAACACACATTGGTTCCTGAAATTCAGGGCCTTGCCAGCCGGAGTAAACAACTGCTGATTCAATTCTGGTCAGGTGCACAAGTCTTTATGTATGATGTGCAAAGACCACGAAGAAGAACTGATGCAGATTTTGCATCCTTATGGCATCAGTGCAGAGATTCTGCTGATGATGTGCCTCATATACTGCACAAGAGCAGAGAGCAATTAGACCAATCACATATTCAGAATGGCTGGGAGTCTCTGCTGCAAATAAGCTGGCCTTCCAATCCTATACTATGACAGAAGCAGAAAAGGAAACTGACAACACAATGACAATAAGTACCGGGTTGGGGGGGGGATGCAAGAGAAAACAGAGGGACACCCAAATTCTGACAACATAGTAATCATTAAGCCATTTAGTGGTAATTAATTAGGTTATCATTTCAGATGTCTTACAAATTCTACAGACTTTGAAAACTGCTTTCCAAAAATGGAATACAGGGACAGCATATTAAGTAGTTATGTTCCCCCTCAACCAACCTAATATTCAGAACATACAGGGAAAGATTAAGATGATGCATCTGTTTTCAGTTGTCTGATCTTGATAAAATCTATATATGCCATCTCAAAGAACAGGGTTGGTGACACATCAGGCAGTTCAAAGTCTATGCACTTCAAAGATAAACCAATTTGTGACTACCCTGGATGTCACAGACTCATTTCAAAAATGGGACAGGATCCTGATGTTCAAAAGCAACAGCGGGCAAGCAATCAAGAACATTTATGCCCAGAAATATTGACACTGAAGCTGTAACTGCCAGAACACTGAGTCATGACATGCTGCTTATTAAGAATTTTCAGTGGGTCATTTATTCAAACTATGACCAGGGTTTTGTGTCATGTCCTCTCACAGGCCTTGTACACATGATTTTGCAAGAAACATATCTCACAAAACAAGCTGTCCTTTGTTACTGAGTCCTAAGCCCTTCAAAATGTCATTATTCAATTGTATGGAGATAAGATGATGCGTAGCAAAGAGACAGTTATTATAGCAGAATTGGAAGGTAAAAAATATCTGGGTGTGAAGACACATGCCAAGACAATAAATTGTGACTCAGTGTATTATCTTGACCTTCTGCATTTTCTTCTGACCATTCACTCAGCAGTTGCCATGTTCACTTATCTTCCTGGTAGTGTTACCCCAACACCGAGACACAGTTTATCTCACACATCTACAAAGAGGCATTTTCACAACTGCAACTGTCAACAATGGTGCACGCACACATGCACGCATGCACACACTTCAACTGGACAGCTTGTATTTTAAAAGGCCACCCCCAAAGCCTTCATCTAACACTGCCACCTTCAATCATGCCTGCGTTAAACATGTGGCTGAACACACATTGGTTCCTGAAATTTAGTGCCACCAACCTAACATTAAAAGGTAGAAGCATCTGGAGAAATGCCTCCAGTGATGGTCTTTCCACATGGAGGACATGTGGAAAAGACAATCCTGTACTGCATCAAACCAAAGGTCCGCCTAGACCAGCATTCCTGTTTCCAACAACTGTCAACCAGATTCTCCTTCTCAGAACCCCATGTGACAAAGGCAGATTCTAATCTTTGGCTCACAGAAAGAAGAATCTGTAGAGACAATTTCCTCCACAGTGGCTTCTCCAGACATCACATTGTTGCCAAATTCTCTCTCAGCTCTTCTATTCTTGTCCTCCCATCACACACTTCGATGGATAACCCAGTTCTCAGTGACTAACTCAGCTTTTCTGCCAGAAAAACTCAAACTCTACACGCTATCGTTGTGACCTCAATTATACATTCCCTTTGATTTTCTCTTGTAACATTCTTTCCTTACCACGAGGATACCAGGTTTTTTTTTTCCGTTTATTTTGGTCTTATGCTTAGATAGTGTATATCCTTTTCCCAGTCCAAATATTCCATCAGGACCTGGGTGTGTGCATGCATGTCACTTTTCTTTACAAAAGCCACAGGGACAAAGCCAAGCAAGAGTTTTCCTAGTTATACATTCTTCTCTGGTCATTCTCAGACAATATAAATAAAAGATCAATAGTCAGAGCCAAAGTGAGCTGTGAAATACCCTGTGGTATTTAGTTTACAAAAGCTCACAGTGGGTCAGGGTTTTCCAAGCAACATATTGGGCCAGTCCTCATTACAGCCTACCATGGACGGCTGGAGCCCAGGAGAGCTGCACCACATGCTGACTGCCAGTATGAATATGTAAGCCATGGCTCAGGGCTGCTGTGGTTTGTCATGTTGTCTGAACCTGGGATTATTTGAGAGTTAAACATTACTCACATGGTGTCGTAAAGGTTTAATTAACCCACATCACAGGCTTGGACTGGAAGAATTTCCATTTGAGGCTAGGAGGGTTGAACAGCCAAAGTCTTCCATGACGCTTGGAAAACATGCTCTGTAGCAACTGCTCTGCAAACCGCTGTTCTCCTGCTTGAGTTCAGAATGCCTATTATCCCGTGGAAAGAAAAGGGCAGGACATGCACTGAAGGGCTGCCCTACTTAAAGCTGATAATGGGCATAGCTGCCAAGGCTCTAACTGAATGGGAACTTAATGATGTCCCTGTTTGTCAAGGCGAGTGAAAGCTACAGAAGGTAACACCATGTGTCCGGGACAGTTTTGTTTTGCTATTGTTCGCTTGCTGGTTTTTTGATTTTTGGTTAAGAATCTCAAGCAATTAGAGGGAAAATCTTCTGGAAAAAGCAAAAATTGGTCTTGCCTAGAATCAGTCCTGACAGCCACCTGGCCTCCACCAGCAAAATGAACAAACGGAGAAAAGATTTGACAGGTGGCGAGCAAAGCTATAAAGGTCTGAGAAGCCTGCACCAATTCCACGTTCTCCAGCAACTTCTTTAAAAATTTACTAGCTCCAACAAAACTTGAGCCCTGAAGACCTCTTTCACTCACACAATTTAAGAATAACACGGCTGATTGTAAAACATGGGGGTTCTATAGAGACCTAACAGAATTTGATCAAGTGATGCTTAAAACAGATGAGAAAATTATTAAAAGACTGTATGATTTTTTACTTGACAGGAAAATGGAAGGAGAACAGGTTAAGGAAACTATGATAATATGGGCACAAAACTTTGGATTTAATGTTGAACTAGAAAAGTGGCAAAAACTATGGGAAAGAAACATTAAAGTAACTTTAGCAACTTCGTATAAAGAAAACTTATATAAAATGTTCTATAGATGGTATTTGTCATCAAGTCAACTAGCTAAGATGTTTCCAAATATGTCAAATAGATGTTGGAAATGTAAACATAAAGTGGGCACTTTTTATCATATGTGGTGGACTTGTGACAACACAAAAAAGTACTGGATTAAAATACATAGATGGATGGAGGAAATATTACAAAAACCCTTTGCTTTTAAACCCAAAGTTTTCTTGTTAGGCATTATACCGGAAGATGTTAACAGACAGGAAATCTATTTGATGTTGCATCTAATTACAGCGGCGAGGATTGCATTTGCTCAATATTGGAAAAGTGAGGAGATGCTCACCGATGGACTGATTCTAAGAAAGATCTTGGACTGTGCAGAAATGGATAGACTGACTTTATCGTTGAAGGAGAAAGAGGATACTGATTTCTATTGAACTTGGGACTCTTTTTATAATTGGCTGGAGAAACGGGACTTGGCATAAATTTAGAGATGTTTTTTAAACTATGATAAATTAATTGGAATTTGATATTAGAATGTTAAAAAATATGTAGTAGGAGGTTGACCCAGTGAATCCAATGTTTGTGATGTTTGATGGGTTTTTTTAAGTGTTAGTTTAAAAATTTTAATGATATATAAAAGAATAACATGGCTGCTATGTTTATCTTGAGAGCAAATATCTGACCAAACTCCACATACAATGCCAGGGTGGGTGGGCTATTTCACTAATACTAAAGTAATAACACTGTGCATAACCCTAAATACTTCTGATGTTACAACTCTTTAAAGCTGAATATCTGTAGCCTGTGTTGCAACTGGTAATAATAATCCAATGATAATGAAGTGACTTACTATGTATATATAATATGGTGGTGCTGAGTGGCGAGGATGAAATTTTAAATAGTGAACTAAGAAAGAAATTAAATGTAGAGAGCAGCACAGCGTCCATCACATTATTAACAGTAGCCATTCACAACATAGTTGCTGCTGATAACACAAGCATCCTGGCACTAGTAAGCCAATGGGCACATGGAGAGTGATACAAAAGAATCCTTTATCCCAATTCAGCTTCTGGTGAAAGAATTTCTAAGTTACACACCTGGTTTTTGTAACATTAGGGAAGCCTAAGCAGCCCCTGGGTCAAGGGAAGCATGAAACTTCACTTCCCCTTTCTTTCCCTGCTATGGTCCTGACAAAAAAGGGTGCTAGTTGCATGTTTAAGGAAGCTCTGTTGACATCTATAGTTAGCTTCCCTTGAAATGCACAGAGTTCCAGAGAGGAACTCTCTTTATCACCATTACGGGCAGGAGGAAAACACCCCTTCTCTCCTTCACACACACACACACACACACACACACACACACGGAGGGAGGGAGGGAGGGAGGGAGGGAGGGAGGGAGGGGGGCAGGCATTTCAGTCTCATCTTGATTTCTTCTCCTCAGTTCATGAATGTATAACCCACACATGCACCCATTTCCTGATGCGCTACATGCATGAGATGAAGTTAGCCCTTGCCTCTGAATACTCACAGTGCCATGAAGTAACCATTAAGTTCAGTAAGATTCTCTTTAGTTGTTTCCACAAATGCTGCAAACATCATAGAATGCAAATATGCTTTTTTTCACTATCTCATTGAAATGTATCTCTGTACCCCATGTTAATAATGTTCATAAGTTAGGCAATCCAGCCTAAAACGTCTTTGAAGCATCACTTCTGAAATCACTTTGATTCACAAGTGCACCAACCAGGTTTGCATATGCACAACCTACTGCTATCACTTGTTATGAGCTGGGTTATCTGCATAAATATTGCCTGGCTTATCATATCATCCTGAACCCAAGCAACACGACTTTTTTGAGAGCTACTCAGTCCTCAGATAACACATGAGGCTTTGTAGGTTTATTCACCCATCCAACAAGACATGCTGCCCAGATCTGGGCAACACAATAAGCAATGGCGGTGCAGTGGTTATGTAAATCACCCCCAGTGTGTACCAGCACATACCAAATGTGCACTAGAGTCTCTGGGATTGATCTTTTCAATCTTTGTGTTGCACAAGATATAATATTGTGTTGTCCAACCACATCCACTTATCATAGTGGATACCATCAAATTCTAAAAGTTTATTTGGAAATATCTTCCACTGAAATTAATGAACTTTAACTGTGTGTGCAAGGACTTAGGAATGTACCATGGCAGGTCTTAAGAATTCCTCTCTTTTCCCTGAACACTGCATTCCACAACCATGGAATTTCTCAAAGCATCTGCTAAATAGAATACGGTTTATAAATAAGAATAAAGATTCTGAACTACAGCCAGAATCCAGCAAGACCTATCCATTTCCAGCAAGAAAATGTGATTCTAGCTCACTCATGCTCAATTCACTATGCCAGCCTCAATTTCACTGATTTGAAAGCAGGCATGCCAAGTGGTCCTTTGTGTCTTAAAGCTTCTTCTGTGCAACAGGCATTTTGCCAGAGTAATGAAAAAGCATCTTTTGTAATTCCTAATCTGTGCAAACCAAGGGTGAACATCTCATACTTCTGATCACAGTGCATAACAAAAAGCTCATCCCTGAACCACCATTTTTCTAAGCGCATGTGGACACAACAGAGCATTCTTTTAAACAGTAACAGATTAGGTGCATTTTTCCAAGTCCAGACTGTGACAGCTAGAACAGGTCTGGGCCACAGAGCAGAGAATTCACATGGTGCTGCAGACACCAGAAGGAGGTAGCTCACCAGTTTGGGAAGAGAGATTCAAAGGCATGCACAAATCATCAGAAGGTCAAAGTTAGAAGAAAAAATGGGATACGGTGAGACACAGCTGGAGCTGGGGGTCAAACTAGGTGGCCTGGGAGACCCCTTCTGATTCGCGCTGTTTCTATGAGCCTAGAGGGTATTTGTATACTTTTTGACAGTGAATGTGGGAGGACTGGAAGCAACTAAAAATTCAGCCCAACAAGGGACTGGGTATGCATCATAGTACTGCATTACAGTATGGGATTCGTGACAGAGCCTCAATTGTCAACATGTGTGGCAGAAGAACCGCATACAAGAATACATATGAAGAATTTGAAGTTATTACCTATAATGAAGAATCTGATGTAAAAGATCAATAAGCGGATGTGAAGCGGGTTTCACATATGGTTACAATTCAAGGGTGTCTGTTACGTATCACTGATTCAAGCTTCGGAGAAAACCTAAGATCAGGGCCGACACCACCAGTAGGTACTGTGAGTCAGCCTGCTTCAGGTGATGGGTGGGTTAAGGGCACACAGGCATCCTCAGCTTGTCCGTAGTGACCACGTTTTACATTCTGGCAGGCATCCCCTTCTCACTGCTGTCTGAACCTCTCAGGGGCTCAAGTAACAAGACAAGCTACTGACCTTCCTACTCAGATTGGAGCTTGAGACAGGGTGAAAGAAGTGCAGGCCATTTGCCCATGTAGTAGTACTGGCCTTAGAGATACTTCAAGTGCTTCTGAAGCTTAGCTTGCTGTCACAGCCAAAACCAGGCCCCCTTTTTTCTTGGGAGAGCCAAAACCAGCCAAAACTTGCAGAGCCCTGATTAAAGGAAAGTCTTTAATAGCAAGTATTCCACATCTTGTTATGTTTTTACCTCCACAGGGAATGCCATTTGGATTTTCTGCCTCAGGCACCAGGACATCTTGGGCTATTTATATTATGTATTTACTTAATTTATTTTATTCCACTCTTCCCCTTCAAGGAGTTGCCCAGAACAGATTAGAAAAATAATCAGTAAAACATCTGAACAAGCTAAAAGCAGCAACACCCCCCAACCCCAAATTAACAGTCAATAAATAAAATTAAGCAGCAGCTGAAGGTTTAGGATTAGGATGTACAAGGAAGCTGGCATTTACACTTCCTTACCTCAAACCTAAAGCTCAGCCCTTGCTGGCACACAAAGCACAGTGGCTCCAGAACCTGCAAAGACTTCTCGGATTCCTACGGAGTCACTCCAGATCTGGAAACCCAAGCTCCATCTTGCATTGGCCATCTCAGAGCTCTTGCAGGAGATAGGCTTAGAAAGGAGCTCCATACACAAAGTGGCAATCATTTTCAGCAACTAGGAAGAGGACCCTTCACCCTGCGTTAACACATGGCACCTACTGTGAATTCCTTTTGTGCAATTAGGAATCCTTTTGAAATGGCAAAGGACAAACCAGCTACTAATTCAGTTTTTCGCACTCTTTCAAAAGTAACCTAGAACCCTCTTTTTGATCTCAGCTAAATTTTCCTCTACATTAGCATAAGATTTTCAAAACAGATGTCCAACAGGGATCTAGGGAGCTTAACAACTAACTCAGTGATGGCGAACCTATGGCACGCGTGCCACAGCAGGCACGCAGAGCCCTCTCTGTCGCACACAGCCAAGATGCCACAGCATTGCCCCGGCAGCTGAGCATCAGGTAACAGTGCACACAGGGGCCATGCCCATGCCATGGCTGGTCAGTACGCTGCCAAGGATATATATATATATTTGCTTGAACTGGCTGCAAGTTGTTTTTTCTAAACTAAAACCTCAATTTTCAGGTTTTATTGCAGTGCTGCATTTTTTGCGATAAATAAGTAGGTTTTGGGAGGCACTCTGAGTGATCGATCTCTAAAAGGATCACCATCAAACCCTAATCAAAGGGTTAGAAAAACGAGGTGTCCTGGTATGTTGTTGATGGTTGGAATGTGTTTAGAATGGGAAGAAATGATGAGCTGTGTAGAAAAGACTACTCAAGGAAGGCTTTTTCAAAATCGCCCTCTTTTCTATGGAACTTTAGCCCTATATTAGGGTTAGGGGTGTGCACCAGGGTAGAATTTGGGTTACAAAAATGTGGTATCCTGGCATGATTTCGATGGTTGGAATGTGTTTCAAATGGGCAAAAATGTTGAGGTGTGCAGAAACAGCTACTCAAGGAAGCATTTTTCAGAATCGCCCTCTTTTCTATGGAACTTTAGCCCTATATTAGGGTTAGGGGTGTGCAGCAGGGTATGGTTAGACTTACAAAAACGAGGTGTCCTGGCATCATTTCGATGGTTGGAATGTGTTTAGAATGAGCAGAAAGGATGAGCTGTGCAGAAAAGGCTACTCCAGGAAGGCTTTTTCAAAAGCGTCCTATTTTGACTGGAATTTAGCTGTGTATTAGGGTTAGGGGTGTGCACCAGGGTGGGGTTAGGGTTAGAAAAACGAGGTGTACTAGCATGATTTTGACGGTTGGACTCTGTTTAGAATGGGCAGAAATGATGAGCTGGGTGGAAAAATTTACCCAAGGAAGGCTTTTTCAAAATCGTCCTCTTTTCTATAGTATTTTAGCCCTGTATTAGGGTTAGGGGATGTGCACCAGGGCAGGGTTAGGGTTACAAAAACGAGGTGTCGAGGCATGATTTTGATGGTTGGAATGTGTTTAGAATGGGCAGAAAGGATGAGCAGTGCAGAAAGAGCTACTCAAGGAAGGCCTTTTCAAAATCGCCCTCTTTTATATGGAACTTTAGCCCTATAGTAGGTTAAGGGGAGTGCAGCAGGATAGGGTTACGGTAGTGGTGGTGAACCTATGGCCTGCATGCCACAGCGGGCATGCAGAGCCCTCTCTGTTGGCACATGAACCAAGTTGCCTCAGCATGTCCCAGCAGCCGAGCATTGGGTAACAGCGCAGATAGGTACCATGCGCATGCTCGGAAAGGAGTAGTGGCACAAGGAAATGACATCACAAGCCGCGACTGATTAGCAGTGACTTGTCCGAGCTTTCACATGGCCGGTCATTGCGCTGCCAAGGATATACATATATTTGCTTGAACTGGCTTTGAGTTGTTTTTTTCTAAACTAAAACCTCACTTTTCAGGTTTTATTGTAGTGTTGGCACATTGTGATAAATAAGTGGGTTTTGGGTTGCAGTTTGGGGGTCAGTCTCTAAAAGGTTCACCATCACTGACCTAACTTCTCCCGACTCAGTTCACCTTCAGTCAAGTAGATAGTCATGTCTCAATTTTAAATTGGTCAGGCATACCCGGGTTGGTTTTTTGTCACATTATCAGGAAGCTCAAGGGGATCCAACAAGGTGTTTTCCAGACCCCCATCACAGCCTGGGAATAGAAGCAACACAACTGTTTTCATGAAGACAAGATTTGTTTCCGTCATTACTTTGCAAACTGCTATTCCTGTAGCCTTGGCATATGAACCTTCTGCTGAATTACCATGACATTTTGTAGAAGACCTTCCTTAGACCCCTTTTCCTCTGAAATAGTAAATAATTTCTGTGAGTCAATGTTCATTCTTTCTTCTTTTTCCCAACTTGCTTCTAACAACTCATCTCACATTGGTATGGAAGCGCAACCTTAACCTTAAGATCTATATTTACATACGCCAATCGGTTACATGTACATGTGTTTCAGGTGTAATGTGATCAGAGGCACTTAGTAAAAACCCTGCTATTTACCACCACTGATGAGCAAAATAATGATTATCAATGTAATTTAAGCCAAACTATTTCCTTGCAAGCATCTCAGATTGGCCTTTATGTTGAAGGTTCAGTCCATACCTTGTGTCCTTTGTATGATTGCCCAAGAAGGACCTCAGAGATATCCATACCATCAAACCGTCTGGACGGAGGGAGACTTGCATTTGCAAGAGACACCAAAGTAGGAAATATGTCTAGCATGCTGCAAGAAATGAGAGACGGTAATCAGAAGAGCACAGGCAACATGGTTTATGACAACTTCACTATGTAGGATGACTTTAGGATCCAGGCCTGAAAGCAGTCCATCTCAATCACAATATATGCCATGCTAAAGTTCAGAGCTCAAATATGGACACCACTTACCGTACAGTATATCACAGAAGTGAGTACACCCCTCACATGTTGTAAATATTTTATTATATCTTTTCATGCGACAATCCTGAAGAAATGACACTTTGCTACAATGTAAAATAGTGAGTATACAGCTTGTATAACAGTGTAAATTTGCTGTCCCCTCAAAATAACTCAACACACAGCCATCAATGTCTAATCCACTGGCAACAAAAGTGAGTACACCCCTAAGTGAAACTGTCCAAATTGGGCATTATTAGCCATTTTCCCTCCCCGGTGTCATGTGACTTGTTAGTGTTACAAGGTCTCAGGTGTGAATGGGGAGCAGGTGTGTTAAATTTGGTGTTATCACTCTCATTCTCTCATACTGGTCACTGGAAGTCCAACATGGCACCTCATGGCAAAGAACTCTCTGAAGACCTGAAAAAAAGAATTGTTGCTCTACATAAAGATGGCCTAGGCTGTAAGAAGATTGCCAAGACCTGAAACTGAGCTGCAGCATGATGGCCAAGACCGTACAGCAGTTTAACAGGACAGGTTCCACTCAGAACAGGCCTCGCCATGGTCGGCCAAAGAAGTTGAGTGCACGTGCTCAGCGTCATATCCAGAGGCTGGCTTTGGGAAATAGACGTATGGGTGCTGCCAGCATTGCTGCGGAGGTTGAAGGGGTGGTGGGTCAGCCTGTCAGTGCTCAGACCATATGCCACACACTGCATCAAATTGGTCTGCAGGGCTGTCGTCCCAGAAGGAAGGCTTTTCTAAAGATGATGCACAAGAAAGCCCGCAAACAGTTTGCTGAAGACAAGTGGACTAAGGACATGGATTAGTGGAACCATGTCCTGTGGTCTGATGAGACCAAGATAAACTTATTTGGTTCAGATGGTGTCAAGCGTGTGTGGCAACAACCAGGTGAGGAGTACAAAGGCAAGTGTGTCTTGCCAACAGTCAAGCATGGTGGTGGGAGTGTCATGGTCTGGGACTGCATGAGTGCTGCCGGCACTGGGGAGCTACAGTTCACTGAGGGAAGCATGAATGCCAACATGTACTGTGACATACTGAAGCAGAGCATGATCCCCTCCCTTTGGAGACTGGGCCGCAGGGCAATATTCCAACATGATAACGACCCCAAACACACCTCCAAGACGACCACTGTCTTGCTAAAGAAGGTGGGGGTAAAGGTGATGGACTGGCCAAGCTTGTCTCCAGACCTAAACCCTAATTGAGCATCTGTGGGACATCCTGAAACGGAAGGTGGAGGAGCACAAGGTCTCTAACATCCACCAGATCCGTGATGTCATCATGGAGGAGTGGAAGAGGACTCCAGTGGCAACCTGTGAAGCTCTGGTGAACTCCATGCCCAAGAGGGTTAAGGCAGTGCTGGAAAATAATGGTGGCCACACAAAATATTGACACTTTGGGCCCAATTTGGACAGTTTCACTTAGGGGTGTACTCACTTTTGTTGCCAGCGGTTTAGTCATTAATGACTGTGTGTGATTTTGAGGGGACAACAAATTTACATACAAGCTGTATACTCACTACTTTACATTGTAGCAAAGTGTCATTTCTTCAGGGTTGTCACATGAAAAGATATAAAAAAATATTTACAAAATGTGAGGGGTGTACTCACTTCTGTGATATACTGTATATACTGATGTATAAGGCAACCTTTGAAACCAAAAATAGTAAAGCAAAGATGGGGGGGGGGGGGGCATCCTATATGCCCAACACCAGAAAAACAGCCCTAAATACTAACCTCATCTTATACATGAGATGCCTTGTACACTGATATATAAGGATATTTTTCTGAAACATACTTTTGGATTGCTTGTTCCACATGTTATTGCCATATATATCAGTGTGTAAGATGACTCTTGAAACCAAAAATAGGAAAGCAAAAACTGAGGGCCGTTTTACAAGCCTGACATATGAGAAACACCAGAAAAACAGCCCCAAATATTGACCTTGTCTAATATGCGAGTTGCTTTATATGCCAAAATATATGGTAAACTAAAAATAACACACCATGTTTCTTCTTTTCCAGAATGCATGTGTCCAAGTTATGAGATCAGGCAATTCTAATTGTGAGCACAAGTGAAATTAGAAAGTGAAATATAAAACTTGCAGAAACTGATTTGACATATTTCTTCTTTTAAGGACCTTGGGACATTTTGCCAAGGAGTAATTTTCAGGCAAAGCGGGTGGGGTTTGCAATGATGCTTGAGAGGAAAGCAGACTGAGGAGGGAACAAGAGTTGCAGAGTACAGAAAATAGCTCAGGGAGCCTTGTGCAGGACACTGGAACCCAGTTTTCCAGTTACTGACATTCCTTGTTCAGTAAGTTCATTCTGAAACTTCACAAATTCCTGGTGACATATTTCAAGGCCTTTCTCTGCAGCCTTGACAGTCAGAAAGCAAAAAAGGCAGGTTTCTTACCTGCAATTGTCGTTCTTTGAGAGGTCATCTGTACCTCACACACATGAGCTCTGTACCCATGTGTGGAATTTTTTTGGGAAGATTCCATTTTTTTGGGAAGATTCCAAAGCTGATTAATTATTATTTGGTGGGAGTTCAGCCTCTAAGCACACCCAGCATGAGGGGAGGGGCTCCCACTGAGGCCTCAGTTCTAAAGAATAAGACCGCCATTTGGTAAGTCCCATTATGAGACATGTTAAGGCTGTGACAGAAAGCAATCCTAGTGGGGATAGCAGGTGGGTATATGCGAATGCACAGATGACAACTCAAAGAATGACAGTTACAGGTAAGATCTTTGTGGTCTTTGTGACTGGCAAGCTTAATTCTTGGAGGAGGGTAGTGTCACTCACTGGAGTAAAGTGAGGACGGCTCTGTTGGAGGTGCAGTCCTCTCTGGCTCGAACATCAAGGCAGTACTGGCAAATAAAGGTCAAGGGATTCAACCAAGCTGCTGCTCTGCACAGATCATTAAGGGACACTCCTTCGTATAAGACTGTGGAGATTGCTGTCGCTCTGGTGAAATGTGTTCTGACTGGGCCTCACAGTTGGAGGCCAGAGTTCATATGTTAGGAATATGGTATGAACTATCCATTTAGAGAGTCTTTGAGAGGAAATGACAGAGTCTTGGTGTGGACCACTGTAGCCAGTGAAAAGCCTCTATGATTGTCTGATGGGTTGAGTTCTAGATTTGTAAAAGGCTAGAGTCCTACAAACATCCAAGGAATGGAGGGCTAGCTTTACTGTGTTGGAAGGGGCTTGAAAGAAAGCTGGGAGGACAACAGTCTCGATGAAGTGGAAAGAAGAAACTTCTTTTGGGAAGAATGTGGGATCAGGGCAGAGTATTCCTTGTCTTTATGAAAGATGAGATAGGGAGGATCAATGCAAAAAGCAGTGAAGGTTCTGTTGAAAGTGTCGGCCAGAATGCTGTCGGTATCAGCTACATGGATTGCAGAGAGCATGGTGTGTCAACTGGTACACCAGTGCAAGATATTGGTGGTGAGAAAAGCAAGGGGACCTGATCTGGTTCTCCCTTGTTTGTTTATATAGGCAACTGCCATGGTCTTGTCTGTAATTATTTGTATTTGTCGGCACTGGATTATGGTTTGAAAAGTGAGTAAGGCTTTCTGTACAGCTAGAAGTTCTAGAAAGTTTATGCAGTTTGAAGCTGTTCGTGGGCCTCATTGTCTTGGATTGTAGAACAGTAGCAGTGGACTCCCCAACTGAATAGGGAGGTGTCTACAGTTATAGAGAGTTGTGGTTCCTGGGGGGGAGGGGTCAATTTAAATATGTTACCTGCCAATTTTCAAATTGAATGCATAGAGCTGCAATCTGGCATTCAATTTAAAAGAAAAATTTGATCATGGATTTTTATAGGCCCATCTTTCCCGAGTCAAATATCCCTCGCTTCACAATCATGCCTTATTCATGTCTTTGCTTTTTGGCAGCACCTACATTTATAAACAACTATTTTCAAGAATGAAGCACGCTAAGAGTAAAATTAGAACCAGAGTATCTGATGAGTACCTTGAGTACTCAGAGAACTGCAACTGCTTCCATTGAACCAGATATTGATGTACTGGTTTCTCAAATGCAGTCAAATATCCCACTAGCTTTATGTTGCCCTCTTTTTTTCTACTTGTATAATAAAAATATCAAAAACACAATGAAGTTTTATAACTTAGATATGCTCATTTTCTGTATTAGTGATCACAAACTTGGGACCTGCTCAAAGATTTTAGAAGACTCCCTGAATGGGGGACCACATTGTTAGGATTATGCAAGGACTTTTTTGCTTATCTGTGGCAGCAGTTATCACGAAAATTATGCACAAACCTTTTTTTTTTTTAGCAACTCATCAGCTTTCATTAGTGTTTGTGTATTTAATGTGCAGCCCAAGACAAATTTTCTTCTTCCAATGTGGCCCAGAGAAGCCAGAAGGTTGGACACCCCTGCTCTAGAATAATAGAGTTGCACCATGGGTGTTGCAGAAGAAACTCTGCATCTCTCTCTTGGACTCTGTACATGTTTTCTAGTTGTTCTGCTGGGGGCGCTACTGACCCTGATGATTTCCATTCCTGACGCACTGCATCAAGAAGGGTCCATAAGAATGGTATGGTGACTGGTCCTGTGGTCTCAGCACAGACTGCCTCAAAAATTGAGCCTTCTGCTCTTCTTGGTTCCTGTTTGGGATTAAGTTCAAGGCTGTGTGCTATAGGGAGGACCTGGCTGGAAAATAGTCCAATGTCCTCAGAAGCATGAGGAAGATCACACATGGGTGCAGATATGTTGGCAGGTAAATTGGAACAATGGGTCCAAGCTGGAGATGTGAGGTCCAGGATGAATGGACTCAAGTAGACCCATGTGGCAATGGTGTTTTCTCACCTGTTTGGTAAATGCCTGGCAGTGCAGCAGCCATTAGCAATACGCGTTTCTCCCAGGCAAAAAGGCACAGGGAGTTACCACAAGCTGCACAGTTGCAGAATAGGGCTGTAAGCACCATCTTCTCGAGTGGGCAAAAGTCAAAGAAGCCAGTAAAGAGCAGTATAAAAGGTGAGAAAAAGCAACGATAAGCAAGGAGGAGGAAAAAAATGGAGAGGAGGAGGAAAAAACCTGTAGACGAGAAAAAGTCTGAAGAGGGTCAGAGAAGCAACATTTGTGAGGTAAGTGGTAGAAGAGGAACTTCCCAAGAAGTGAGGCCTCGGTGGGAGCCCCTCCCTGCACCCTGGGAATGGCTAGGGGTCTGGCTCCAGCTGAATAATAATTAATCAGCTTTAGAATCTTCCAAAAAGGCTCCACGCACAAATGTAGAACCCATGTGTGTGATGCACAGAGACCATGAAGAATAACTTAGATTCTGAATTGACAAAATTCTGCAAGAGAACAGGCTCTGATCTCACAGTTTGTGTACCTGCTGTCCTGATTAAGACCGTGCCATTACATAAGTGTCCAGGTCACAAAGGACACGAACAGTAAGACTGCACAAATGATCTTCTAATCTGCCAATTAAAATGTTGCCAGGATTTTGAACCACAGCTTCATATTAGAGGCTAAAATGATTTACTTCCTATTAATTGTCACATTGTAATGAGCATGTGTCCCTTTCACAAATGTTAATCTGCTTAATGAAAGCACAGCTGGATATTACTGAGTCACTCAGAGAGGAATTGTCCAATGTCTGTAATTCTTGACGGAAAGCTAATAAATTCAAAATTGACGTAAATTTTGTGAGGAAAATGGAAAATGGCAAATGCCTGAAATGCAGAATGGTTTCTGAAATTTGGGGATAACATTACATTTTAATTTTAGATCTATTTATCATTCTCAAGTCTTGACCATAAAGATGGCTTTCAGAAGGAAGTCTTGGTCCTACTAATTAAACGGCATTGTGCAGCTATTCTATCCTTCCCTCCCCAGTAGATTTTCTGTGGCAAAGGAAAAAATACGGAGCATGTGGTGGGGAGAGGGGGAGTAAACTTTTACTATGCCTTATGGGGCTCAGTTGCACTGACACACAGTAACGGGGCTCCTTGGCATGTCTGGAGTCTTGAGTGTCATGGGAATCTTGCCAAAGTGGCTTGCCCATCCACAATATGCTTGCCATGGTGTGCATGGTGAAGTGCAGCATTCATTTTCCAGAAGGCAAACTAATAAGGTTAAAAAAAATGTCCAAGCGATTGTACAAGGTGGAAGGGACGGCATGTGAGCAAGGCAACCAATGAATCGCTGCAGTGCACTTCAGGTGGCTCCGCCCTTTAAGGCATTTCAGAAGCTGTAAAGCATGTGGCAGCCAGAAACACCGCGAGTCGCAGCTGTGGTCTGCTCTGCCTGCATTTTTCAAACCCCAATTGAAGACAGTGGTCTTAACCTTTTAAGTCTTTTAAGGCCTGGATTCTGGCCTGAATCTGTTGGGACACTCTATCCAACATCGGAGTCCTTCCTCCACGTGTCATCTCCAAGGGTGGTTTGGGAGGAGGCAACAAAGTGGGGGGTCTTCTCAGTGGTGACTCCCCTGATTATGAAACGATCTTCCTATTGAGGCTCACCAGGCACCACCTCTGTAGTTCCTTTGGTGCTAGGTTAAGACGGCCCTCTTGTCTGAGACATTCAGTGGTATTCAATGGCATGCGGGGGGGGGGGGGGGGGGGGGACTTTTATATTGATCTTGCTGTATTGAAAATAGTTTTAACTGCTCAAATCATTTATATTCTGTATAATGATATACTTATGCTCTTTTAATTGTATTTGTTTTTTGTTTTTCATGAATCACAGTGAATTGTTCAGACATAAATAACAATAATACTAATAATAACCACAAACCACAGCTGAACATGCAAATGTATGTATCATACACCAACGATATCCACAACCACAATACTTCCACCTCCAAATCTAGGCAAAATCTGCATCACACACACAAGAAACAGGAAAAACACTACACCAAACAAACTAACACATTCATGAGCACACACAAGTACAATACATGAACAGCCTAGGAAAAATGCCTGTTACTGCCCACCAACCCATCTGCCCCCTGAAATGCACCCCCCTTGAGTGCTTGGGTACACTTTTACATAGTAAAACTACTGAGCTTCAGCTACTTGCCGTTTTCTCAACACGTGATCTGAAGAGTGGGTATTCTTGGAAACAAAGATGGCACAGGAGCCAACATTTCATTTTGCAACATGTCTGCCCCACAGTTAACCATTAAAAAAAAAACATTTTTAAAGACAAAGTATCAGGACAGACAGCAATTCTGGCACCAAGCATCAAGAGAGGTATTGGTGAGAACCCAGGGGTAGGACAATACTATCCTAAAATGAAAACAGAATAGCATTGCCTGGTCAAATCAACAGGACAAACACATCAGCATGACTCAGTCGACCTATGAGAAAATGTGGCTTCACTTACGTCTGTCACAGCAGCTTCCATAGAAGCAAGGATGGAAAATGAGTGCTATTGGGTTTTAGTCTAGTGTTCCAACTCAGACTCCTGTCAGCATTTCCATCCTAGTCTTCTGAATGCAGTGGCTTAAAGTTATGCCACAAAACACAAGGTTACTTGACCATTTACTGGTGTGTACAAAAGACTTCCTATATATATGAAGGCAAAGCACTTGGAGTTCTTGAAGATCACAGGCTCAAGATGGGCCTTACAGACAAGAAATACCCCTAGACTTCTGGGGAAAGAGAAAGGGGAACAACTGCCATGCCTGTTCTGCCTCTGCAGTTCATGCTTTCTTTTTAAATAGGCCATCCGTCATTTTTCCTTAGCAATCCTCCCCCTGCCAAGTGCCAGAAGATTATCTGATTTTAGCAGTAAAATCTGTTATTTTAGTGCTAAAGGTTAGAGCTAGGGCTCCCAAGCAGACATCCAGAAACTAGCCATCCCGACAATCCACAAAGAGTTTTCATTGATATCTGGCTGAGCTAGGCTGTACTGGGGCTACCTCATTTTTGGACCATTAGTATCCGGGCCAGCTCTTGTCCATGTAAGCTGCATTTGCCTGCTTTTTCTATCCCGCTGCAGCCCCCTGCCTCGCATGCCAGGCCCTCCCTAAGGGTTGCACAGGAGAGTACAAGGGGGAGGAGGTGAATGTAAAACTCCCCTCCTGTGTATGCCTTTGTGCTCTCACCACATCAGACATAACCCAATGATTTTTTTTTAATCACAGAAATGTATTTTGTATGACTGTGATGGAAACTACACTTGGGAGGTTGCCTAAAACCCTGGTTTTCAGATACCAGTCTGCAGATTTCCTCTTGGTTCGCGGGGGGAGGGGCTGCATCCCACTCACTGCAGATGGGTGCAGGGGGTGGCTGTGCTCCACCACCTCTTGCTTGGCATCGCGTTCACAAGGGGTGTGCCAGTGCTGCTGGGGGGCCAGGGAGGGGAGAGAGGGCTCAGTGAGAGCTGGCTGGGAGCCGCACTTCACTGATTTCAGTATGTTGTTCTTTTGTTGGCTTTTTAAATCTCTGTTTCTGGTTGTTTTGGAGAATTTTCATTTTTTTTTGGTATTGCATTTGGAAACTAATGCACAGAATACCATTATTATGTGTATGGTGCTTCTTGTTTCTGCCTCAGTGGTCCAAGGCAGTTTTCCCATTTTCTCCAGTCCCCAGCTATGGAAAGGCTGAAAACCACTGGCCAAAATATGGCTTGGAAATACCAAAAATTAGATAACAATTCATGTTGATGAACAAAAGTCAATGCTGAGAGAAATTGTTTGGAATTAAAACCAAACCAAACCAAACTAAGCTGATTAGCTGTTAAGAGTTCATCCTGGTGGTGCACATTGGAAGCAACTTGAATGTCTTACTTCTGTCCATTCAATGAATTGCAGAAAGGCTGCTAAAAGGCAGGCAGGCAGGCCAAACAACAAACATAGAGGAGTGCTAAAGAGCAGAGAAAAGATACCCAGATTCATGTACTAAGAAGCTGTTCACATAACCTTGTGGAGGAGACTGCTGAACAAACACAGTGCTGAACAAGCGGGCCTTCCTTCCATGCTGCAGGAAGGAGACTGGCGAGGCTCTGGACAGGCAGCTGCTCTACAGTGGCCCACTGGGTACTCTCTCGCTCTGGCAAGTGCCGCAGTGGCAGAACAGCTGGAGGGTTAATCAAGGGCACCTGCTGGAGGTGGTGGTAGAGGGACCTCATGCCAGGGGTGCTGTTATTTGTCACTTTTCTCCTTCCATTGCTGGATGGTCTTCCTTAGTCTGCCCTTCTGCTCCCTCGTGCATGTTCCTGTCTCACAGATCTAACAAGGAGGAGACTTAGCTGTTGAGCCTTTTCTACGATGGCCCCCAAATGCATTTTGAGGGCTGTGTTGTTTTAGAGCACATTCCAAGATATCTAGATAGCTTTTGTCATACTTAGGAAAGGTATTTAAAGTAAAACCACCACTATCATACTGCCCCTTATGCAATCTATGGTGCAACAGTTCTGGGTACCACACCTAAATGAAATATGGTAAAAATTCAAAAGTTGCAAAAAAGGGCAATTCAAATAATCCAGGGGCTGGAAAAACTCCTCTGCTGGGAAAGGACACAGAGTTCATGCACTACTTAGCTTAGAAAAAAGGAGTGAAGAGAAGCATGGCGGAAATGTGCAGACAGGGAACCATTTTCGCCCTCTTGCATACTACTAGAATCTGGGATCGTCCATGAGTGGGATTGGTGGGGGATTCAGAAAAATCAAGTAACTTCTTCACAGAGTGCATCATTAAACTGCCGAATCCACTTCCATAAGGCGCTGTGATGGCCTTAAAAGGGGACTGGGTGAATTCACTGTCCTGAGGGCAACTAGTCCAGAGAGTTTTGTGCAAATCCAGGATGGGTGCAGCACGGCCACTGTGGAGACAGAATCCTGGGTTCGATGGTCTGATCCCAAAGAGGTGTTCTTATCTGGAGCCTCCTTGTTCCTCAGCTGTCCATTTTTCTGTTGGTTAATGGATGATTGTGCCTCATATTTTATGTTCTGGGTATACAGATTTTAGATACACTGAGCTGTTTTGGTTCTAAGGGTATGTTATGTTTTACAGCATACATTAAATACATCGAAGGAAAGAAAATTGTGACTAAGAGCTGGTGCACATCTTTGTTCTGCATGGGATCATTTATATTGGTCACACATTGTGCCTGCATTCATGGATTAACCCCTATTTGCATAGGCATGTAGCATATCATGTACTGCATCACAGGACTTGGGCCCTGACAATCACATTAGTCAGCGTATTTATTAAGCAGAGTTCCTCTCGCCTTGCAAATCCTCTTTTTTCCACAAAGTCCTTCCTATGGTGCCATGACAGAACAGAGTTGGAGAAGGTACAAACTTAAATGTTTCCCATAGATGTAGCACCTTTCTCATGGGGATAAAATTGGAATGCTTCCAGATGAGGAATTTAACTTGCTATCACCCCGTCTCAAACAGAGAATTTGTAAGTGGCTAGTTATGTTCCCTTCCATCTGTAAGCTTCTTATCTTCTGAGCGTCTTCATTAAGACGAAAAAAGACAAAATATGTGTGTAATCCTTTTTGGTTTGTAATGCTAAGAGCCCTCCATCTGGAAGTATTCTTGGTCTTTTTAGTTACAAAAAGAGAAGCAGAGAGGGGATCAGGATGGTTTGAGGAAATATAAGAGGTTTACAAAATTAGGAATGCTGTGGGGAGGTTGATCCAGTCTCATGAAATATTACAACTCAAAATTATCTAGTGACACAGACAGTAAGTTTGTTAAAGGCCAGTAAAAGGAAGTACTTCATGCAACATGTATTAATTTGTGAAATTCATTGCAACAGGGGATGTGGTCATGACTTACCAACACAGAAAACATTCTCTCTTTTTTTTAGTGTTTAGATAAATTCACGGAAGTTAGTTTAAAAATGGAGCTGTGTGTTTAAAGGCCATATGCCTCCATTTACCAGAGGAACTGGATAAACAACAGGAAGAAACTCTAACGTGTCCAGTTCCTGAGCTTTCTAGGGGCTCCTGGCTGCATCTGTACCAAGACAGAATGCTGCCACACAGTGGGTGACACGGACATGTGATCTGATCTAGCACGGTGGTTCTTACAGTCCGTTCTTATGAGAACCCTGCAATATTCTCTTACTAGCTTATTAAACGCAGTCCTACTAATGCTGAGAAAGGTCAGGGTGTGCTCCTTTACCTGAAATGTACAAAGCCAGTTCCAAAATAAGGCATCTTTTCTGCTCAATAATCTGTTAAGTTGAAACATGACTAAGTAATAGCATTAGACATTTCAAATTGTTTATAATTAGTACCTCTGCTCTCCTCACAGCCCTCCTTCCCAGTGTTCAAGTACTGCCTTGACAAGGACAAGATGAAAAAGGCTGCCACCTCCAGAAAATGTTGGCAATTGTTTGTTACAAAGGCAATTTGTCAAAGAAGGTTTAGGTGTTTTATAAACCAAGTGCAGCAGCTAGGACTGTGCCATCTTTGATCAATGACTGTTAAGCACTCAGGCCGACAACTTACTTATACAAGCAGACCTGGTCTTGGTCTGGCAGCAAAAATGTGTAATTGTGGGTTTGCATTTTTGTAAAGGACACTTCGTCTCCATAGGTTGAAGTGGCTGCTGATTTGTCAAGAGAGTGTCTGTCACTCCTATTTTTAAGGTCAGTTAGACTGCGGGGCACTCGAAACAGGGAGCTGGTTTTGACTGATGTTCTATGGCAGCAGCTCCTGAAATGGCTTTTATAATGAATTATATTTCACTGTATGGTTGTACATCGCATGCATCATCATCAAGCTTGATTAAATTAGTGTTTTTATGCTTATATTTTGCTTGCCTCCTTAAGTGGACCTGATCTAGAAAGGCAGCATATGAATATTTATATAAATAAAATTGGTCTGGTGTTTCAAGCTATAGAGTCTTGGCAAGATGATATGTATGGTGGAATGGGATGGTTAATTACAGTGCAAAACCTCACTGTGCCACTGAACTGTGCTCATATTTTGGAAAAATAGTTGTTCAAAACACGACAGTGTTCTTGATCAAAAGCAAGTTGCAGCCCCTTTATCAGGGAGATAAATGAACTGGTAGAAACAGCTGGTCCTGCTCTATCAGGTGGCCCGCAGCAGGAGAGAACGGGCAGCAGCACTGCCACTCGGCAGTCTAGCCATGCTGCAAAGCTCTGGATTCTGAGCTGAGCGTCAGAATTGGTTCCCACTTCCCACCCCCTGGCCCCAGTTCAAAACACAAGAAAGGGGAAGGCCACCAAGGGCTTACAAAACAAGGGCGTCTGACTAATTCACAAGCTCAGACAGCTGTCAAGCCTGGAGATAAAGCCTGGAGATTTATACACAGGCCATCTAGCAACACTGTGGGAAGCTAATCAAGTGCTGACATATTGAAGGATATTATGGAATATAATTCAGGCTCACTGAGAATTGTGAGGAAGACCTTAGATGAGAGGACTTCAAGTGGCAGCCCACAACTGCAGCTTATGATGAAAGTCTGTCTAAAACACCATCTATGTACATCCCTTCCTCCCTGCCTCCCTTTCCTTTTCCTTCCCTGTTCTGGCTTCTTCCAGATCAGGGAAGGGAACTGGGGAGGCCACCTGGATGCACTTCCCAAGTTATTTGCTCAGAACAATCACATCTCAACCCTCTTTTTCTCATCTATCACTATTCAGTTCCAGACCTACCTAGATGGCTGCATTGTGCACTCTCAGACAATGGAATGGCCACTTCCAGATTACACAGTGGGAAGAGAGCATTTGTGTCTTGCAAAGGTATCAGTTGGCACTCCCCCCACCACCCTCATTTTTTCACTTTTTATCCCCTTGACTAGGACAGAATCAGGAGAAAGTGTGCACACACTACAAATAAAATTGTGGAGAGAAGAATCAAAGCAAAGCAAAGCAAAGCAAAGCAAAGCAAAGCAAAGCAAAGCAAAGCAAAGGCAGAACTCAGGGGAAAGCACATAAGCACCAAGCTAACGAATCAGATGTGTTACAGTACATTCCCCTCCCAAGCACTGTAAATGGCAGCATGCATATAGCCTTTCCCCAAATCAGTTCCTCTTTCACTACTGGGGCTAGTTTGCGACTGGGATAATCAACCCGGACAGCACTCACACATATTATGGCTACCCTTGGAGTAGAGAAAAGCAGGTTGCTTACCTGTAGCTGATCTTCGAGTGGCCATCTGTGCAGTCACACATATGGGTGCTGCACCTGCACAGTGCCTTTGGCCGGAGATTACAAGCTAACGGGTTTTTTTGGCAGGAAAGGTCCACTCCCCCTCCCCCACAGCCTATAAAGAGCAGAGCGTCTGCCATTTTGTTCAGTCTTTGACGACTGGACGGACGCCCCCATGCGGAAAAAATTAGTTCTACCGTGAGCAGTATTGGTACCAAGAAAAACAACGAACAATATTGGTACCAAGAAATAATGATAACATTCGGTACTGACAAAAGGTCCACTCACTGACACCGAGCGGGGCCGGCGGGTGGGTTGTGTGACTGCACAGATGGCCACTCGAAGAACATCAGCTACAGGTAAGCAACCTGCTTTTCTTCGTCGTGGCCTCTGTGCATCACACATATGGGTAGATTAACAAGCTTACCATAATGGAGGAGGGGAGGTGTCCTCAGCGAAGAACAGATGAAAGAACGGCTCTGCCGAAGGAACAATCCTGCCGACCATGGACGTCTAAGCGGTAATGCTTGGCGAAAGTGCAAGGATACGCCCAAGTAGCAGCTCTACATACATCATCAATCGGTATTCCCGATGCGAAGGCAGATGAGGCAGCCACAGCCCTAGTCGAATGGCCTCGAGGGGCTGTGGGTAAGTCGATGTTAGCCAGTTGGTAAGACAAAGTGATAGTATGAACTATCCACTTAGAAAGTCTCTGCGGAGTGACAGGGGTGCCTTGGTCCCTGGTAGCATATTTAACGAAAAGTCTATGTGAACGTCGAATAGATTCCATCCTGAATCTGTAGAAGGCTAAACAGCGCCAAACGTCAAGTGAATGTAATGACCTTTCTAACGGAGTAGACGGAGCCGGAAAAAAGGCAGGTAAAATAATATCTTGTCCCATATGAAAGGGTGTGGACACCTTAGGCAGAAAAGATGGATCAAGCCGCAGGACAACCTTTTCTCTATGAAAATTGAGATAAGGTGGGTCTACGCATAGAGCACAGAGCTCGCTGGCCCTCCAGGCTGAGGTAACCACAATTAGGAATGCTGTCTTCCACGAGACAGGACATAAATCGATTGTTGCCAACGGTTCGAAAGGAGCTCTCGTAAGCGCTTGCAGAACAACAGAGAGACTCCAGGTGGGCATTATTGGTCTGATTGACGTGTTCAGATTATAAAGTCCCTTCAGAAACGTTTTAATAGTAGGTTGAGAGAAAATGGACGAGCCGTCCACCACACCACGATGATAGGTGATCGCCGCTGTATACACTTTAATCGAAGATGGTTTCAGTCCAGAGAGTAGTTCTAAGAGGAACTGAAGAATTGGATGTATCGATGATGTAAATGGAGAGAATGAACGAGAGTCGGCAAAGGTGGAGAAACGCTTCCATTTAGCTGTGTAAGACTTCCGTGTAGAAGGCTTTAAAGCGGAGTCCAATATGTATTGAATGTCCGGATGAAAGGTTGTCGGATTCGATGGCACAATAGTCGGGTCCGACGGTGCTGGAGCAGCACCGCCTCCACCGGATTCGAAGGTTGCAACTGTAGTGGATTCGAAGGTAGGATTCGAACCACTTGAAGTAGTCGTCAGTATAGACGTAACAAAGTCAGCTATCGGATTCGCCACGCTGTTAGTTTCAACGATAATATATCTGGGTGGCGAAGTGCACCATCCTGCTGGGTTATCAGGTATGGGAGTGGTGGAAGATGAAGGTATTCCCCAGGAGAAATGTCCAGCAGTGTGGGAAACCAAGGTTGGCGTGGCCACCAAGGAGTAATTAGTATCCCTGTGGCCCGATCGCAAACAATCTTCACTATGACTCTCATCACCAGAGGAATTGGTGGGAAGGTGTAGAAATTCAGGTTGTTCCATAGAATCATGAAGGTGTCCCCTAGGGATTCGTACCTGATTCCCGCTCTCGAACAGAAAGTCGCACACGCCTTGTTCTGTTGGGTGGCGAACAAGTCCACGTCGGGAAACCCCCAGCGATGAAAAAGGTCCTCGCGTGTCTGGGGGTCTAGTTCCCATTCGTGAGAGATGAGCATGCACCTGCTGAGAAGGTCCGCTTCCATGTTATCCGTACCGGCCAAATGGACCGCTATTATAGTAATGTCTCTTGAAATGCACCAGTCCCGGATCTGCATAGAAAGTCTGGCCAGGGTCAGAGACTTCGTCCCACCTTGCTTGTTCAGATAAAAAACAGTGGCTATGTTGTCCGATGTTATCTGAACAACCCGATGTTGAAGAACATCTTCAAAAGAGCGTAGGGCTTTGAATACGGCCAACAACTCCAGGAAGTTGATATGATTCGTGGATTCCTGACGAGTCCACGTGCCTTGAGTATACAGGCCGGAGCATACCGCTCCCCAACCCAGAAGAGACGCGTTGGTACCGACTGTTATCGATGGGCCTTGGGGCCTGAAGGGGACCCCAGCAGTCAGATTGTCCGGGACCGACCACCATAGTAGGGAATGGAGTATCGAGGATGGGACTCGAAGCAGTTTCAACGGTGGATCTCTCTGTGGGTGGAACGCTTTGTTGAAAAATAGCTGCAAAGGACGGAATCGCAGTCTGGCATGTGGCACCACTGCAACGGCGGAAGCCATATGTCCTAGAAGCCTCTGGATGGACTTCGCTGGAACTGATCTGTCTCGTCGCATTCGATGAACATGGCGAGCAAGAGTCAGTTGTCTGTCCCGAGGGAGAAACGCCTTTTCCAACGTAAAATCCAAGTGGGCTCCGATGAACATAAGCTTCTGTACCAGAAGGAGAGAAGATTTCTCAGTATTAATGCAAAGGCCCAGGTTGTCCAATAAGGCGCAGGTAATATGGATAGAAGTGAGAAGCGCTTCCCTGGACCTGGAGACTAGGAGCCAGTCACTTGTATGCCCTGGAGGCATAGGTAAGCGCAGATAGGGGCCATGCATTTAGTAAACACTCTCGGAGCGGTGGCCAAACCGAAGGGTAGAACCATGAATTCGTAGAAATTGGAGGCAACAGCAAAGCGAAGGAAACGCCTATATTTGGGATGGATTGCAATATGGAAATAGGCATCCTTCAAGTCCAATGAGGCAAACCAATCCTCTTTCCTAAGCAGCGGCAAAATATTTTGGAGGGTGGTCATTCGAAACTTCGTCACAATGAATCGATTCAGACTACGTAAGTCTAAAATCGGACGTAGGCCACCATCCCGTTTGGGAACTAAAATATCTAGAATAGAATCCGTGAAGGCCATCATATTGAGTTACTTAACGAATTGCTCCTTTACGAAGAAGTTGTTGTATTTCATCGAGCAGTACTGGCGAGTAAGATGTAAACCGGATCGGACTCGATGGAGGAACGGTATCGAATTCTATCCTATAGCCATGCTGTATGACAGACAATACCCACCGATCAGATGTGAGGGACTCCCAAATGGGGAGTCGGCTTCGCAGCCGGTCCCCAGATGAGAGGGGGGTGGGTATAGGATAGGGTAGAGGAATGGTTTGCCAGTCCCGTCAACACTGCCTGCTGTCGTCATATCGGCGGCGGCCCTGTTGGTTGTTGGGGCTGTTGTCGGCGGTGTTGCTGTTGTTTTTGCTGCCTGTGCTGAGGTTATTGCCTGGAATGGTAAGGCTGTCTGTAGGGCGGACGGGTCCATGCCCACTTACGCCTCGGTTGCGACTGGAGTTCCATCCGTCGGGCCATCATGCGAGACTCATGAAGTTTTTTGAGTTTATGATCCATCTTCGAATGGAAAAGCCCAGACCCGTCAAAGGGCATTTCCTCGATACGCCGCTTGGTCTCTTCGGGGAAGTTGGCGCTCCTCAGCCACACATGCCTATGAAGAGAGACGGCACTGACCAAGGCCCTTGAGTTGGTGTCCACATGGTGCCTGGCTGTGGACAGCTGTTGGACTGCAATGTGCATCGCCTCCTTGATTAGCACTTTGGCCAAGTCACTTGGTTGGTCTGGGAGGGCCGAGACGACGTTGTGGAGGCGTTGCATTATAAAATACTGGTATCTCGCCAATGTCGCCTCGTAGTTCGAGATACGCAGCCCTAAGCCTGAAGCTGCATAGACCCTCCTGGCCTGGGAGTCGATCTTGCGGCCCTCCTTGTCTCGCGGAGTGGTGTGGCCTCTTGCCTCTCTACTCTGGGAGGACTCCACCACGACTGAGTTCGGCTTGGGGTGGAGGAGGAATGATATGTCCTCCTCCCGAACCCGGTACGTGGCTTCGTACCTCCGCAATGTTGTTTCAGGGTGAGAGAGCAAGTCCCAGGTCTGCGTCATCGCCTGCCGGAGGTTGGTGATCAGGGGCAGGACAATGGAGGTGGACTGCTCCCCGTGGACGACGTCATAAAATTTATCCATCGACGGTCCTGGGCTGGACGGCATCGATATCCAGGGACTGGACGAACCTGGACATCAGCTCCGCGAAAGAGACGTGGAACTCATCCGGTGACGCAGGGCCCTGGGAGGTCACCGCGACGTCGGGAGAGGTGGAATCGACGTCCGAGTCCGCGCCGTAATACGGAGGGGCCGAAGAAGAGGACTCCACCGGCAAGACGGACCGGCTGCTTTCCTCCCAGGGAACCGGGGATGTGTGCCTCGGATCCAGCGGCAGGGGGCGATCGCGAGAGCGTGGTGGGGACCGATCCCTCAGCGCAGGATAGTACCCAGTCGAGTATGGCTCGCCCCAGGATGGATAGTAGGAGCGACGCCAGTCCTCGGATCACTGCTCCCTGGAGCAACTCCGGCGGGCCCTGGGCGGGGATCCAACCACATCCGCCTCCATCGTGGCCATGGACATAGGCGTGGGTGACCTAGCCCTGCGGGGAGAGTCTTGAATTTCCCCATCAGAGATCGACCCCCGCTGAACAGGTGGAAGCGGCTCAGTAGGGAGGTTGGCCACACAACGAGGAGACCCTTGAAGGGTGACCCTCATGGCTACTTGGAGTACCGGCTTGGGTGGGGTCGGTACAGTGGTTGCCGCCGGTACTGACGCTGCTGTCGAACCCGAGTCGTGGTGTCGTGGCCGCTCCAGATCCCTCGACTTCTGGGTCGGTTTAGGAGGCTTCTCTTTCCTGGCCTTCTTAGCTGATTTATCAGCATCAGCATGCTTGCGCTTCTTGTGTTTCTTTTTGGGAGAAGTGGGTGGGGCCCTCAAGGTAGAGGCACCTTCGTCCAACGGGCGCGAGGGCGGGACCACCGTAGACGGCCAGGCTTTGGAGCGGCGATGAGTGGGTCGGACTGCATAAGAGCCCAATCCCACAGGAGCCTCTGGAGGCGGTTCTCCCGATTTTTCCTGGCCTGCTTAGAGAAGGCCAGGCAGTGGGAGCACTTGTTGGTCCTATGCCCCTCCCCCAAGCAGAGGAGGCATAGGTCATGCAGGTCAGATGGAGACATCTTCGACCCACATTCCGCGCATTTGTGGAAAGCCGCTCACTGCGCCATCGCAAGAAGAGGAAAAAAGAAGACAGTGAAGAGGGTAAGAATATATTTTTGGTTTTTTTTATTATAGAAGAAGGTAAAACGGTAGAACGACAGAACTATAAAAGTAACAAGAACTATAGAAATAACAAGAACTAACAGGGATATAAAACTGGGAGTTTAACAAAGAAGAGGAAAATAGGCTACGAGTAATGATCAAAGCGATAGTTGAAAGCGGCACGAGGCACAGCGAACAGTGGTCGCAAAGACTGAACAAAATGGCGGATGCTCCGCTCTTTATAGGCTGTGGGGGAGGGGGAGCAGAACTTTCCTGCCAAAAAAACCATTAGCTTGTAATCTCCGGCCAAAGGCACTGCGTAGGCGCAGCACCCATATGTGTGATGAACAGAGGCTACGACGAAGAACCTACTGAGTTTTTTCCGTGTAGGCATTTTCAAGTCATCATGTATACTAACAGAGATGTCAATTCTCTGAGTGCCATCCAGGTAGACTCAGGGGAACCCAAAGGTGGTAATGGTGATAGTGACTCATAAGGATGGTAAAAGCTTAAAAATACCCGGATCATATTCCCTAATCATGCTGCTTAACTAAGAAGCCATTTACACCATTCTGACCAATTAATACATCCCAGAGTGCATCAAACAAGACTCAGGCCAGCCACAGGTTCATCTTATCCAATGAATCTTAACTACTGTCCATCAAGCATCTCTTCTAAATCCTCAGTCTCCACTGAATCCTTCACCCTTTGATCAGTTGGAATGGCTCTATCTGTTCAAGGGTGGGCATTTCTAGACAGCAGTGGTCTAGCTCTATGTTGCCTGAGAGGCACTCAATCCATACATATAACATGGGCTTGCTACCTACACAACTTCACAGGGGACAAAATAAGGGTACCCACTCCCTTGCTCAGGAAGCCTGAGTAGCCTCTAGAGCATGTGGTGTGGGAAACAGGACCATCCCTGACCTGTGACAAAAGCTGCCTTTCTGAAGGTGCCATGTCCTCAAGGGAAAGCACTCTAGGTATCAGAAGATAAAGAGTAAAGGTTTCCTGGCTAAAAAAATAATCACACACACACACACACACAGAAGGTAGTTCACTGCAGGTGGTTCACTCCAGCCAAAATTCACAATTTTAACATCCATTTCACTATTGCGTTACACAAGTCACAGTAAAGAACTGTAACATGCTAGGCTCATAATCTCAACTTGTTTTTGTTTTCATGTTGTATTAAAACTTAAGTTAAACAAAAGAGAACACAGTAACACAATAAAAAAGCAAATGAATGCAAGTATCCCAGCTAACACCACAATAGTAAACATCTTCTGTTTTGTTCAAGTAAATAATGCCAGTGCTCCTTCCTTAAAGCAGAAGAGAACTCTTAGGTCAGACACAAGTAAACAAACCCTTCATCCGTAAAGGGGCATTGCTACATCTGCAGACTTCTGCCAAGGCAACTGATAGTAAATGATGATGTAACTTCCTCTTTATTTATGTGGATGACCTACTTTACTGCCCTACTTTTTAATGAGCAGGGAAATCATAAATGATCAGAAGCGCCATTAAGCAAAGCAGCTTGGCATCACATATTTTGGGGGAGAGCTGCTTGCACTACCCCTCAAGCCATGGCAGATGGATTTAAAAAATTCTCTTCAGGGAAGGGGGAATGAGTGCCAGCTCCTAGCTAGAGATCTAGGTGAATAGGGAGGGGAGAGGCGGCTCAGTGGGAGCCGGCTGGGAGCCATGCTGTGCCAATTTTGGTATTTTGTTCTTTTGCTGGCATTTTTTTTGTTGCTCGGTTTCTGGTTGCTTTGGGGAATTGTTTTTGGTATTGTGTTTGGAAACGAATACACAGAAATAGTTATGTGTATTACATGTATGATGCTTTTTGTTTCTGTCTCAGCAGTCCTCAAGGTTTTCCTGTTTTTGCTGGTCCCCAGCTATGGAAAGGTTGAAAACCTCTGCTCTATATTAGCTTCCATTTAGGTACGGCAGGGTGGTCAAGTGTCTTCTTTCATACTGGGCCTCCAGGTAACACAGAGAAGTGGATTCTGAAAAATGCAGCTCCCCCCTGCTTGTTTTTTTTTTTTTAAATAAACACCCTTAATTATTTCAAATCATGGATCCAGCATCCAGCAACATTCCCTATTGCAATAGCAGCCCGTAGAACTCTTGTAGGATTCTTATCGTTTAAGTAAAAATAAAAGCAAAGAATCCTTGCTTTAAAAATGCTAATCCAGCTTTAGGAACCTGGAATATTTGCTGCTCCTTCTACTCTGCTTATTCCTCCTTTCTGGACTTCACCTGCTCTCTTAGTGCTTTTAAGGGGATTGAGAAGATGCAATTAAAGAGGAAATTAATCAATAAGTTCCCACCCCATTAAATAATGCTTATTTATACTAACATCCTATTTAAGTTTACTCAGGCATCTATCCCTGAGTGGTCAATGGGACTTACTCCTTGGTAAGAAAGTTTAGGGCTGCAGCTGTACTAGCGTAAAGATAATAATACAATTCACTGGTGAATTTGAAAACTCCAGAAGGCATCTATAGAAATTATATATATGTGTGAGTATGAGACAGCAATATTAGATCGCTTGTATTGAAGTTGTTTATCCCATAATATTAATAGAAAAATGTCATTGGGTATGGCTAAAATGGAATGTCTTCCTCCCTTAACACACACACACACACACACACACACACACACACAGAGAGAGAGAGAGAGAGAGAGAGAGAGAGAGAGAGAGAGAGAGAGAGAACAGCTTCCTTTTTATTTCTACAACTTCTACTTCTTTATTTCTACCATTTCTGTAATTCTACTTCTTCCCTTATTTCTATTTATTTCCCTTTCATTCTGGTGTGAAATAAAGACCTTTTTATTTAGCCATCATTTTAATAATTAAGGATCTTACACAGTTGCATTTTCTTTCTTTTCTTCTCTTCCTCTTTTTCTTTAGTTTTGAAAGTGTTGTTTTATGTTGTGTTTTTACTGAATTTTAACTATTGTTATTGTATTATTATATCGCTATTTTAACTTTTTGTAAGTCGTTCTGAGGCGTTTTTTGCAAAGGACGAGATAGAAATGTTTTAAATAATAAACAAACAAACAAACAAACATTTCTACATGTTGGATGCAAAACTAGGCAAACCTTTCCCTCAGGCTTAAGTTGTTGAAGTTCAAGTACAGATTTTCCACCTGATAGTACTGCATACATGAGAGTCTGGTTAACTTGAAAGACATTTTTGAAATCTTTCAGTACAATTTTCTATATAGCTTCCCTTAGGGTGTTCAGTGGCACTTTCTCCCAAGAGAGCTATGACTGTAAATTTACACACACACACACACACACACACACAAAAGCAAGTGCTACTCTTATGCTATACCAATAGTTTACTCCTACATTGGGTTATATTTGATTACAGATGGAAAAAAAACCCTAACAAATTACTCAGGAGTAAATTTCTTGACTTTTATTGTTTTATATTGTATATTGCCTTGGGTAGACTATGATCTTGAAAGCCAGCTTTAAAAAAAGCTAAGCAAATAAATAAAAAGAAATTGAGGTGAAATTTGACTAAGATTTTTCTTTTTTTAATTGCAGAGATTTTGATCAAAAATGGACTTACCTCCTGTGAAATTTCAATTATGAAAATCATTTCTAAATCTGCATATAGACATACACATTAGCATATGAAATGCATGCCTGTTTGTGGTGCATGACCTCTTTTTTAGTGATCCGTAATTGCCCACCCTCGTTGCAGTCTGGTTGAAATTGCATTGAGAATACAAAAAACTCATACACGGTGGGGGTCGGACTTCTTAAATTGACCTTCACAGTTCTACTGTCACTGCCAACAGTCTTCTGCTATATAACGTTCTATATATAAAATCTTGAAAGTCTCTTTAAATGATCCATTCTTAGCACAACCTTTGTTCACAATGCAACTTCTGATCAAAACATGTCTATTCTGGACACCATTTCTCAACACACTCTCTTCCTTCCTTCTTTCCTTAATAATCCAAAACCTTCAGTGTCTACTTCCTTCAATGTCTGAACTACATTCCTGCTTATGAAAATTTAAGCCACAATAATTTTAGCTTCTTCTTTTTTACTTTTTTACGTGCAAAGGGCAATTTAAACAATAACAACAACAACAAGCTAGCCTTGTTCATGTTTCCAAAGCAATAATTGCTCCCCTAGTTACATAAGCACAGTTTAGAAAAGTCTTTCCCAACAGATGCTTAGTAACTGTTCCATCAAAATGCTGGAGCACAGCCAGCAATGCCAGTTCAGTACACCCCTTTCACATGTCACCAGCTGTGCTCATTTCCTCCTCTTCCTATCATCTCCACCTTTCCCCAGGGCTACTGTTTCAGTTGTTTGTTATTATTGGTGGTATTTATTATGCCTTAAGTTGACCTTTATTTGCTGTTTCACTTTGGAAGCTTCCTTGAGAGTGGTTTTACCCTTTAATGCAACATATATATTCAATAAAATAAATAAAATGTGGGAGCTGCAGCAAATGCTTCACCGCTATGCTGCTATTTGAGACAACGGGTACAACAACTAAAAGACAAAAAGAGTATTTCCCACCCCAGTACATCCTTCTCTAGCACAGCGCAGGGGTGATATGTCATCCAAAGCTGCAATGCAGAGCTTCAAAAATGAAACTTGGCATCACCTTGGTGCACCAAGAAAGCTTTTATCCTGTATGGAATATAGGCCAGACAAACCACTGCATCTACTCGGGGTGGGAGGAGGTGATTGCCACAAGTCTCTTCATGGGATGTGTGAATGGGTCCCCATGCCCTGGGCTCCCTGCAGGGAGCAGAGATGGAAGATAACCATTCTTGTTCAGGTCCACCTCTGGCTGAACCCTGCGGGATGCCAAAGTCTTGGCATGACTCAGCTTGACCTGCTTTTGTTACCCAGTTGGACTAGAGCTGGAAGTTTCTAGCATCTGTTCCAAAGGAGGAGGCTTCACATGTGTTCTGGGGCTAAGCTCAGAAGAGACAGAGCCAATCATGCAGTGTCGCCATTCCTATCTTAGCATAAGGAGCCAGCGGCAAAGGTTTTAGCCATACCAAAAGAGGCTGAAACAGCCATATCATTGCAACAGACCTCAGCACTGGGGACTAGGTTCTGGAATACAGAAGGACTCCGTGGGCGTTAAGCCAAGATGCCCAAAACATAACATCAGACATACAACTTGAAGGCAATAAGATTCCTGCCAAATCCTAAATATGTTTGCACTTTCTATTTTAAAAGGATACTTATACAATGAATCATAGAACTCAACTGTAGCTCTCCACTAAAATATATGCCTATTCAGTGTGAGCTTAATTTTCAGACTGATTTTTGATCTTTGCTTCCACACCTTTTCAGCATGGGTATCATTGTCTTCTGGGGTCAGTTACCGGGCAAGTGTGAAGTAGGTTAGTTGCTGGGAACGCAATTAGGTCTGACATGACAGCTGTGGTTGGTATAATGTTGTGGAGTTCCGGCTCCCATAAAGGTGAGGGATACTAGTGATATTTTCTAACAGGTTTAACAGAGTTTTAAAAAAGAATAAATTTAGGGCTGTCCCTTGGGTAAAACATGGCAGATTTCTAAAATATTTTAACCTTCCTCTCCCATCAGGTGACTGATGGTACACTTCTGATCATGCCAGGAAAGCAATTCAGGAAGAGGAGGTGGAAAAACAGACATGGGTCTGTCTGTGCTGTAGATTATTGTTATTGGAATGGTCTCATTGCATTAATGATCCTTGGTCATCCTGCAGTTTTTCAATGTTCATACTGGTGATTAAACAGTAAACAGGCCATGCTGCTTCTATGAAAAAATGCAACATAAAGCTAATAACTTCCAAGGAAGCAAATGATAAGGTTTCTTTTTATTTTTACTTTCTTAACTAAACTCTTGAGAATCAAAGTTACAAATCTGTACTAACTTGTATGCAAAGTTTTCTAAGCTTCACTTTATCCCCAGGCTTAAACTGTGATTCAACTACTCCCTACAAACCCAGACTATACCACATTAATTCTCAAATCTGAAAGCAAAGAATGAGGGGAAGGGTTCCCTGCCCTCCCCTGACATGGTCCTGCTGAAAAGACATGCAAATATGTTGCATGCATAGTTTGCTCCCAAGCTTAAGCCTGGTAATGAGACTTTAGTGTAGTTTTGTTTGACATGTGGAATCTCAGTTGCACTGTATGACTAGCAAGGCATACTAGAATTGTACAAATTGCTTGCTAGGAAAGGAGCTTCATTCTCTCCCTCCCCCTTATCTATTCCTGGGGAGAGGGTGCTGCAATCATTTTGCTGAGACCATAAATACTTAGACTGCTTCTCTCCTCCATCCCACCCTTGCCCCCATGAAGTACTGGGCACTAGTTACTGGCAGAAAAAAAAACAGCTCGCAGTTTTACCTTCTGGCTCTCCTGACAAGACCTACTTTTCCAGCTGAGCACCAGCAGTTGCCAATCTGCCTCCAGAATAGCACTTCCACAGCATAGAGATGCTAACAAACACGACCAATTTATAAAGGAAGTATTTACCACATGGCAGTGTTGAGAGCACAGATACCAGAAATAAGGCGGCTCAAAGACACAGCCCTAGGCCTCTTGTAAATGATCAGCAAATGTACTTAAACACAACTGAAGAACCCATCAGTGCTATCTCCTGCCACAGCAATTTCTAGCATTAATAGGAACTACTGTAGCACTTTTGCGCAGAAATACATTTATATAATATCTGCGGAAAGGGGAATAATACCTGGGGAACTAATGTACAGTTACTAATTAGACTAATGATCATTGGTATTATAAACAAAGAGTCAGAGTTTTACAACAGCCATTCTTATTTGCTGTGCCTCTGGCGCTGAATTTGGACTTACGGTCAGAGCTAGCAGGCAGTCACATCCGAAAAGGCAGCAGAATTAAGAGCATGAGATAGGAGCACCCAATAGTGGTTCCCAAAGGTGTGGTCCAAAGCAGCTCCAGCAGACAAGTAAAAGGGGCCACATATACAACCCACAGAAAGAAAGCACAAAGTGATGTGACGGCATGATCACAGAGCAGGCAAGTAGGTGCACCAAACAAGCAGAAGCTCAGTCCCAACCAGAGCAACCTCTGGGGTTTGAAGGGAAAACTGACATCTGACTTGTTCCCGGCTGCTCTTTCAGGTGCTGGGTTTGGCATGGGCTTCTAAATGTCCAGCCAGCTCCCTTTGCACCGTCCAATAGCAGCAAAGAGCTGGCATGAGCAACAGCAGTTCCATCTTCTGCCCAGTGCCTTGCTCACAGTGAGTGCCAAGAGGTGAAACAACAGGCCGCAGCCGTCCCAACTGCAAAGGCCTCTTACATTTCTACACAGCTAGAAAATTCACCAGCTGTCAAATAACTGATTCTAACATCAAAAGACTGGTGTGAGGATAAAGATCATATATGGTCACCTACCCTTGGTGGTCAACCAAGACAAGGACATAATTGATGACTGACTTGAGGATGGTCTCTATTAGAAGGCTGAGGCAACAGTGATCCCAATGCAAAGGCCCTGCAAACGTTTCTCCTTTCCCAGGCATAATGCAGTCTATCATCAAGGATCATTCAAGCTGGCATTTCCAGTTAGCTTCTTGCAATGGCAAAGACCCAGAAAAGTTGTGCTGAACTTTTGTTTATTTGGATAATAAACACCACATAAATAAAAGTGAATTCCCAAACTACATTCTGGCTCTGAGAGCAAGAATTATGAAGCATTCATGACACATCAAGTCAACAATTAGGTTTACAGGACATGGCAACCCCCTGTAGGTAAGTAGTCAAAGTCAGTTGCTATGTTGTCTTAGCCCAGATTGTCTCCCATAGGGTGGCATATTTGGGGGCGACAAGCACCCTTGTCAACCCATGGCTTGTTCTAGGGATTGGGGAAGACACAGTGGGTTGGTGTGTTGTTCAGATCTGGGAGAATGGCACACAAATGCAAACTTAACAGTTATCAAAAATATATAATGTAAAGACCAAGTCTGGCCTGGTCTATTACTTTGTCAGTTACAGTTGTCAAACACTAACAGAATAATGAGGGGAGGCAGCCAAATATAGGTTACACTGTGAGCAGCTGACAGTAGTTTGGGTCATTGCTGGGAAATAAATAGAAGGGAAATATATTGCAAAACACCCTTCCATTCACTTCTCAAGACAGGCTATCTGCATTTATTTCCCCTCACTTATTGCCCAGCTATGAGATTTGTTTATATTTCCATGTAAAACAAAAACAAAAACCAAATTTCCCAGACACTTAAAAAAGGCTGTGGGCAAACAGGGAACTCCACAATGAAGAGGGCCCATTCACTCTATCCCATCCAGCCACTTGTTAGGTTTTTTTAACAGTTGTGAGTGAGTCATGAGAAGTGCCCAAAAGGCAGCCATGAAGAAGAGAAGCCTTAGCATCTCCCAGTTCTGGAAGTGTCCCAAAGGTACAGCACACTGAGAAGTGTCAATGCAACAATTAAGACCCAGAGGATTACTTTGCTAAGGGGGAGATCTTCAGCCCCCCACCCCCCAATCAGGAGCTGAGGTTGCTCCTTCACGCATTCAAAAGCCACAGAATGTTTTCCTTGCAAAACATTATTTACTGACCAAAAACACAAAACACTCAGAATGAATCTCTGAACATGTGCAGAGCAATTTGTTGAGTCCAATCTAGTAATTGCCCCCAAGAATTTTCCTTATGAGCTTCAAAAGGGCCTTCTGAAAGTGAGCATGCCTCCTCTCCAAGCACCGATACTCTAATTGGGCCACCCTCCACTGGCAATGTGTCATGGGGTCAAAAGCCATGCTCATCTTGTCTGAGTCTGAGAAACTCCCCTCTTCCAAGTCCCTTCCCACCAACTGCACATCTTGGTTATTCTCAGCTACAGCCTGCCCATCTGGGGAGTTTGGTCTTGACATAAGTATCCCTCCTTCTCTCATCCCAGTGTCTATTTGGGCCACATTCCCTGGTTCCCCACAATTCTGGTTCACATTCTGATTCCTCTGAAATCTAGCCAGCAGTTCCTCAGAATGAGCACCCAAAGCAGCCATCTTCCTCACTCTCAACATCCCCTCTGGTGCACTGACTGCTTATTTTTGTCTCCTTGAAGTGCACACCTTTGCAACTCAAAAAGATTGATCCCCACCGGACAAAAAATAAGCCCCTGAAGGCATTTCTGAGTGCAATCCTTCCTGCAACAAAAAGGATAAGAACAAGAAGCCAGTGACTATCATTCCAAATTGCCGCTTGGGCATCAGTAGAGCACCTCTTCTTGGTGGCAGTGCAACCTCTGAGAAACAAATAGACCCATAAGCAAAAGGGGGATGTGACTGGAGCAAAGAGGATGAAGTAAGATGGCTTCTGCCAGGCTGTACTCTGGAAAACCAAATGGAAAAGGGCAAAAAGATGTGGAGAGCAACCCTGCCATAGAACAACTCATGCTGCATGGCTTACTCACAGGGTGCACTGCCACAGTGCGTGACAGGGACAGAAGACTTTTATTTACTCAGATTGTACTCAGATTGCACTTTATCTTTTGGTTCCCAAGAAGATACAAACAGCAAGCAAGGCAGAACATCATGTGCTCAGGTCTCTCAGGAGCACTTGATGCTGAGATGATACTCCAAGGGAGTCATCAACACTGTTCTTGTCTACGCCTAGAAGCATTCGTCTCCTCTCTGGAGAGATGAGCAGCAAAATCTGTATGCTTCTAAAGCTAATCTTTGTCTGCGACTTGACAGAGAGCAACTATTGAGGCAGTTTGAAGGAAGGTGTAAGCATGCCCCTTTTTGCGATGTTCATCTTCATCTTCCTTAGATTCACCCTCTCTTTTCAGCACACAATGCTATCCTGTCTAGAGAGGTTCTCTTCTTTCTCACTCTTGAAGACACTGTACTGGGCAAGGTTACACCACAGGCATAACCCATTAAAATCTCACAGTTTCCAATGCCATTTGTTATTGCTTAAAATATTTATCTGTTTTTTAATGGAGCAGTAATTACAGTCCCCTATGATCCAGTAATAAAAACACCAAATGCTTTAGTGCAGGAATGGTCAACTTTTGGTCCCTCAGATGTCTGGCCTACAACTTCTTCCAAAACTAGCCAGTATAGTCAATGGGGAAGATCATTAAAGGTCAATGGGGAAGATCATCTGAAGGTTCTCTGGTTTCCCATTCTTGATTTAGAGCATGCAAAGCATTTCACCTGTAAGGGCTGCCTTTGGGCATAATGATTACCATAGTTTAGAGAGACATGAATAAGTCTAGCTGTGCGCCCCACTCCCTCTTAATCCTCCAATGCAGCAAATGTTAACTGTAGGTCATTTCGAACAAGAGTTTACAAAGCTGTATTGCTTAAACTAATCATGGTTAAAAGTAACAGAGGAAGCCATGGGATTCCTTAGGCTTGGCTCCCTGGACTCCAGTCCTCTTTGTCACGGCTTGTAAGTCCAGGTTCCTGGTGAGCGCACTCAGCATTTGTGCAGCCCTTGCCAGGAATCGAACCTCATGCAGTCCCTGCACAGGTGGCCTTTGTACTGCATGTGGTATGGCAGACGGTTGCCAGTCACACCACCTCCATTCAATGAACGTTCATGGACTTCCTCTCAGCTCAGTTCACTTTCCAAGAAAGGGCTGAAGATGAGAGGAAGCCCACAAATGATAGAGGGACAGATTCTGTGGAGCTTCACTGCAGCCCTAATTTGCAGCCAACTATGCTTAATCAAAATTGGAAATACAGGGAGGTAGGAGGGAATGACATAATCTTTCAAGATGGTGGTACAGAATGTCTGTTTCTGCTAACATTGCTACCTCCTTTCCCCAGATGTAACTACCTTAAATCAGCAAAGAAAAATATATTCTTAGGATAAGGTAAGTAATTATCCAGAGCCGCACCTGGGTTAAAGAAAAATATGCTTATAGTCTACTTTGCTCCTCAGATATTGGACCCAATAAATCTCAGGCTGGCACAGCAAGGAAACATCCATAGAGTAAAATGTGTGTTGCCCCAAATATTCAAGGATAATTTAGATGTAATGAGAAAACTGATGCACCAATTAAAAAAAATGAAGAATGCTAAGCCATTGTCAATATAATAAAGGCCATGATGAGAAGTCTCCCAACAACAATCATCAAAACTTTTAAAACCGCTAATGAAGCCTTCATTTAGGTCTTGAGCACAAAACATCTGTTTTTTCTGCAAGCTTAGCAATATGGATGCATTTTAGCTGTTTAGTTGTAAAAATACAATTTTACATGGAGTTTTATTTTTAATGTAATTTTATGTTTTATTGTTGTCTATGCTATGTTGTACTTTACTATATTTATTACTGCTGTTCACAACCCAGGAAGGATTTAAAGGAAAACCTTTAAAATCCACAACTGTAAAAAAAGAATGGACTGGTCTTAATTGTCAGAATTCAATAAGGGTGAGAGGGAATCCCTGAATTGAAAGGTAGGCTGGATCTGATTTCTACATCTTCTTAAATGGGGCTAATTAATGTTTTACTGAACTTAATAAAGAACTCAAAGATACGGATAGTGTTCATTGTGCATTCGCCCCAGGCAATGGCAGCATCCCAGGAATATTATAATTAAATTTCAGTACTTCCATCTGAAAGGCAGTGTGATGTGCATGGCCAATGCTAACTGTGATCTGTAATGGGAGGGATAAAAAAGTGGTTCATCAAGCTCTAAGTAACAAAAACCCTACGAAAAGGCATGATTAAAAAACATACTGAAAAGCTTCAAATGCTGACACACATGGCTTATGGGGACCCCCCCTCAAGTTGACAGTAATTAAAGACGGGACTGCAGTTAATTGGTTCTACCCACAAAGAAGCAAAGAAAACTCTCACCAACCTGAATCTAGACTGAGAAAGAGGAGGAGAGAGAAAGGAAGATAACAGCGATCAGAGTAATTCACAGCAAGCATGTAATTATCTCTATACTGGCAGAGGAAATCATAGAGAAGCAACTGAAGTCAAGAAACAGCAAGGACAATGGTGTATGAGGTATATGGTGTATAACTTCAGCAACGTTGAATAACATGGAGTATTTTCAGAAAATCCTACACTATCCCGTAAACAGAATGGCTCGACCTATTTATGTTTCACTTGCTACATGCACTCTAGAAAGTTTAAACACCCAAAGTTCAAAGACTAGATGGTTTTACATCCCAGTTTTGTTTTAAAGAATTGAATACAAATGCCTTTTAAGTTAAATGAGCTGTGTTCCCTGAGATATCCAGGCTTAGGACCAGTTAAGGAATGCCTCTTCCTTTATATACCTGCCCAGACCCTAAGATCTTCAATGGAGGTCCTTCTCCAAGAGCAACCTTTAAAGGAAGCAAGGAAGATGGCTATGAGGGGGCCTTTTAGGTAGTGGCACTCCATTTATGGAATTAACTTTCTAGAGAGCTGCACCTGGTGCCAACCTTTTATACATTTCAGCGCCAGGTCAAAATCTTTTTATTCTCCCTTTATTGTAATCGTTGATTAAGGATGTACTTTTAAATTGATTTTTATTATTCTGATTGGTTACAGTGTTTTTTATGTTATTATCCTGCGTTATTGTTGTTCAGCTCCTTCTGCTTGTATCCTTGTATAGGTTTTCAGTTATTATTATGCTGATTTAATGTTTAGCTTTTTGTAAACTGTCCAGAGAGGAATATGCTGAGGGAGTCGTATATTTAAAAAAAAACTTAAATAACTTAAAAGGAGTTCCAATCCCTAGCACCTAGTTATTCTCTTATGGCTTTATACGGTAATATGAGCATCTTGAAGCAATCCCAGACTTCAAGTGGTAGCCAGTATAATCGATACAGAACAGGGTTTCATATTGGCCTGTCCCAGTCAACAGACAGGTGGCATTCATCTGCACTAACTAAAATTTCTGGACTGTTTTCAAGGGCAGCCCCACTTATAGCCCATTGCAGTAATCTAAACTGGAGATTACCAGTGCATGGATCACCACTGCTAGATGCTGCTGGTCCAGATAGGGGTGCACCTGATGTATCATCTGTAGCTGATAAAAGGTGCTCCTCCCCACAGGCACTACTTGGTATTCCAGGGACAATTCTGGGTCCAGCAGCACCCCCAAACTCTGCACTCTGTCCTGTAGGGGGATGCAACCCCATCCAGGACAGGGCAGATATCCTCCTTCTGGACAAAGGTTCCACCTATCCATAGCACTTCTGTCTTGTCTAGATTAAGTTTCATTTGGTTGGCTCTCATCCATTCCAGTCCATCCAGTTTGTTTAATAATGAAATATGCTTCACAAAACACCTGGATCTCCATAGAACTAGACTCTTTTAATACAAATCATGAAGTAGTATTTCCATTCCAGGTGGCCCAACCAATTGTACTTAAAAAAATATTCTGAATTCTTACAGATTTGCACTATTTGAAATTACTAATAGTGGCACAACCATTTTACCTCCTATCCATTTTCATCTCCTTTTGCCATCACCCTGTTTTATAACAAAACAAAAGAGTAACAATTTAAGAGCTAGAAACAGAAAGACATCTACATGCTTAGAAAACTACATAAAGGTATAAGCAGTAATCCAGGAATACAACTGAAAGAAAAATTAGGGAAGGTTAAAGTTGACTAGTAAAATGAATCAAGTGATCTGTTTTACATCTAATCCCTCAGTTTTATCTCATACTATCAGTCCCCTAAATCCCACAGAACAGCTAATGTTAAATATGATATATTCCTCTATGAAATTACTACTCAACATCTATAAAGTGCCATGCAACTCAACGACTAAAGATCTGAACACCTTAACACTATTATGGGAAACAGACCTGAATTGTGAAATACAAATGTCATATTGGGGAAAACAGCCATTTCAATTGTTATCAGCAAAAACCAAGCATTTTTACAAAGTAGATAGATGATGTCAGATGCCTATAAAATGTTATAGAATAAAGCCTCTATTTAGTCCATTTTCATGGAGAGGATGTTGCATAGGATCTAATTTCCATGTGTAGGAACTAAGATAATGTTCATTCTTCTAGGTATTAATTGTGAACAATGTATCTATTATTAAAAGTCAAACATTGCTTTGTGGTCCCAAACTAGCTTTGTGTCTAAACATGTTCTGCGACCATTTAAAAGGCCTGATGTTTGAAGAGATATTAATCCTCTTTATGACTGCAGCTGGACAAGTTGTATCACAGCACTGAAAATCAGTTACTAATTTAAAACCAGAGACTTGGCTAGAAACAGTCTGGAACATTACCCTCATGGAAAAGTTATCAAAACAGCTTAAAGTTCTGAAAAACATGAAAGCCAGAGATGATTTTGAGGTAACGTGATATATGTTTATTCAGTACATTAGAAGGGAAACCACCAGAAACTCGGGTCTCTCTCTGGAACTTTTCATTTGGATAAGAATAGACAACAATGCTCAACAAATACAACTATCCAAAACCCATCACAAGAACTTCACTGTTGTGTTTCCCGCCTGGAAAATTAGAATCTACATTATGTGCCTTATATACTATACTTTCCTAATATTTTTGAAATGCAAAAATAAAGACTACTAAAAAATCTGAAAGTGCCAGAACTTATCCTCCTGGAAGTGTGGTAGGAAGGGAGTGGGAATATATGAGCCCAGGTGAAGAATAGGCTTATTCTATCTTATTAAACTGTAGTTTAAGTTGATGCCTGAACCCAACCATAATCTCAGCAGTCCTGTCAACACCGTAAGGGAAGATCCACATCTAATCATACATATGCGGGAAATTGAACAAAAGAGATGGAAGGCTTCCTAAAATCCACCCAGTAAGTTAAAGACTGAGGTGAGATTTGAACCAGAGATTTCTAGTTCACTGCTAAACCTCTTAGCCAAGACTAGGTTCACGCAACACAGTGTGGAAACTGTAAAATATAAACATGCACTTGACTACTTCTGGGGAAATGTCCCCCAGTAGACCATCTGGCTTAATGGAAAAGTTTGATGCAAGTTTTTGATTATGTGCATAATTGTTTCTGTTACCCAAACAATTCCATAATAAGGTTATTAATAGAATATAATTTTACTCCAATCCTAATTAGTGAAGTATTGTGCAACCTTTCTGGGAGCAAATATCCTCAAAGTGACCTTAGTTCCCTTTCAAAATTAATCTTATTCAGAAAAACATTAATCTCTGAAACTGACTTAGTGGTCAGCTTCACTGAACCCTTTCACCTAGAGTTCCACATGGTTTGCAAAAAGCCTTTCTTCTAAACCATTACTTGCTAAAGTTTCAAGACAGATCTGAGAAAGGGGATAAGGTTGTGAAGCATTGCATAATATAGACATTTAACAGAGGTCATTACTGGTTAACTCAAGGACAGCTTCTTTTGAAGATCTGTTTATCACTTGGAAAGGAAAAGGTTATCCCTTTTCAGAAATGCATGTTCTTGGCAGTTTGGGTGCTCACAAGAGCAATTCAATTATTCCCAAAGCAATAGTTGCACTATTATTTCACAATACTCCTAGATTTATTCTTCGATGCTCCTCTTTGGGTGGATCATAAAAGGTACTAGAAAAACTGCCCACACAGCAAGCATCTTGTTTTCCTACCTCAACATCACAGGACTGGTCACATTTGCTGGGATCTTCCCCACCCAATAGGCCAGCATGGGAACACGGTGTCCCCCTTCCCAGGTTGTTTGCTTGGCTGAACTACCACCTGGGAAATTGAAATAAGAGAAAATGAAATTGTAGAGGTTTGCCCTGTCAGAAGCTTTTCCCTTTGGCCAAGCTAAACATCTTACAGTCCAATGATTGCAAAAGAAAGCAATCACCTGGTGCCAGAAAGACAGCTTTTCTTCAAGTAAGGGCAAAGCAGTCCATTAGGAAGATGCAAATACGTGCAAGATAAAGTAAATAAACAAAAACCACACCAGGCGCAATAACGTAGACAGCATAAGAGTCCTACTGACATCACAATTACCTTTTTCTACACCACCTCAATTTAATTAGGACTGGCAGCAGCACAATACAAGACAAATTCAACACTGAATCTGGGATATTCTTAATTTATCCTATATGTGGGTACCTTTGAAGTTCATAGATAGTTACAAGAAGCTGATGTCAAACAGTACATGGCATGCTAAACTTGGGCCTGATTTCAATCACTGTAGCAATGTCTGAACTAGATTAAGTCACGAGTGTTCAGCTCCACTTTCCCATCTGCAGATGACTTTCTTTGAGCAACAGCTGTGAATGCATACAAGGCAAAAGACTTTGCATATAAGAAATGCTATATTAAATCGTATCCATAAAAGCTTAGTATGTCCAAAAGAGGGCATGGGGCTGTTTAGATGAGGAAGTGCAACTGCAGCGTTCTGTTGAGACTCACAACTCACTGCATGACCAGCTAAAATTCTGACTTGTGGCTGAGGGAAGGACTATGGAAAGGCCTGCCTCAGGCCACACCTGGCAAGATCCCCTTGCCTTGACTCTTCATACCCTCCTCAGCTAGGCAGAGAAAGCATAGCTTGGGGGCTGTTTCCACTAATGAATCAAAGAGGTGCAGAGAGATGGGTGGGCATTCCTTTCCATAGGAAAACCAAACCATGAGGTAAGAGTTGTGGTTCCCAAAAAGCAACAAAAAAACCCGACTCAATGGGATGGGAACATATGCCATACCTTTGATTTTTTTAAGATTAAGGAAAGATGCCTCTGTCTTCTACTGTATTTGTATGAACTGTAAACTGTACAGTTATTTTCACAAGCTGAACACCCACAATGTTCCTGTTTCACTAAGTATATTTATTTCAATCTTCCATGGGAAGAATAGGAAGCACACAGGAAATACTCTTCATTGATTTCAAGCCAATTCTGTTTTGCTTATAAATCTAGGCCTCTGGGGCTAGATGGACATATGTGTGTCTGTGTTTTGTTTGTAGAAGATTTGGATATGATCTGTACATGGAGCTCTGCTGCATTGCAATTGCAGAAAACATTTATGTAACTATGTACCTGGCAGGGCTCCTTTGTTTAAAAATAATTCCTCCTGCTGACACAACAGGCAATTTCCCCTACATCTGCTTGCATAGGAACATCAGAAGCTGTCTTGTACCAGGTCAGACTGTTTGTTCATCAGGCCCAGGGCTGTCTGCTCTGACTGGCAGTGGCTCTCCAGGGATTTGTTCCATCACCTGCTACACTGTGTCCTCTGTTTGTCCTTCCTTGAAACCTTGCCTTCACCTTGGCTAAAGCAATACAACAGCATGGCCTGTTCAGGTACCTGCAGAGGCATCCTGATGTGCAGAAATCAATAGATGAAGCTACTCCTCCTCACACCATGAAGATAAACATCACTATTGGCTACTAATGTCTGCAGATCAAGTTTCTGTTAAATACAATTTCCCCTCCATTTACTTCTCAGCCGTGAAATGTGCATATATTTCCCAATGAAAAATATCCAAGTTTTCCAGACAGTTAAAAAATTATTAGGAGGCAGCAGAATAGGACAGAGAAAATTGGGTGCCAGCATCAATGGTGCTTACATCCACCCATTCCCACATGACCCATTCAGTTCATCCCACTCAGCTGCCTTTTCAGGATTTGTTTATATGTAATTGTCAGGGAGCTACAGTAACCACAGCAGTAAGTGCTCCAAAAAGCAGCTGTGAAAATGGAGGAGCTAATCTCTCTCCTTTCTGGTGCAGCTGGAGACTCTAGAAAGTGTTGAAAATGTCAAGCTCAACACCTGAAATTCTGAGGATTACATTGCTAAAGGGGTACTTTTTAACCTTTACCAATGCTTTTCAATTAACAGTTTGGCAAATGTGCACAAAACACACATTTTTAACCTTTACCAATGCATGGTTAGGTCTTGTCAATTGCCATCTCTATTACCACCCCCTTTGCTCCCTTTAACAGCTGAAACTGATAAGGGTATTAACTAGACAAGACTTCCTATATTAGATGACTGTAAATGTATATTTGTGCACCTCTGAAAGACTGATCCTCCAAAAAATTTATGAAGACATTTCTACACATCTCTCTCCCTCTTTGTGTCTGTGTTGGGGACACCAGAGATGATTACTCTAAAGTGCCACTTGGGAATTGGTGGAGGGGCTATTAATTGCCATGGCCCAGGTAAGCTCATCAAAGCAGAGCAGAGGTTTTGAAAGGTTTTGCCTCTTCCACCATGCAGTTCACTAGCTGTTGGAATTGGTCCCCTGGATTTGAACATGACAATCCATCATGGATCATACAATCTCTAGAATGAATCACAGGTTGTCACTGTAGCTTGCTGCCCCACAATAACTCATACTGCAGAAAGCAGCCTCACTTCAGATGTGGCAAGAATCCATCCTGTCTCTCTGCTGACACAGAAAGCAGGTAACTACTATGCAAGACTACTAGACCACTCTAATTGCTACCGTTTGTTCGTAAGAATATGGGGAACCAAAACCTGGTGGAATGCTGGCAACCCACCACTGGAGCGGCCTAGCCTTCTTCACAGAACTACACTTCTTCCAGTCCTGTGGAATATGGGGCATGACTATTAAATTTGCCAATAGGCTCTTTCAAACTAGGAGACCTGTCTAGTTTAAAACTGTTACTTCATTGTTTGATCCATAAGGGGAGCAAATAACTGAATTACTCCTACCTGAGTATTTCCAAATATCCCTTCACTGCAAACCTTATTAATCAGACCCAGTTCCTCTAGCCTGGCCTCAAGAAATTCAAATACAAAACTCTCCTTGTCTGACTTCCTCATCATAATCCCCATCTTGACTAAAATCTAGTCTGTGGGTTCCATAACCCAATGCATAACTCTGAATGAGACTTACTCTACTTTTGAATCAAGTAGTACTAGAACTCTTCAGAGACTAGATACTACACATCTTTTGATGCTACCTACACTGACAATTTCATACCAATTCTTAAAAGCTCCTCAGAGTCCAGCTTACCTAGGTAATTGCTCCCCTCCATCTCCCATTTTCTTTCCTCTCCTGTATATCTGTTTTGTCATTCTCTGTTACCTAAATTGTAGACATAATTTCAAATGTTAGTTAGTCTTGCCAACTCTGCAGGGAAGGGCGACCAGTGGCCTGTGAACCAATTTTATCTTCCTCCTGTGTCTCACACCTACCTCACAACAAATCAAAATTAAACTAAGGAGCCTCCAGATCTAGGTTTAGATAAAGCTGCCCTGGGGCCCTGACACACCCCTTTTAATCCAGCCAAACTGAAACAAATGAGATGTCTGGCCTTTCTGATGTGATTTCATTAGCTAACTTGCATTTTAAATGGAAAGCCTTTGTTTTGCAAATGAACTAAATGAAACAAACACAATTCAAATGACTTCAAAACCCCAAGAGCCAATATGAGGACAGCCTGTTGACCAACACCCATCTTCTCACCATGCAGCATCCTTAAACAGAGGGCAGCAAAGCCTATCAGCCCTAATAGGGACTTGTTCCAGACGGCTCTTTAGTGAAGTACACATCCAAAAGCTAATACATACCCATGGCTTTTATTTTAATAATCAAATGTTATGCAAGCATTCTATCGTATTAAATTACAAAGGCCAGGACTTCTGGGGAAAATCTGACAGACAACAGAAACAGAATGTTCCCTTGTACAGAAGGGGGGAAACAAACCCAAATATACCCCTTGGAAAAGTCAAACATGGAAAATTACCAGTGGAAGGGAGGACACCAAACCTATTATATATGCTGTTCTTCTCATAACACAGATGAAGATGCTTTGGGGCAAGGGCTGCTGTTACACATATATTCCAATGCTCAGTGCTTCAGTTCAGCCCTAATAAGCCAGAAGTGGGTTCATCTTTTCAAGAGGCAATTTTCAATCAGTTCAAGAGCTCTCCCCAAAGGATCATGTTCATAGCCTAGGGATAATTGTATTCATCTTTGATACTGATAGGAAAAATGGTCTCACTGACTCAGAGCTGAAGCCAGTGGGCAAGCCATGGCCCTTGTGGACAGACACGACACAGCAATGGCTACTGGGCTCTGGGAACTCTGAGGCCATTGTAAATGGGGCTTACAGTTCTTGAAGACTGCCTGGAAAGGTTTGTTGCTGCTAACTTGGCCCAGGTGTTGGGACAATACCCCACCAGTGCTGAAAACAACTCCACTGACTCTTGACCAGTTTCCATACTCATTTCTAAGTACTGGTGCTTCCCTATAAAGCCCTCAACAGCTTGGAACCCGGGTGCTTCTTGGGCTGCCTTCATCAGCCCTCCTAATCACTGAGTAACCAAAGGCTTTCCTCTGGATGAGGTAAGACAGGTGATGACTGGGGAGCAAACCTTTCTCCCCCTAGTTCCATGTCCTTGAACACTCTCCCCAGGAAGACTAGTCCAGTGTCCCCTGGGATGCTGTTCTGCAAACAGGCAAACTCCTTTTTTTATTTACCCAGCCTGGTGCATTCTTTTATCTGCTATATTTCATCGAATGTGCTTTATTTAGTGTTTCAAATCTGTTAGCCTGCTGTTTGCTTTTACGGCTCATACAGTTATTTTTTTCCTTATCAACCCTGAGAATTCAGAAGAATATAGGACAACAAACAAGAAAAGAAAAGAAAAAGGCTCAGTTTCCTTTGAGCATGGCTGGGGGAATGCATCAGCTTAAGACTTGAAGATCCAGGGCTGGTGGGCAATGAAGAAGCAATCACACACCATTCATTTCACCAACATGCTAAGTTGACTGTGTGAATGAATGCCCTAGAGACAGGGGGAATGACAGCTGAGTGCTTCCTTTCATGACCACATCCTTCATCAATTAAGACACCATGACTTGTGAACTCTTTGGAGCACTGACAGGAATTATGGATTAATTCATATAATCACTGAGCTTGTGGTGGTCTCTTGAAACTGCAAGCTGCAAACTTCCGGCCCACAGTCAGCCAGTCCTATGCAGCTGCTGCCAGATCCAGGAGTTAAGGACACTGCCCACTGACAGGAACTGGTGGGGAGATTTGCAGTCTTTCAGAGAAAACTGACTCCTTTGCTTCAAGGCCACTCTTCAACCACTCTTTGAAGAGATCAAAGTTTGTGTGACTCTTCCTTCAATGCTGTAAGAATGTAGATAAAGATAATCTGGCTTCAGCTGTCCTTACAGTTGATCTGTATGACTCCATGCTACACAATCACAAAGCTCTCAGAGGAGCACTGACTATGGTTGTTTTTATTTATTGGTTTTTAAATTATGGTCGAGATACTCCGAATTCTTAATGTTATTCTATGTTTATTTATTCTCTTTGTAAGCCATCCCGAAGCTTCTGCAATGGGTGTGGCATGAAAATGTCATAAATAAATAAATAGTGACTGCAGGTGGAATGGCAGCAAATGGAGCCTGGCCCAAGAGCATATTCCATAAAAACTGGAGGCAACTCAACCAATTGGTGCCAGTATCAGCATGTTGCCACCATTATCAAATCCTTTAATACTAGGGTGGGCAACTTGTGGTTTACAATTCCCATCATCCTTGGCCAGCCTAGCCAAGGATGGAAGATTATGGGAGTGCTACAGCAAAACATCTGGAGTTGCCCAGCTCTGTTTTAATATATTACTATAGCTTAATACACCACCACCAGGCTCTGTCATCTAGAGGTCAGCCAGATTTCATTCATCTCCCAGAATAGCCTTCTACCACCACTAGCTAATTTATAGGAGCAGTAATCTTCTCCCTCTGACATACTTCCCTTCGTGGCATGTGATATGAGTTACAGCAAACTTAGAATCTCTTAAGATAAGAGTATGTCTCACAAATTTTAAAATATAAAAATGCATTTATTAATAGTAAATACAGTAAAATCTTGCATTGCGAGTAACTTGGTCTGCGAATGTTTTGCAAGATGAGCAAAAAGTTTTTCTAAATTTTAATTTGATAAATGAGCGATGTCTTGCAGTACGAGTATTACATGCGCTTTGCCTGCCGAGCGTCACGTCAGAACTGAGTGCGGGTACCTCTCTCGCGCTGCAGGTGTGAGTACAGTATCGTCTCTCCCGCCGAGCCCACCCGCTTCAAATTTTGTGATTAAAAAAAAAAGTTACAGAACGGATTAACCTTATTTACATTGAACCTTATGGGGAAATTCACTTTGATATACAAGTGATTTGAATTACAATCATGTTTCCCGAACGATTTATGCTTGCAATCCAAGGTTTTACTGTAACATCTAGCACAGAGCAATAAATAATGGTTCTAATACCCTCCTCTTTAACATCTCCCAACCTCAATCTACCCAGCCTCTATAATCTGGATCTGGGGCTTTCCTGCGATTGTCAACTCTGAGGGAGGCCTAGAAAAAGACAACAAGAAGGAGGGCCTTCTCATTGGTTGCCACTCAGTTATGGAACAATCTCCTCACTGAGGGCCGCCTGGCACCAACATTATCATCTTTTTAGTGTCAGGTTAAAACTGTCCTTTATTCCTAGGAATTTAATGGCCCATGATGGTTATATCATCTGTTTTAATTAGGTCTACTTTCTGTTCTAAATGTTTATATTGTTTTAAATTTTGTACATTCAAAATTTAGCCTCCTTTAAGTTTGTATACTGACATTTTATACCGTGCTTGTATCTGTGTTTTTTACTGTATCTCTTTTCACTGTATTCAAGAAATGGTCGTGTGCCACCTAGAGAGCTTCTGCTAATGGGCAGTGTAAAAATTAAATAAATGAAATCACCACTGCTGCCTGGCGCCGCCACAACAATCTTTAATACAGTATAGTATAGATTCAGACACACATCCAAGTAAGCAATCAATCTGTATCACCTCCTGTTAAAACGTCCCTGATTATTACAGGTGGACTGAAAACTCCCAAAACCGGTTGTAGGAACATAACAAGAGTCCTGGTGACCTCAGGGTCTGCAAAATCCTGTTTCCAAACAGTAGCCAACCACATGGCTCTGGGAAGCAGGGCATGAAGGCAACAGCTGTCCCTGATTGTTGCTCCTTAGCCCTAGCAATTGGTATTAAAATAGCACGGGTCCTCTGAATTGGGAGGTGACAAAGAGCCATTACGGTAATCGCCACCCATGAATTTGTGCAATCTATTTTTAAAGCCACCATAACCACTGGCTATCTCTATGCTTGCTACAAAAAAACATTTTACTTTATATAAACTAGAAAAAAATGATAGGAAGGTATCTATTTAGGAAATGGCTAAGTTTCCTAAATAGTTGCATCATATGACCAAAGTTGATCACTTAAAATTGTGGGAGGATTTTTAAAAACAAAGACTGCATGTCCTGAAACTATTAGTTTTGCAGAGCTTTTTATTGTACATGTCTGGCCATTCCTTTCTATATTTAGAAACACAGAGGAAGCAGATGTGGAAATAGCTGCTGCTTCTATTCCCAAACAGTAATTGAGGAAATATGACACATGCATACATATGCCAAGTATAAACAGAAGAATAACCAGGAAAAAGCTCCTTCTCATTGCCTACCTCAGCATAAATACCACTGCCCAATGCTCTTCCAGCTGAACTGAAAGAGAGAAACCTAAATGCAGCTCTGATTTGGTCTTTGTAATGAGAGTTTTTTTAAAAAATGAAAAACAAAGGTAGCTTTTTTGGAAACTTTAACAAAACAGTATTTATAAATAAAATAAACAAAACCATTTGGGGGTAAATCCCTACTAATCCCTAGTTTAAATCTCCAGGTTTAGTTTCTGTCAGAACTGCAGGTAGACAGTTTGCACCACAGCAGTATTTACAAACTCTGCTTAGGACACATGTGTATCTTTTAACGTCCTCTTTTCAGTGATTCCATAGAAAAGTGAGTCTACATCTACACACATTCCATTATTGTGCAGGCCCACCCCCAGAGGCAGAGGCCCTTCTCTGGGAACCCTCTCTGAAGGAAATTAGGAGGGTAGTTACTTGGAGAAGGGTCTTTTCAGCGGTAGCACCCCAACTGTGGAATATGCTCCACAGGGAGGATCGCCTGGTGCTGTCGCTCTATTTTTTCTGGCATCAGGTGAAGACCTTTTTATTCTCCCAGTAGTTTAACAATTGGTTTTATCCTGTTTTTATTACTATTTTAGATGCAATGTGCTGCGTGTTGTTGTTATGGTTTTCTTCTTGGTTTCCTTCCTTGTAAGCTATCCAGAGACTTTTTTCAGTAATGGATGGCATAGAAAAAGTTTCAATAAAAATAAATAAAATAAATAATTCTTGGATTGCCTTTTCTTTATGGGAGAAAGAGTGCAAATTTGCAGCATCCTGCAGGTTCCAGAGAAGCAACCCAGTGTGCAAAACCTCTCACAATCCCCTTGAAGACCCCCACCTCTTCCTTTTCTTTTAAAAATAGGTAATTCCTTGCTTAATGTACAGACAGAATTTCCCCCCAGTAACAGCCATAAGCACTGAACCACAAAGAAAAAGTCATGCCACTTACAAATTATCTATCTCACAATTCTAAACTCTGATGAAGGAGAGGAGGGAGAGAGAGAGAGAGAAGCATCTGGTGGGAACTTTGCCTTATTGGAAAATGTTTCCATTTGTGCAACTTGCCAGTATCTGTGAATGCCCCAGAAAAACCGCTCCTGTGGACTGGGGGACCTTCAGAAACAAAGGTAGACATGGCATGAACAGCTGGAATAGGGTGGGGAATCAGCAAATCTAGGTACCTTGACTTGTGTGAGTAGAAGCACTTTCCATTAAGACACCACCACCATGGGGTAGAACTAGATGTCAGTGTCTCTGTGTGGTGACCTACTAACTGGTAATATCAGTCTCCCCCTGTGAACATATGTCTTTTTGAAGTGCTAAAAAGTAGGATGCACTGTCCATTAGAATGTGAACTTTGACAATTGCATCCAAATTAGCACTAGGAGTTTAGCTAGCACTATTGAGCAGAAGGATCTCTGCTGAAAGTGTAGTGGTACTGCTTATAAATTTAAGGTAGAAATTGTCCACGGACCAAGTATTCATTTTACTATAAGCAAATTTGAAACTTGAGGGTTCAAACAAATATAAAGACCCCCATGGTGACTATTTCCTCAAAGCAAAATAATTCCAGGTCCTTGGATTAAGGATTTTTTTCTCCTGAAAAAGGTATGCATACCATGCTTGCATTTTGCAATTCACCACAGAATATCTTAGGCTGTGTCTGAAGTGCAAAAGACTGCAGAATGGGTACATAAAGGAGGAACATAATGTCTTACTGCCTGAAAATATCTGAGAAGGTGAATGAGAGCATGACACATTAGCTTTCTCCAAATCCTCTCCCTGCTATTGCTGGAGGAGAAACACTCTGCAAGGATGCAGATGGAGGGTAGGAAACTTAGAGGAGACCATTTAAATTGGATCAATGACAGTTAAAAGGATAGAATGAAAGGACAGTAAGAAAGGATCAACATGTACAAGTTACATTATTGGAGGGCCGCAAGCAAAATGTGTGGCACGCATCTAAGTCTTTCACAGCAACAGGGCTAGAGTCCATGAATAAGGAACAATCAGACCTAAAGAACACAGCTCAACTTTCAAGTTTTTGTCTGAATTTGGAAAAAAGATAGTATCTACAACACATGCCTTACAAACAAACTGCCCTTACACAACAAATAAGTTACCTCTTTTTCTTTGCCACATCCCAGTGTATGGACCAACACTTCCCGCGTACACACACTTCTCAGACCAAGGGCCATTGTCTCCTAGGAGGAAAGAGAACATCTTGTTGAAAAACAGAACAGGAATGTATATTTTATTCCAAAGAAGGCTAGTAATGACAATGGTTAAGGAAGACAGAGCAGAGTCCCCGATTCTTTGAAAAGGTCACCAATGACCTGGTTTGAATGTAACAACCCAGAACACAGGTTGAACAATAGGCGTTGTTGAATTGTGGGTTGTTGTCACAAGTGAACCCGGTGCTATAGCTTAACTATGGGATGTTAGACACTAACAAACCAGACTTCACACCCAGAAACAAAGCATGGCTTCTCTTCCTTAGCTTATGCTTAATAACCCACTGTTAAAATAAACCAAAGGGTTTACATGGCAACCCACACTCAAGTTTGTCATAAAATGAGAACCAGGCCACAGTTTGTAAAGCTACTTCCAATAAATGAATATGGAGAGTTGATGATCTGTTCCAAAATGGTTTATACCAAGGTGCAAAAACAAAGGAGAAAGGCAGTACGGTATCCACCCTGAAAATGTTGCTTCAAGAGGGAGGGGATTCCTTTTGTCATGAGGGATTGGCCTAATTCATGATACACAAAAATGGGGTGGGGTAACTAACTCCCTCTTGCCCAAGATGAGGCACTTAGAGCAATTAAGGATGACTATTCCACCAAGACAATTTAGAGTCCATTCATTGCTAATTCCTGATCACAGTTAACAACAAATAATGAAATGGGGTAGCAACTGCAAAACCCCCAAACTTTTAATTAAAGATGTAGTACACCTGAAAAGCTTTACTAATTCCTCGCCTTTTCACACTGGTAATGCAACCAGACTTTATCACAAAGTTTCCATCACAAATGTGGCCTGAAAATTTCACACATCAACAATGCAGAAAAGGTTGGACATTAATGAGCAGATTCTACATTGGCAATTCTAAAGAAAAGGACCAGAAAAACATTAACTGTAGAAATTTCCATGCTACTGTGGTAACTTAAGAGAGAGAATGTGTACTACCTAGTATGCTAATTATAGTATGAAAGCACCTAAATGCTTCCCTGTTAATTTAGGCTAATACGAGAGAGATCCTCCTCTTTGACTACAGCTTCCTGGACACAGAGAAACTGAATGGAAGGTAGGGACCATCGTCCTGTGAAGATCAAGGCATAACAAGGCCTGGTCAATGGGAGAACCAAATGCTTCTGCAAGCATGTTTGGTTTTCCAGGAGGGTATAATCAGGCCTGAGCATAAGTGTGACTGTCCAGAGTCTTCAAAGGGATCTGAGTCACTACCTTCTCCACCCTGTGGAAACTGGTGTCTCCAAATTAAAGTTACACATTTTCTCAAGCTGAAGGAAGTCTAGCTAGCCTTCCACTCTAGTGACTCAGGCAGGAAACAGAACAGTAAGAAAGAATAGTTTGCCTTAGATTTTAATGAGCCACACATTAGTTGCTGTCATTCGGTGGGAGGGGGATGACTTCATTAGAAGTGGAACTTTTGTTCATCTTTAACAAGAATTTGTACTTTAATCAGGGGACAAAATTTATCCCTGAAGGGAGCCAGTTCCCAAATTCCACTGTTTTAGATTGTTTCCAGAATGGAATGCTGATAATTGCAATGAACCTATGAAAAAGAGGCAGCCTGGACTTATCCAAGCATGTCACATTCTTCTCCATAATATACATGCAGCTAGTATTCTGTTTACAATGTATGGTTGTGAAAGTTGGACCATAAGGAAGGCTGAGCGCCAAAGAATTGAGGCCTTTGAATTGTGGTGCTGGTGAAGACTCCTGCGAGTCCCTTGGATTGCAAGGCAATCAAACCGGTCAGTCCTAGAGGAGATCAACCCTGACTGCTCTTTAGAAGGCCAGATACTGAAGATGAAACTCAAATCCTTTGGCCACCTAATGAGAAGAAAGGACTCCCTGGAGAGGAGCCTAATGCTGGGAATAATTGACGGCAAAAGAAGAAGGGGATGGCAGAGAATGAGGTGGCTAGATGGAGTCACTGAATCTGTCGGTGTGAGCTTGAGTGGACTCCGAGGGATGGTGGAGGACAGGAAGGCCTAGAGGAATGTTGTCCATGGGGTCCTGATGGGTTGGATGCGACTTCGCAATGAACAACAATAACAAAGTATTCTGTATTCTAAAAAGTAAGAAACCTAGCTTTGCTGAAGGGAGACCCTTGATGCCATTTGAATTACATATATTGTAAAAGGTTTTCCCAAACAGAATCTAAGGCCACCCAGAAGCATTATTTGCTAATTGACTGAAACTCATCTACAGTTCTGCTATTACATGATTCAAGTAAGCAGATGCTTGGCAGAAGAATTAAGCATGTTAAGCCATCAGCAAAAGGTAACTACAGATTTAATATAGCAGCTCTATATTCTGTCTTATGAAAAAAAAGGTTTAAAGTTATCTCCACAATCTCAAGTTGATTTTCCTTTTCAAGTCTCTGTAATAGGAGAAAAGAGGGGACAGGGAAACCTTATTCAACAAAAAGTTTTGTGTAGGATACAGTGAATGATCTTGGACTACCTGGTGCAAAAACACTGGTAAAGATAAGCACCTATAGACCTGGCCAATCGCCTGGATGGGAGACCACTAGCAACCTCATGAAGAGCAGAAAACTGATTTCACACATTAATATAGATTAAACATAGGAGGATAATACACAGTGGCAAAACAGGAGACAATGTTTCAATCAGTTAATCAAACAGAACCTCAGTGACAGGAACTTCTGTTCAACTGACTTATGTAGGCCAGTCTTCCCCAGTCTGTCTTCCAGATACTTTGGATTACCACATTCAGCATTCCACATCATTGGCCATATTGGCTGAGTTTGATGGGAGCTGGCTTGGGTTGACCTGGAAGGCTGGAGTTGGGGAATGCTGACATAGACCCACCAGTTTAAATATCATTTCTAAAGTGAAATACAAAGCAGCACTGTTTATAAAAAGCAGACATCTAGAGATGGGTGTGTTTTCCAACATTCCCTTTAGATTAACTCTGAATTACTCAACTTCTTCTGGGAGAAAAAAGTTGGAATTTAGGATTCTGGAAAAAACCATCATTCCAGGAGTCTTTCCCCTGCCTTCTAAGGGTATGAGACCATGAACAGTTCCTGTGAGCATGAGATCAGTTCCTACGAGCATGAGATTTCCAGTTAAAGGATGGGGGTTAAAGGCTACTCCCAAGAGTCTTTCCCAGGGATGCGGGTCTTCTCCTCAACCTCTGATTTAGTGCCTGCATCTCTTAAATCAGGCTGGAACAATGCAATGCAACTTCCTTACATGGACCATTCTAAGTGACTTGTGGGAGCTTTGGCAGTCAAAGCAATGTCAGCTCCAGCTGCCAACCCGCACCCTGAATTCCTAGCTGTAAAGATTTTGTTCCAGCTACGCTGAACCTTTGACTGCTGGGAAAGCTGCACAGGAAAATAAGCAATCTTTGTTACAGTGTATGAGTTTTACTGCTTCACCTGTGAACAAGAGTAATGTATTCTCCTTTGCAGTGCTGTCAACCTTGTCCTTTATCTGTCCTACCAGGACATCCATCTCCCTCAGGTTTGCTCCATATGGATCTTGCCAAGTCATATTCCATTGTGCATCAGACAAAACCAAAGGCACATGCATATGAGACAGGGCGAGGTAGAGGAAGAAGGGGTGGCCACTCTGGCTAGAAGGAAAAAAGAGGAACACACATTGGTTAATTATGTGGAGAAGGGCTTGGCTTGGTCAGAATGGAGATTGCATAGCTGTTCCTATTCACACAATTTAAAAAAACTTTGCATTCTTCTTGCCAAAGCACTCAGTTCTAACAGCTATGCTTCCATTCTCCAATCACTTGGGACAAGTTTCTTTTCCAGTTTTTTCTATATATACAGACATATATTCTATATAACGTTTTTCAACCTACCAAGACCCTTTTCGCATTAGCTATGGAACTCCAGTCTGTTGCTGTCGCAAGCTGAGGTTCCTCCTTTGAGAAGTCAAAAGCAACAGACTGATTTTTTCCCCCCAAAATCAGTCTTTATTGCTTC
>NW_025336221.1:2331047-2474692 GCF_004798865.1 Varanus komodoensis | reverse complement strand
TTGCTTCCAAGTACACATCACCCAAAATGAATCTCTGAGCATGCACAAATCTAGTAATCACCACCAGGAACTCTCCTTACAAACATGCCTGGGCCCCATCCTCTTCGGGAAGGACTTTCTGAAAGCGAGCATACGTCCTTTCTGTGTGTCCATCATTTAACTCTGACATCTCCCTCTCCTGCATCTCATCGAGGCATCAAGAGCCAGGGCACCTGGTCTGAGAAGCCCTCACTCCCACCAGCTGCACCTCTTGAATATTCCCAGCAATGATCTGCCCTGTCAAATAATCTGTCCTTGAGATAAACACATTCTCCTCCTTCCTCTCAGTATCTTTGCCTGCCACATGCCTCCTCCCCCTCAGTTCCCCTTTGATCTGCTTCACATTCTGATTCTGAATCTTCTGGATGGCAGCCAGCAGTGCCATGAGAATGAATGCCCAAAGTAGCCATCCTTCTCACTCCCAACAGTTGCAAAGGAATCTGAAAAATGTTCTGGGACCCACAGACAGTTCATGCAGGGTACCCGCCTGGGCAAACCATTGTCCCAAGTAAGCTAATATGCCTGGAGTGTATCTCATACTTCCTGGTATCTGCACAATGAAAGGAAAGATGAGCTAGATCTTTTAGGAAAAATTGTCAGCCACTATTGATCTTCTTGTGGCAAGTTCTTAAAGAGATGGGAGTACCAGACCATCTTATTTGTCTCTTGAGAAACCTGTATGCGGGTCAAGAAGCAACAGTGAGAACTGGACATGGAGCCACTGATTGGTTCCAAATTGAGAAAGAAGTTCTGCAAGGCTGTATACTGGCGCCCTGCCTATTTAACTTATATGCAGAGCACATCATGAGAAAGGCGGGGCTAGATGAATCACCAGTTGGAATTAAGATTGCTGGGAGAAATATCAACAACCTCAGATATGCAGATGATACCACTTTAATGGCAGAAAGTGAAGAGGAACTAAAGAGCCTCTTGATGCAGGTGAAAGAGTGCAAAAAATTGGCTTGAAACTCAACATTAAGAAAACTAAGATCATGGCATCCAGTCCTCTCACTTCCTGGCAAATAGATGGGGAAGAAATGGAAGTAGTGACATACTTTATTTTCTTGGACTCCAAGATCACCGCAGACGGGGACTGCAGCCAAGAAATTAAAAGACGCTTGATCCTTGGGAGGAGAGCTATGGTAAATCTAGACAGCATACTAAAAAGCAGAGACATCACCCTGCCAACAAAAGTGCATATAGTCAAGGCTATGGTTTTCCCAGTTGCAATGTATGGCTGTGAAAGTTGGACCGTAAGGAAGGCTGAGCGCCAAAGGATTGAGGCCTTTGAATTGTGGTGCTGGAGGAGACTCCTGGGAGTCCCTTGGACAGCAAGGCAATCAAACCGGTCAGTCCTAGAGGAGATCAACCCTGGCTGCTCTTTGGAAGGCCAGATACTGAAGATGAAACTCAAATACTTTGACCACCTAATGAGAAGGAAGGACTCCATGGAGAGGAGCCTAATGCTGGGAACAATGGGGGGGATGGTGGAGGACAGGAAGGCCAGGAGGAATGTTGTCCAGCAACATTGATATTCTTAGTAAAGAAATGGTAATTCGTGGTTAAACCAGATTTTGCTGCAAGATGCCTTATCTACCATTATCTTATCTAGCACAGCACTGCATAATCTTTGCAAAGGGAGGATAAAACAGTAACTATTCCTAGCAGGATGTGCAAGGTAATTAAACCTCTGACCAAAGCAAACTGTCAGAAAGTAAATCACAGACTGGATTCTACTGAGTTCCACTGGAATGTAACCAGATGGATCTAGGAGAAAAATGATTAAGAGGAATAAAACCCTAAAAATGAATATTAACTGTGAAGGGAGTAAGACAGTAGGACAGAAAAATTCTTTAAGAGAACAGAATTACACACTTTAAGGTCTGATTATGTGTAACTTTCTCTAAATACTTCTATGATATTGAAATGACAACCATGTATCATGGAAAAGGATGTATTCATATACAAACCCACCCTTACACAGTAAGCAAATATAAATGCATTCTATTAAACAGGCAAAAACAAAGAGGTTTTGTATAGAAAATTAAGATCTGTATCACAGAATGAAAACATCAGTTATATCATACACAAACAGTAAGTGATAAAACTATGATGAAATAAATGCAAAGAAAAGGAAACAAAAGGTCCAAGTCAAGATTCACTAAATAGTAGCTTCATTCAGTGCATGTAGGGTGAGAAGACTAGTTTCATCCACTCATCCATACCAGATGTGAATTTATAAATCACTCCTAAGAAAATCCTCTTCTGGAAGAATCACCAACCATACCCCCACAGTACTGGCCTCTGGTAATATTAGCTGTAAATATACTGTGATGGGTTCAGCACTGTCCATATATGCCCGCCCGCCCCTTGAGATCAGCAACAGAGGCCCTTGTCCGGGAACCCTCCGTGAATGATATTAGGAGGGTGAGTACCCGGAGGAGGGCTTTCTCTGCAGTGGCGCCCCATCTATGGAATGCGCTCCCCAGAGAGGTCTGCCTGGCGCCGTCGTTATTTGTTTTTCGGCGCCAGGCTAAGACCTTTTTATTTAAAACTTATTTTAAGTGTTAATTTATTATGTAGGATTTTTTTAAAAAATTAAGCCGAGATGCACCGGGTTTAATATTTTTAGTGTATAAATTTTTGTATGATTTTTTTTGTTTTTGTTGTGAGCCACACCGAGGCTTTGTTGCGATGAGGGCGGCATAGAAATGTTTTAAACAAACAAACAAACAAACAAACTTTGGTTCTGTGGCACATTAACCAAAATCCACAAGGCAGTAGAACCATAGATATGAACCACTGTACAACAGAGTGCACATTCTTCTCATATCATGATATAAATCTTACATTAACCCTAGGCCAACTTGTAAGTGTACTTTAAAAAAAATGTTCTCAACAATATATAATAGCCCCATTTCTCCACTCCCATTTTGCATTTTGGGAATGGAAACTGGAGTACAGTGCCAAAATCCAAGCCGCTGAAGTGAGCAAAGAAGTATCAGAATTCGGTATTCCCCAAGCCCCAAACAGCTGTGACCATACTTTTTTCCTTACTCTGATCTCTCATCTAACTGCCCTTCTCCAAACACACTGCGTATTTAAACAGCAAGCTCACCCATAATTGCAGCATATATTTCTGAAGGGTCAGAGTGCAGTGGAAGTCAAAGGAGGTGTTGGCTCCTGTTCTTACAAAACCTATCTGGGACGCCATGTGGCCAGCAAGCTTACTCTAAAGCTGATTCCCGTCAGCTCAACAACTGTGCTTGATCCTAGCATCTGCAGTGGGAGAAGTCCCTGGCAGTGGTAGCATCCTTTCCTGTTATGAGCAGAGAATCAGATTTTTCTGTTGATACATCCTAGGATTTTTTGTTTACTTCTTCTCCCTTGTTGCTAAGTGCCACCTCAGAGGTTTGAGGCCACAACTCCAGTATCCACCCTCAAAGAGAGCTGAAAGGAACCATTTCCTCTCCCACAATTAGCTCTTAATCTCATTAGCTTTAATTTCCCTGAAGTGATTATGCAGACACAATTTCTCTGAGCACCACTCCTGTTTGTCTCTTTTGCAATAGGTTAAACTGGATGGAGCCTGAACATCATCAGAGTTCCTTTGCAATCTCCCTGCCAAAGGCCCTTGACCCATTCCTGCATTTCCTTGAGCTACTTCACATATTACCCACCCACCCAACATTACATTTTAGTTCTTACAACAAGCTTAAGAAGACTTTACAACTAAGGTTCTTTTCAGATTACTAAAACGAACTAAAACAGTAAATTTGTGTTGTAAGCCGCCCCGAGGCTTCGGCAAGGGGCGGCATAGAAATGTAATAATAATAATAATAATAATAATAAATATTATCATGACAATCACGCCCTCTTTCACCCAGTGCTAGGTATCACAATATTCCTCCTGGGCACAACCAATGGAAGAAGGCTTTGCTGCAGGAAGGGACAGAAGTCCATATAAACATATGAAGTTGCATTCTACAAGAGGAACTCCTGACCACTTGGCCTAGACTTGTCACTTGGACAGGCGGCAGCTTACTCTGAAGGGCCATGAAAGCAGGCACATTCCCAGCCCAGTTCCCTTAGACAGAGCCAAGTGCCTTGGACATGCAGTGCTCTGCCTCTGAGCTCCAAACCCTTCACTATATTTATGTTTGCTTCTGTTTTTTCATGAGGAGAAATTACAGCATTGTAATCTGTGGCACATTCTTACTTTCTGTTACATAGAAACATAGAAACAGAGTGAGTCAGAAGGGGTCTCCTGGGCCATCTAGTCTGACCTCCGGCACCAGCCGGCTCAGCTCACGACATGCCCACCATGTGCATGTCCAGCCTCTCTTTGAACACCCGCACCGATGGGGCCTCAACGACCTCTCGTGGAAGCCCATTCCACACCCTCGGGGTCCTGACTGTCAGGAAGTGCTTCCTGGCATCCAAATGGAACCTTGGCTCCCTGAGCTTTGCTCCATTGGAGCGTGTCCTGCCTTCCCCTGCAGGGGAGAACAGGCCTCTACCCATCTCCATGTGACATCCCCTCACATACCTGTATGTCGCCAACAGATCCCCTCTGAGTCTCCTCTTCTCCAGGCTGAAGAGACCCAGTTCCCTCAGTCTCGCCTCATACCCCGTCCCCTGCAAACCGGCCACCAACCTTGTGGCCTACGCTACACTGACTCTAACCTGGCTATATCCTTCCTGTAACGAGGGGCCCAAAGCTGAACAGAATACTCCAGTTGTGGGCACACCAGAGTCGTATAGAGTGGTAGTAATACCTCTCTTGATCTAGAAGCCACACTTCTGGCTATGAAACCAAGGGTGGCGTTCGCCCTCTTGACCACCGCATCACACTGCTGATTCATGTTCAGCCTGCAGTCAACCAGCACCCCGAGGTCCCTTTCACAAGTGCTGCTCTCCAGCCACTTGTCACCTAACCTGTACTTATGACACCTATTTCTATGGCCCAAGTGCAAGACCTTGCACTTATCCACATTGAATGCCATCCTGTTGTCTCCTGCCCACTTCCATAGTCTGTCCGGATCCTTTTGGATCTGGAGTACCTGCTCCTCAGTTGTGGCCACTGCTCCAGTTTTAGTGTTGTCTGCGAATTTGATCAGCAGACTGTTCACCCCTTCTTCCATCTCATTTATGAAAAGATTAAACAGGATCGGACCCAGGACAGAGCCCTGGGGGACCCCGCTTGTTACTGGCCACCATTCTGATGATTCCCCGTTAATGGTTACCTTCTGCTTTCGGTCAGTCAACCATGCCCTAATCCACTGGACAGTGCTTTGGTGTATCCCTAAACTCCTCAGTTTCTCAACCAGGATATCATGGGGCACTTTGTCAAAGGCCTTGCTGAAATCCAGGTATACCACATCCACTGCATCCCCTCCATCTAGCCACCTCGAAACCTTGTCATAGAATTCCACAAGGTTTGTCTGGCAGGAGCTGTTTTTGTGGAAGCCGTGTTGTGTGGCTGTCAGTCTCCCTTCCCTATCTAGCATCATTAGATCTCTCTCTATTATGAGCCTTTCCATTGTTTTTCCTACAAGGGACGTAAGGCTAACAGGTCTGTAATTCCCCATGTCCCTTCTACTACCCTTTTTTACCATGCACCTTGGATCACTTGAATGTATTAGAGAGAAGTGTCCCCAGTGTAATGACTCAAAATAATGTGCCACACACTGGAACTCTTAAATGTCTTGCTCTCACATCTTGAAGATATTAATCTCCATTGCTTGCTGTAATTCTGCTAGTAATGCTCTAAGACCAACAGAGAAAATTTAAGAGATATCTTTGATCAGACTGTAGGGACAGGAGAGGGATAACCACTGCTAAAAGAGGTAACAGCATGAAACACCAAGCAATGTGACAAGGCTCTCTTGACCTATTTGGAGGTTAGCCACCCACTACTTCATCCTTATCCCCTGGACCACTGCATGACAACTAGGAAGATATAATTCCTTCTTTCTCTCCTTTTTTTCCCCCACAGAGACTGAACTGGGAAAAGATATAAAAGGCTGGAAGACAAGCAAACTGGATCAAAATCAGGAAAGAAATAATACCATTTTTCAACTTGTTTATATTTTTGTGAAAATGAGACCACCACCACTGCTTTTTTAAAGACTGGCACAAATCAGGGGATAGGAATGTGCCTAATTTTGCCTACAAAGAGAAACTTACAAGGAAGAGAACATTTTACATGGAATACCAATCTGTTTGAATGCTAAATTACGTTCAAACAGTCTGCTTCCAAATTCCATAAAATGTATTGGAATGTGAGAGGTGAACTGTTTTCTGTATCCATGTACAATGGACAAGAAGCAATTATTTTAAATGGCAGGAAAGTAGGCTTACACCGAGAGTATCACCTTAAATGTTCAGAAATTATTAAGTATTCTAAGGAGAGAACCTTTGGGGGGTGGGGGAAAACGGCATATTCAGTCTCATTAGAAGTTATGGGGAGAGGGAGAGATTCACGCTTCCATTCTGCTATTAATTTTATCATTTTTCCAGTATACAAGCACACCCTGGAGCTGACCCCAGCCAAAAACAGGGACAATGATATATACTGAATGCCATTTGCTTCTTCTAAGTCAGTCCAACAAGTTGCCAAGTAAACAGAAGACTTGGAAAGTATGGAAAATTCAAGAGAACCTTTCCAGTTGAAGAAAAGACCAAAACATTATCAATCAAGTAAATGTGGCTTGTGCATTTCCCTCAGTTTTGGTTTTCTGATTATAAAGATTCTTCAGTTGGCTTTTCTCTGCTTCCAAAAAAGCAATGCATGATTTGTGGAGAACCGTTTTTTCAAGAAGCAAGCAAAAAACAAGGAGAAGAGAACAGAATCTGCTACATATTCTACAGCTGAATTTTACACACACAAGAGGTAATCTTCACAACTCGGTGTTCTCCAGATTGGACTATAACTCTCAGCTTTCCTGATCATTGGCTATGCTGACTGAGGCTCATGAGAACTGAAATCCAAAACATGGGGACCACTAGCTTGGGGAGGCCAGTTCTACATTACAAGAGAAGTCAGCAGGATAACATGGACAGTAAGCAATAGAAAAGGATCATTCTGTAAATTCTAGGTGGTTTTAGCATTTCCACACAGTTGAATGTTAATAAGAAAGGAGGCATCCTGTCAAGAAGAACCAAGTTATAAAAAAGTGGGGAGATGATTATCACCCAGGCAAGCTTATTTTTAAATAACCAGAGAGCATGTCCTGTTTTCTTGTTTACAGCTATATTTATCTCTTCAAACAAGGCCTGCTCTTCCTCAGGGCCCTCCAAAGGGGAAAGGGTGGGATGACAACTAATGAGGAGGAACAGGATTACAGCAAGTGTAAAATAATGTGTTTACGTTATTTGTGCATGCATATGCGCATGGACTTTAAAAACAAACAAACACACAGTTATCTCACAGTTACCAAGACAACACACAGCACCTTTTATGGAATATATCTTAATAATCATCCCCTCACTCCCACCATGTAAGTTCTTCCAAGTATCACCACATGCATGACAAATAAAAATGCAATGCTGGCCATTTTCAAACTGTCATTTGGCTTGAATTTCCTTCACTTTCCTACACTAAGTATATAATAGTCACTTCCAGCACTTCCTTCTTTCCTCTTATATTTCATGAACTAGAGAAGCAGGCAGGCAGCAAAGAGCTATAGAATTTGCTTGAGGACATACTCCCACAAAGGCTGAAGTTCAACAACAATCCTAACATCACTATTGAAGCAAATGTGGTAAACTGCACATTTTTTTAAAAAAAAAGCTAATGCAATTTCTCTTTGGACTTAGGAAATGTGATTTATTATAACCAACAACCAAATAAACAGCAGGTAAATGTTAAGTCCCATTCCTTTCAACTGGTCTATGCTAAGCAGGACTAACACTGGATATAACTGAATGAAGACTCTTCTACAATCACATCAACTGGAAAAATGAAGGGAAAACAGGAAACATGACTACAATAGCTAGAGTTTGAAGAATCATAAAACCAAAGCTGGCTCTCCTACACAGGCAGATTAAGCAGCTCCCATGGCATGAAGGGCCTCTCTCCCAACTCCTGCCTGGGTCATTTATCCACTGAAGCCCTAATCAAGCCATTTGGTCACTGCCCCCACAAGAGATAAAGGGCCCCTTACGCTGAAGTCCGCCAATATAACAGAATCAATCCTTTTGGCCCAACACTAGAGGAGACACTGAACAGCAGACACTATTAAAAACTAAATGCTACTATTACAGGCAGGTAGCATTTTTAATACATTAGGCGATTAGAGTTTTCTCCTCTCCCTTTTTCAGAATGAAGGCTGGCTCCAGAGTCCATTGAAGGAAATTAGCTGACTTAAATCAGAAATCTGGTTATAACCAGCAAGGACAAACATAAACATATACAAGGTTTATTGCCCAGAGTGTCATTGCCAAGTATTTTGAGATTCCAGAGATGTATGCAAGAACTGCTGCGGGAAACACCATTTCAGAGCAGCTCATACTAATTCTTCCAGCTTTAATCCTTACAGCATCTTCTCGCTTTCTGTGAGTTCATCTGGGTGAACAGAATAAGGACTTAATGGGGTTCATTTTAGTTCTATTCAGGAATGTAACTCGGTTGCCTCTCATATTCACACTGAAAGGAACGACACACAGAACTACTGAAAGGGAGGAAGGAAGCACAATGATGTTTGAACATTTAATCAATAACTCCAGATTGGGGCACTCAGGACAGCCTCCTTCACCTCCTCCTGCCCTTGATCTGCATGCCCATTCTTCTCCAAAACATGAACCTTGCTATCATGAGGTAGTCATCAACATTAAAAAGGGCTCATGGGACTCAGGGTTAGTTAAGGAACTAAGAACAGAACAGGGGAGAATGAAAGGAAATATTAAATGATTAAACTGCTTGAAGGTAACAACATGCCCAGATGAATTGCTTTCATCTGGATTAACTTCACTGACTTGTGGAAGAGATTAACCAGATGAATTCAGTTCTGATAACTATTAAAGAGAATTCCTACAATTAGTTAAGGAACGCTTTTTCATTAACCAATACCTATTACTGTGTACCATGATCTCATCTGGGTGCAAAAGAGCAACAAAAAATCACCCAGAACACTTGAGATTTCAAAGTCACTTAACATTGAGGGGTCAGAGTAGTAGAGAACCAGTGCGGTATACTGGTTAGAGTGCTGGACTGGGACCCAGAAGATCTGGTTTCTAATCCCCAATCAGGTGGGAAGCTCACTAGGCAATTTTGAACCAGTTACTGATTGTCAGCCTAACCTACATAACAGGGTTGTTGCCAGGAGAAATGGGAATAAGGAGGGCCATGGGTTGGGTTTTTTGCAAGAGCAAAAAAGGAAAGATATATAGAAACACAGAAACAGAGTGAGTCAGAAGGGATCTCCCAGGCCATCTAGTCTGACCCCCGGCTCCAGCTGGCTCTGCTCATGACACGCCTACCATGACATGCATGTAGGCATGTCATGTAATACCAATGTAATACTAAGTAAAATATAAATGATCATAGGCACCTGTCCAGGTGCTTCAAATACATATGGAAATGCCTTGGTCCAGACTAGTACTAGCACAGCCTTGCACATACAGAGGGCCAGAAGGATGAAATGGTTAGAATGCTGGACTGGGGAAATTCTAGTTCTAGTCTCTTTTCAGCCATGAAACTCACTGGGTTGGTCTGACCCACCTCACAGGATTATTGTTGAGAGGATAAATAGGAGAAAAGGAGAAACTTGTAGCCCCCTTGGGTTTCTTGCAAATGAGACAAGGCAGGGCATAAATGTAATGTTACACGAATAACGCAGTCTGCTATTTGCTTGTGTTTTGCTTCATACGACAATTCAAATGTCATGTGTCTTCTGCAGATCTTTGCAAATTGCATGAGCACATTTGCAGGAAGAATGGAAGAGGCTTCGGCATGAACCCTCTGTTCCATATAAACCTGCATAATTTAGATAAACTTATGCAACCTCACTATGAGATTTTTACAAACTAACAAGACAAGTGAAGTGCCCAAACCTGTTGAACTGATCCTACTAGTATGTGTATGGAACTGATCAACACCACTTTGCTCACGCTATTTACCAAGTACATAGAAACATGACCACAGGCAACAGAGGACGTCCTGTACTACTCATGTCACTTATCACTCTTCACAAACAGTCACCTTAGAGCTAGTGCGCTTTATAGAGCATGTTAATATAGAAGAAACTGTTTATACATTCCAGAACTGGTTCTTCACCCTCTTGAAACAACCGACAGTTAACAGATTTCAATCTGAAGTGCTTAAGTCTAGAGGTATAACTAGTAGCTAAAACAGGATAGTAGAAACTCACAAATAAAGGACATGTTTTTGTGCTCAGCAATGGCCTTTCTGCCCTGCTGATGGTTCAACTATTCACTGCATGACCTCTGTGACGTGTGAAAACCATGGATTAGTGATTCTGCAGCTCCACCATGTAATGTCTGCCCAAACTCTTACCGAAGGCAAGGATTACGCTTTATGATTTTGGTCACCACACAGCCTAAAAGTGAGTTTAAGTCATATATACTCTGTCTTGCCCTTAACCTCCCCCACATTAATTACTGAACATATATCCCAACCCCATGATGCTGTCAGTTAAGTGTGTTAAAATACAAAACTACATCAGTGGAGAAATCTATTCCTCTATCTCCCCCTCCTTCAACTAGAAATGGGGGGGGGGTGGGACTTGTGCACCTCCCGATTTGTTGACCTGCAGCTCCAATCATCCATAGCTGAGTATGGTTGATGGGTGTTGTAGACTACAAACTGCTCACACTTGTACTAAAATATGAAGTGATAGAGAGCACTTGGGTGGACATTTTCCAAATTACCTGAGTATATCTGCAGGTAGAAAAGAAGACTCCTCCACATGAACACTCTGTTTGATATAAAACTATGTAATTTAGATGAATTCAAATACACCACAATGAACTGGAATGCAGTCAGCAGGCACTGCATGGGGTAAAACCCTAACACCTCAAATTGGTCTCCTTGCTAGGATGAAAGCACCCTCTGGAGTACAGCACTCCTGGAGGCAGAGGAAAACAGGTTGATTTGGCAGTTGTTGAATTTTTTCTTTTGAGAGGATACCCTCAGATATCCTCCCTGTGGAAGTCTACTAGGAAGATGGTCTTCAGGGTCAGAACCTTACAGAAGAGAAGTCCCTTTTCCCCATTCTCCTGTGTGAATCTTAAGATTTTAAACAAGACACTTTGCTTTCTGAAGTAGCAAAAATGTTCAACTAGACTCCCATTTTACTTCAGGATTGTGAAGGGCAGAACCTCATGCTCTTCCCTTCTCCAGAACCTTCTGATGGTCCGTATCTGGAGTAGATATGTACTGGTGATAGACTTTTCAGGTACTTGGTGATATCCCATAGGTGGTATGTCCAGAAGAACCAATCTCTGGGCACCTTCTGGAGTGAGCAGCCACTTGTTGCTTCCAAGTGCCAGAGAAGTCATGCGACTCCCACCACAAGACAAACTGAACAGACATGCTGGGCTTTTTTCCCTGATGGGATTGCCCTGTGTTCCTTGCTTAGGACTGGGATCCTACTTTCATCTGGGCCTGCTTTCCCTGGGAACATAACTGAATTAAAAGAAGACTTGAAGGCTCAAAGGGCCCTTGTGTTGTTGGCAGGCACTCCGCATCAGCTGGAAAATCCCCCGGCGGAGCTTTTTCGAATAGTGTGAGGTCTAACACATGCTGGCCAGGAAAATGACATGGTCGCACCTTCGGCAGCCCGCTGTGACGACTTTGCCCAGCACTTTAAGGAAAAATCACTCAGATTCACCGCGATCCCATATACTTCCCGTACTGGAACAGTATCAACTGTGGAGTCCAGATCACAGGGAGAGGGACAGGGGGAATGCGTTCTTGTTGGTTCTCCTGGACCTCTCAGCAGCTTTCGATACCATCGACCACGGTATCCTTCTGGATCGGCTGGCTGACTTGGGAGTAGGAGGCACTGCGTGGCAGTGGTTCCACTCCTATCTGGCCAGCCAATTCCAGATGATGGTGCTGAGGGACTATAGCTCTGCACCATGACAACTTTGCCATCGAGTTCTGCAGGGCTCTATTTTGTCCCCCATGCTATTTAACATCTACATGAAACCGCTGGGAGAAGTCATCAGGAGGTTTGGGCTGCAGAGTCATCAGTATGCTGATGACACCCAGCTCTACCTCTCATTTACACCTGCTCCAGGTGAGGCCGTGGCTGTACTGAACCAATGCCTGGCCGAGGTAATGGGCTGGATGAGGGTCAATAAACTGAGCCTCAATCCAGATAAAACAGAAGTCCTGTTGGTGGGCGGTGCAGGTCTCCAGGTAGGTGATTTTGACCCAGTTCTGGATGGAGTAGCACTCCCTCTAAAGGACAGGGTCCACAGCTTGGGAGTACTCCTTGACCCAGAGCTGTCACTGGAGTTCCAGGTGGCGGCGGTGGCAAGGAGTGCTTTCCTACAACTTTGACTGATCCATCAGCTGTCCTTACCTGGATGAGCACTCCCTAGCAACAGTGATACATGCTCTGGTAACTTCCCGCTTGGATTACTGCAACGCGCTTTACATGGGGCTGCCCTTAAAAACAGTCCGAATACTGCAACTGGTACAGAATAGAGTTGCCAGGCTGCTGACAGGAACCGGCTGTTACTCTTACATAACGCCGGTCCTCTACCAGTTCCACTGGCTTCCAGTTGAAGTCCGGGCCCAATTCAAGGTGCTGGTTTTGACCTATAAAGCCCTGAACAGCTTGGGACCAGGATACCTGAAGGAACGTCTCCTTCCTTATATGCCCTCACGCCCCTTAAGATCTATGGGAGAAGCCCTACTCTGGGAACCCTCTCTAAGAGAGGTAAAAAGGTCATCAACTTGGAGTAGAGAATTCTCTGCTGTGGCGCCCAGACTCTGGAATGTATTCCCCAGAGGGGTACACCTGGCGCCAAGCTTATACTCTTTTCAGTGCCAGGCCAAAACCTTTTTATTTACACAGTATTTTAAACTTTAATAGTTTTAAAGTTTGTTTGCTCTGTTTGTTTTGTGATTGTTTTGTTTTGTTTTATTATTTACTGAAATTGTTTTATGAATGAATGAATGAATGAATCCATCCATCCCTCCATCCATCGTTCCTTTGGATGTTTGGTATGGTCTTATTTTTGTCCTTGGTCTCCACCTGGATCTTGCCCAAGAGGTTACCAGATAGCTGTCTGTTGACAAATGGGATGCTCACCAAACTGTCCTTTGTCATTGTGTCAACATACCAGCTGCACAGTCAGTATTCCTCCTCGCCGTGAAACCTGATGCAGCATTTCTGGATCACAGCTGGAAGGAATCCAGAGACAGGAAGGCACTGTCATGCTTGTTTCCTGTACAAATTTCCTGTGCATCCTTCCTCAAGGGCATGTCCTGGAGCAAGCAGTCTGCCTTCATGTAAATGCCTTGTGTGACAGTGGTAGATGTTGCTGCTTCCTGGAGGCACATGGCCAAGATATTGATGCACCTGCACCGAGCTCATGTGCCATTCTGTGAGAAATTCATCCTGTTCCACAGTCATGGACCTTTGAGGTGAGCGCAGCCACCAGTTCATCTGCACTCTGTGTGGTCGTGTCCTGCATGACGTCTTTATGTTGGTGATAAAAGCAGTGACAGTAGCAATGGTTTACCGTAAGGAATGGAGGTCAGGAAGCGCTTCCTCACATGGAGGGGGCAGGATGTGCTTCCTTACACAGAGCTCAGTTAAACTACAGGATTCATTACCCCAAGAGTTATTGATGGCCACCAGTTTGGTTGTCTTTAATAGGAATTCAGACAAATCATGGAGGATAAGGTTATCATGAGTTGTTAGTCAATGGCCACTGCACCTCTATGCCCCAGCCACTGGGGAACAACTCCTCTCTCACTTCTAGGATTCCTACAGGCAGCAGCTGATTAACCATCACACAGCTCTTCTTATCACATTCTGATAGGAGGCAGGAGAGGTTTGCTGTTGCTAGTGTATTGAACACTGAAAATCAATTTAATTAGCCGTGAATAACAATAGCAAAAGGGAACTCCTATCTCTTCTTTATGGCCACACCAGAGAAAAGAAGCAATAGATTCACAGACTTAAGGTTGATCCAGGCTCTTCTGTGTAATGCTAAGCCATCATTTAACGTGACAACTGAATGAAGTCACTAACTCATTAAATGTCCTCACCTTGCCTCATGGATAAACTTCAATGCTTTCTCAGTATACTTTGCAGCTAGGCTGGTTAGGTTCACAGGCTGCTCAATGATTGCAAGATTTTCAAAAAGAGGAAGTGCAATATCCGGATAGCAGTCTTTCTGGTAGTTACTAGAGGAAAACACAAAACATCCTTTAAACAGAATCTACTTTAAAAACATGTATTAACCATTTTCTTTCAATGGTACATTTAAAGAACAGCCATCTATACAAGAATGAGGTTTATAAAATTATAAACTTTGTGGAATCAGTGAACAAAAAGAAATCAGTCTCTCTCTCTCTCTCTCACACACACACACACACACAAAGAGGGAGGGGAGAAAATACTAGAATTCAAAAAAGTTGAATGGCAGATGATCCACGACAAGCAAAACAAAGTATTTGCTCACATAGCAAATATTTGACATATAGCGTTCACAAACAGGATATGATGGTCACTGCCTAGGAAAGCTGTAAAAAGATGACATTAATTTATGAAGGACGGATCATTCAACAGCTATTAAATATGGAGGCTAAATGGCCTTATTTGGACACAATATCATATAGGAAAGGGAAGAGGAACTGATTTTGATTTTGGAGAAACCCTTGAGGACAGTAGTGGACAGAGGTAAAGACACATTTAGTAGCCACACAAGGCTACTAGTCTGTTTGGGGGAAAAGAGAGAAAACTAGTGCACAGAAGAAATGGCATGGAATAGGCTGAAAGAGGAGATGGCTGGCTAGCCAACTGAACAGGAACAACCTACTCTTTTGTTGCAGGTACCCCATTTCTACCTCTGCTACCCCTATGTTGAGAATAGACAACAGGAATAGTTATCACTAGAATTACCTAGCCATCCATTTCCCAGCAGAATCTGATTTCCGCTGATAAACACACAGCACTGAATGAGACAGTTCCTTGGCCAAATGCAGTTTTTATGTTCTTATGAATGAAAAGAAAAATATCCCTTTCTGATAGGAAAAGGAAAGAACTAGATAAGCTGCTTTGACATCACTGGGGGTAGGGGTGGGGGTGAAATCCTCCACTGATTCAAACAAGTTTCAGATTCTATGAATCAGCCCTGCAAATTCTGCAATGGACCAGCTTTTTCCAGATTGTGCAGAGTTCTGGACATTTTAAACTTTTGGGTGGATTTGTGCAAATGAGCACTTGCACTAATGCACATTAGAACAAATGGAATTTGCAAGCAGGAATTAAGTTTGTGCACATCTAAAAAAACCCCAGAATTCATCAGTGATCAGAACAGAACAAAATAATCCACAAAACACAAACAGAACAGACTTAACAAAATCCTAGCACTACCAGTCAATACTAGCTAGTTTGTCTTTCTTACAATTGATTTTTTTTTTTTTTTAGCGGGGGAAGGAGGCAAAAAGAAGAGGTAGGAAAAAGAACAGCAGGGCTAACATGAAAGACATCGGACTCTATATAAATTCTTGAATAAGGCACTAACTTTTTACACTAAAAGCACCACTGGAAAGCAGCCTGGGACACAGTCATTTCCCCAGCACCATTCCCATGACTCCTTTCAGATGGAGTAGCCCTGACACCACATTGCTGCAAAGAGCTTCTGCATATCTTTTCAGTGATGGGGAGAGGGGAAACAAGAACTCTGTCTATGTAGAAGTGATGCAACCGAAGAGCCACTTTCTAAACTGAAGGGAAGAAAAGACAATAGTGCCAAGCGCACTCCTTGGAGTCTACACATGACCTTAGTTTGGAAACAATGAGTCCATGATACAGGTCAGGGCTCCCAAAACATTCAATCCATTATCCAGTGGACCAAACTGGCCCTTATGACAGGAAAGAGGGAGATGCAAGTGACAAAGACCCCACTGAGCTTCAGACTAGAAGACGTCAATCCAGGAAACTAGCATGCATCATCACCAGAGAAGCCATACCTTCTTGCTGTGGGACCGTGGGGGCAAGCAGGGCAGGGAGGGAGGTCATAGCCTGGTGTGTCGGTGCAGCCCATATCATGGCTATAGGGTATCCCAAAGTAGTAATCAAAACCTAGAATTAAAATAACAGTATTAGGATATACAGAGAAACTCATTATTCTTTTATTAAAAATTCTTTTACAACAGAGTAGTGCAACCTTTCCAGGCCTGTGGGTCATGACCAGTGTCTGTTGGGGGCCAGAGACAACCCATGCATGTACCCACATGCATATACTGTGCATCACTAGCAGAGCATTCAGCTTCTTCAATATGGATCTTTTCTGTTGTACGAAAACAGAACACAGTCATTCAACACAACCAGTACGAAGCGAAGCGTTGTGCCGTTGTGCATTGTGCGTAGTGTTCTCAGAAGTCAGAATGAGCAGCATGTACACCCACAGATAAGCAGGACATGTCTCTGCATATCTACTCAAGAGTGAAAAGAACAAGCCTATGCAGAAAAAGCCTCAGAAACAGGCCTGCTGGATCACTCAGCAGCTTCCTCCACAGGTGTTGTCCTCTCTGCCCAAGAGGGAAAAGTTCTTATCTCTGATCAGCAGCACCTTGAAACAGACTGCCTTTTTCAGTCCTTGGCATAGAAAAAGCTTTCATCTCTGATCAACAATTGATTGAAGATAAAGTTTCCCTTCCTGGACAAGGTTAATGGGCAGGGAAGAAGTTGACAAATGCATTGGATGCATTCAGGGAGAAAGTGGGAGGGGTGCCACTGGTCTTCCAGCCTGCACTGGGAGTAGTCAATGGTAGCATATGACAGAGGCTTGTGTACTCCTGTCTTAAATTATAAATATTACTGATTTTATCAATTCAGGCCACAACAACAGTGTTTCTACTGAGCAGAATAATTGCCTAAGCTCAAGCACTGATGACTCAATCCAGATAGGCAAATCTCCAAATCTCAGGGGTCATATGGGAGAAGTAAGAGCCCCTGAGCAGCATTTGAGTGCAGCTTCATTGCATTCACTCCCTTGCTAGAAAGCGAAATACAGGTTAAAGATACTGTTTAGCCTACTCCTCTCTAGTGTTCTTACAAAGACCCAACACATGGGATTTTCAAAATCTACTAGATCTAGAAAAACCCAAAGCCATCTAATGAATCAATGATGCAGTGAGGATTCACAACAGATTATTTAATGTTTTTAAAAAAGAACCCCACCATGATTATGAACCATGGGTAAGAGAGGAACCTGGAGTGCCTCTTGCACAGGTATCAGTGCTGACATGCCCCTTAACTGGAGGAAGGAGTTTGCTTCAGGGAGGGAGCCTCTTCTAGATCTCTTCATTGTAGCTTAAGGCTAAAGGAATTGGCCCATTAAGTCCTTGCTCTTGTTGCTGAGATATCTGAGTTATGCTACTTGACATTGCAATTGAGGATTCACAAAACCGAAAGCTCCTCCATAAAAATAACTTGCTCTCCATATACAAAATCAGTACATCAGGAACAGGCTCGATTCTAGCCTACCATTTTCACTCAGGTTTCTGTACAGAAGGCACATTTTAATAGGAAATCACTCAGTCTCAAGAGCCCTCCCCCATTAGGAAACACAAATGGAATAGCCCCGCCACCCATGAAAAATGCCTCAAACTGCAATGTCAGAGGAAAAGTGGATGGAATCCTTACCACGAAATCTGGGATGAAAAGGACCACTGTGCCCTAAGTGCCATTTCCCTACAAGAGAGCATCAGGAGACACTGTCAGACAAATCATATTACTATACACAAGACATCAAATTTAAAAGTGACTAAAGATAATATTGTGAATGTTTCAACAGAAATTTTCCCAGCAGCAGGAGACAAAGCTGCACAGCAGCTTGTGCTTGTAATTCGTGCACAGAGCACATGTCACTATGACACTCCAGTGCCTATTCCTTGTGAACCAAAAGGTCTTGGGAACTAAAGAACACTAATGGCAAAAAATGTTATATTCCAAAGGGCACAATAGACACCAAAACAAATTATTTGGAGTAAAGGCTAAACAAAAAAAAAAAAAAACCCCCCCCCCTGGGTATAAGGCGGGGGGGGGGGGGGGAAGAATCTAAATGTGCAAACTTAATACTGCTGTCTTAAGGATATCATGTTATACATTTTAAGGCCTAATCGCTCCTATCACTCTGACAACTGCACATGACTCATCCTGGAATTATTTCCTTCCCTGCAGAAACAGTGCAGAGTAGCCTTCCCCTGCTTGATGCCCTCCAGATATTTTGAGCTGCAGCCCCAGCACCCTGGACCGCAGATGACTGGAGCTGAAGGTTGCAGAAAGCCGCTTGGGGAGCGGCAGGGGAGCCGACGCTGAGTGTCCTTACGGGTGGAAGGGGAAATGGCTCAAGGTTCTGGAGGAGCCTGAAGTACTCATTCTACTTTCCACATCATCATCAGCCTCTTTTTAGAGCCTCAAGCTAGCAATACAACTGCTTGAATTCTGAACGGCAGCAATGTTATTTGGAAGAGCATAGTTCTCTTTCAGCTCGACGCTTCGTGTATGGTTACATGTTTTAAAAAGCCCTCATAGCATCAGAGAACCGGTCCACCATGTGTGGTAGATCTCATGGCTGAGCACCCAGTAAGGCCTGGCCACCAGATCTATCACGGCAGGCGGCCTGGCCTGGCCTCTGCGAAATGGGTGACCAGGTCCACCCCTCTGCTGTTTCTCAGTGGACACACCAGGCATCCAGCCAAAATGTTCCACCCACAGCTGAGACCCTCCCTCTTTCCGTATCCCCTTCACCCTCGAAAGGGGTCAAGAGCAAGGGTGTACTGGGCAAAGGGGCAGGAGGGACAGGGCAGGCTGGCCTACTCAGCAGGCAAGGCGTGACAGAGTCAGTCGGCTTCAGAGAGGAAAGCGCTCATTATTCTCGAACTGTGTGGACGCAGCCTCAGAGGCAAGGCTGGCACTCAGACAGACGTCAGGACAGGTGCCACTTGGGCCCCTGCAGGAGCGAAAGCTGCCGGGCTTCCACAGAGCCACAGTCACAGACCTCAGAGTGATCCCTCTGGATCCAGAGCTGTTCAATTCCCACAATGATAATACTATTATGTAGCCACCACATAACACTAACAGAATGCTAGGCATCATTCACTTGTGTCAGCTTTTCACTGAACAAATTGCAAAGACTATAATTAAATCTACATGTAACAAAGATTAGGAATCTGCCTCTGTACTAGAAAACCATCCATGAAGATCTGATCTTCAGAGTTTAAAAAAAAAACAGGTTTCCAAAGTTACAATACAAAATCCTTGTTTTACTAATTGATATAGAAGGTTATTCTTAAATCTTGAGAGTTCCCAAACTTTCCAGATATAATCCAAAAATAGATGTAAGCCAACCTACTGATAATATCTCTGAGCACCTACAATAAAATGCATACAAATAGCTAAACATAAAGGCAGGTTAGTCTTCCCTCTGCAGTGGATTAAATTACCTATCACAGCAGTGAGGTAACCAGCTTCCTTCAGGACTTCTGCTATTGTAGTCTCATTCAATGGGAGGCCACCCACAGATGTCACTGCAAAATTGTGGGTCACTCCATTGCGAAGGCCAAGACGTCCTGTAAGGAGAGAAGCACGTGATGGAGAGCAAGTGGATGCCGCCGAATGAAAATCCACAAATCTAGAGAAGGGGGAAATGAGAGACGTTTCATAATTTCTTACCATTTAATGGCTCAGTTTGCACAATGCTGGCAATGAGCCAGTGTGCTAGTTCACACAGCTTGATCTCTCCTGCCAGCAAGAACAACTAAGTAAGTCACAGATACTCTGCTTGGCTGAGTGAGGATGGAGACAGGGTACACATCTCTGGAATAAGACAGATTAGTAGTTCACAGAAGGGAGCTCTGCTGAACTGCTCCAGCCTGGAAACGTTTACTTCCACTAATTTCCAGGGCGAGCTTCAATGTAGAAGCCCTACTGCACAAGTAGGGATCCTGTGAGTTCAACAGAACCAGTGAAATACTGGGGCCCTGCTGGATACTTCCCAAAGGCTATACTCTGTGTGTGTGTGTGTGTGTGTGTGTGTGTGTGTGTGTGTGTGTGTGATGAATTTGCCACACTGCATTTCCGTAAGGATTGTAGTAATTCATGCCAAGCTAATAACTTTTGGTCTTTTAATTTTAAGCCTTAAGACAACACTCTCATTTTAATCACCTGTTTAAACATTCGGAACAACATACAATTATAATAAAAAAAAAACAAGCCCCGCAACCACCGTGGAACCCATTTATCAAGGACTTTTATGCCTCTGGGGTCTATAAAATAAAGCTGCCTGAGGAACTTTATGATGGAAATCCGTGAGTGATCTAACACAGTTTTGCAAGTGAAAGCAAAGGAAAATAAAGGCTGACATGATTAATTTCAGGGGAGAGGAATTATTTCATGTGAAGTAGACTTCATTGTGAAAATACTGTATGCTACAGTGCTTCATATTGTGGTGCTGGAGGAGACTCCTGAGAGTCCCCTGGACCGCAAGGCGATCAAACTGGTCAGTCCTAGAGGAGATCAACCCTGACTGCGCTTTAGAAGGCCAGATACTGAAGATGAAACTCAAATACTTTGGCCACCTAATGAGAAGGAAGGACTCCCTGGAGAGGAGCCTAATGCTGGGAACAATAGATGGCAAAAGAAGAAGGGGACGGCAGAGGATGAGCTTGAGTGGACTCCGGGGGATGGTGGAGGACAGGAAGGCCTGGAGGAATGTTGTCCCTGGGGTCACGATGGGTTGGACAGGACTTCGCGACTAACAACAGTGCTTCATAAGAAAGTGTAAAGGTTTTGGTTTGGAGGATCCTCAGTTAGATGAACGCCTGCTGAAAGGGTAAGGGCATTTTCTTGTGCTAGTACAATAGTGCCCTTGATGATTCACTGAGAATTAGTACAATGCAGTACAACGCAAAATTGGTACAGTACATTGGTACAATGCAGTAACTTAGAGTGTGAGCTAGGTAACCCCTGGCTAAAAATCATACCATGAGCACAAACTCATCAATGAACTTGTCAAATCACATTGGCTGAGTTCAGACAATCTAGCAAGCCAAGGTGATTGTTCACTATTCTTTGTCTGTTGTGCTGTATGAACCAATCAAGGTATTTCACTGTAGTAAGCTTGATCTTTAGAAATCACAATAAAAAAACAATGGTTTGCACTATGGTTTCTCTGTACAACCATGGCTTGTCATGTTATCTGATAACCTCAGGCCATGTTCCAGTCTGTCTAGAGTTGCAGTTTTCAGATTTACCAAAGCCCTTGGCATCTTTAGCGTCTCTTCTTAATGTTATATGTTTAAAAATCAGATTTCTGCTGAGTTAATCGACTATTTTGAAGACAGTGATGGCAATGTTGACTCTTGATCCATTCAGTGAGAAGCCATTAAAGCCTTTATACAGCGTTATATTATTGCCTAGGTGTTTTATAACAATATTTTTAAATTTAAAAAATATAAAAAGTATTTGTTTACACAACACTGAAATTTCTTAGGACCTAGTTAGCCATTTCCCCAATTACTCAAAGTTATCAGGAACTACAGAAAGTTAAATATGAGTTCAATAATATCCTTACATGTCAGACTAAATTACCATATTTTTCGCTCTATAAGAGCACCTGACCATAAGACGCACCTAGTTTTTAGAGGAGGAAAACAAGAAAAAAATATTCTGAATCAAATGGTTTACTAAACTATTTAATAAACTATAACAGAATACAGTAATACCATATTTCAACCTTGTAAAGTGAACAGCAGTCAACAGTGGCATTAAGAACCATCATCACTGTCATTAACAAAAGAGAGACTTTAAAGTTCGAGTACTCTTCTAGTTTTTGTTAAACCCATAGAACTCATCATCACTAGAGTCAGAATTTATGAAGCTCTGTTGCTCACAAACATTGACATCACTTTCTTAATCAGTAGTGGAATTACTGAAGGAATCCACAATCTACACCAGTTATACAAGAGCTGCTGCAGACAATTCAATAAGAAATCTAAAAAAGCCAGTAATGTCCACGCTGCCCTACTAGTAAATAATAGAAAAAAACTTCTGACAAAAAATGAGATATTGTACGGTAAATCAAACACACAGCGGACTAAGTAGCCTTTGAAGAATAAACTTCATACACGAAGGTAATGCTGTTCAAATATCCACTGATCATAAAAAAAATGTGTCTGATCAACTAACAGATAACTGATCCATGGAAAGCTTCCTGATAATCACAGGCACATTCCCCATCACTTCCCCATGGGCTTCATTAAAAGACGGGTTGCCATTTGAAAACACACACCGACCTGTGATTAACAGCTCCCACCTGCGCTGGAGGAGGGGGCGGAGCAGGGAGCGCTGAGCATGTGCCGGCCAGGTGGTGCCACGTGGGGCCGGCAGCGTGCCAGTGGCAGGTCTTCCCGGGCGGTGGGGGTGAGCAGTCCATCTTTCCGTGCGGCCGGCGGGTTAAAGCCCATGGCTCCTCCTCCTCCGCACCTCTCCCCCTGAGCGGCACAGCTCTCACCTGCGCTGGAGGGAGGGGCGGAGCAGGGCGCGCCGAGCACGTGCCGGCCAGGTGGTGCCACGTGGTGCAGGCGGGCTGGCAGCATCTCGGGCGTCGGGCACACACACATTTGCTCTATAAGGCGCACAGACATTTCCCCTTACTTTTGAGGGGGGAAAAAGTGCGTCTTTTAGAGCGAAAAATATGGTCGTTTTAACCTGTTCATAACAGGCATATTGGGGAAATAGCTAGACTGCACCCTTCCCAGCTTTAAACTCTGATAGACCAGACAGCATGTGATTGTTTCTTTGGATACTTGGACAAAATTAACTGAAAAATTATTTCTGATACATTACATAATTTTGGTTTTCCTGACATATTTTTGAAATGGGTTACATTTTTCTGTTCAAGCCATAGAGCTAAAGTTATAACTTAAAGTCTTTTTCCATCTTTCTTTTTTCTTGGGAGCGGTAACAGGCAAGGATGTCCACTCTCTCCATTGATAGTTGATTTACATTTGGAATCTCTCAGACATTAGACTAGTAGAATTCAAAGCCTTTTGTGTGATAGTTTAGAACTTTAAAAAGTTCATTATGCTGAAAATTTCTTACTATCTTACTACCTATCTCACAACTCCTGGTGTCTACTGACACAGCTGATTAATACTTTTGGTGATCTGTCTGGCTATTCAATTAACTGGTCAAAATCTAACTGATGGCAGCTGGAGACAATATACTGTATAGTGTATTAGGTAACTGACAATTTCAGTGATGCCTGAATTCCACTACTTTTTCAGGAATACTTGTTCCCAGGGATATATGTCTAACAATTAATGATTCAGTTACCCAGAGGAGGGCAACAAAAATGATCCAGGGTTTGGAAACACTGCCCTATGAGCAGAGACTGAGGGAACTGGACATGTTCAGCCATGAGAAGAGAAGAGACGATTGAGGGGGGGGGACATGATATCCCTCTATAAGTACCTCATAGGCTGTCACAAAGAGGAAGGTCAAGATCTCTTCCTGCTGATACCAGAAGGTAGGACACAGAATAATCAATTCAAATTGCGACAACCCAGATTCAGGCTGGACATCAGGAAAAGCTTCCTCACTGTCAGAGCAATACAACAGTGGAACCAGCTGCCTAAAGAGGTGGTGGGCTCTCCCACTCTGGAGATATTCAAAAAGACACCGGACAGCCATCTGAGTGGGATGGTGTAACATGGTGTCCTGCAATAGCAGGAAGTTGGACTCGATGACCTTCATGGCCCCTTCCAACTCTACTATTCTATGATTCTAAATATGAACAAACTGACCAACGAGAATTCATGGGATACAGACAGATGGGAATCACTAAAATTGTGTTTGTGGAGTAAAGTTAACATACTTAAGATGAATTATTATGCCTCTGTCTATGTTACAGTTCCTATCTGCCAATATTTTCCAAAACTGCAGCTTGGTTTTGTAAAAATGGGGGAGGGGGGTCTCATCAAGGAAGCTGGGCTCCTCTCATCAAGGAAGCTGGGTTTTACTTTCCAGTTCTTTGTATCACAATTTACTGTCTTTTACTGTATTTTTGTGCTTTGTATTTCAATTAAAATTTTCATTTTGGTCTGTTCTAAAATCTTCCTATCTAGATCCTCTTCCCAAATGGATGGGACTAAGCTCTTAGCATACTGACATGGTTAGGGTTCATCCCACAGTGTAGTTGTTAGAGATCTGTGGCAGATAATTACACTTTGACCCATTTCCACATGCTAAAATGACTTCATGATCGAATCCAGATATAAAAATAAATGTTTTGTTGGTAGACTTAATATGGATAAGTTGAATTTTAGTTTGGATCAATTAAGGATAGCTGAATGTGAGTTTTGTCATATTTGGATTTGCATGTCAAATACCATTTCTTGCTATGGGAAACAGCAGTACTGGCAATTGCAACTTTTGCTAGAATCTAGGCATGGCGGTGGAGCTTTTACAAGTTGATCCATGATCGATACTTTTAAAAGGACTAAAGGTCTAAAAAGCAGAAATGGAATAGGGAATTGGATTGTCTTATTCAGTCTATTCAATGGATTGGTATTCTAGCATCTGTATCTGAAGTAGATCTCAGGTTACAGTTTATTCAACAAAAACTTGTGTGTTTACTGAACACCTCAATGTCTCTTTAAGAAGGGTTTGTCAACATTGCCTAACTGCTGAAGATGTAGTACTGCTAATGCTTCCTTTAACTATACTGTATTTTTAGCAATGTCCAGTTGGGAAGAGGTTATAATATAGATAAGCTTTGTATTGGAATGCTCTTTAATCTTCAGTGACACATCTCTTAAATTATCTGCCTCCTTTGCAAAAGTTACTGCATGGTCAACAGGAATAAATTATCTGCATCCTTTTGATAGCTAAAAGACTAATATTATAACATTGGAAGAATAAACATCCACCTTCTATACTGCAATGAAATGCACTGCTTGCAGCATTTGAACAGACATTACTCCGTTACATTACTGTACATGGACATTGGGTCTCTTTTTGTTTAAGTTTATATGTGACTGCTGCATTCAAATCATTGTGCGTACACACAAACACTTTTTTATTTTTTATGGCTTTGTTTTGTTGAAACCTGAAATAAAACTAGATTTAAAAATGCCTAATTTTATATTGTAATTTGTTTTTATATTGTACTCTACTAAACTGTTGGAAAACTACATTGTGCTTGGCCATGTTTAAGGAAAATATTATAATTAGCAGAAAGAAAGCTGGTCAGCTGAAGTAATATTTTTTATCAGCCGCTCCCCAGGGTTTGTGTACGTGCCACAATGATATGAAGCAACTAAGTTCAAGATGAAAATGTAGGATAAAAATGTGCACAATAAGCAAACAGAAGTCCAATCATTGTTGCTATCTTAGCTCTGACTTAAAATTTGCCTGGGCAGGTTTTACAAGTCACTGCTGACGTCTTTGGAGAACCTATAAACTCAAGGGCATTACTAAAATCCTAAAAACACAGTCATCCTAAAAACAGAAATTTTAATTAATAGGGTACCTCTTTGCATGAAAATATGTCATAGCTTTTAATAGAAATCAAACAAAAATGCCTGTAATTAGTGAACAAACTGCATTTATTACACAGGCAATTGCTCTGACCAAGTTCTGAGGGAGATGCTAACACACCTTGGGAGCTCATTCTATTATAAATTTTAGTTTTAACACAGACTTCCTCAAACCTGGTACTCTCCAGATGTGTTGGACTGCAACTCCTATCATTCCTGGCCAGCAATGGCCATTGTGGTGCTTACTAAGCAGAGGGAGGTTGTTTTAATCTGTCACAAAATCCCTCCTCTTTTTCGTTAAAAAACAAAACAAAACACAAAGCTACCCCTCTACCAATTGAAATATTCTGCTGGACAAGCTAACTGACCTCCGAAATAAACAGGAATTAGAACAGCTAAGGAAGCGGTGGCATTACACCATCATTTGGCTTTTCCTCTCCCAGAAATGTTTTTCTCATGGTTGTTCAACCTGGTCATGTTGTAACCGAAAAGCTTTAATCTCTGAATGAGCTTGGTTTCTTCCGTCCTCTCCTGATCATTTTCCTTTTACAAGGAATCTTTTAGCTCTAGACCATTTTAAAGAAATCTTTGTTCAACACCTAGAAAATGTTAGGCGTTTTATAAATAACAACGTCAACAGTGGGTGTCAAGCATTGGTCTGAAACATACCTCATTCCTTCCGCTGCCATCTTATCCAAGTTAGGAGTGTCTTTTCTCAGGCCCCAGTTGGCCCCAAGATCTCCCCATCCAATATCATCTGCTAAAATTATTATGAAATTTGGTTTTTTGTAGCCTGATATTTTCCAATTCAAAGAGGGTCTTGGAGGGCAATAGTAGCACAGTCCAATGAAAAGAACAGCCAGTCCCAACAGCAGTGCTTTAAAAAGCAGAATATCCATGGTATCAGGAACATACAGGAGTCACATCACAAATGTTGGCAGTTACTTAACACAGCCCTCAATTTTTTAAAAAACCCCTTTTGTTGCTTTTTTCTGAGGTGATATAAAAGTATTCCATATTGCCTTAAGCATCTCCTTGGTTCTGCAGGAAAAGAAATCAAAAACAGAAATTGGAAAACCATGGAACTAGTAGCTGTGGTTACTACATGATTCAAGCAGTGTGGGCTGCAGATTATATGAGGTCTGTAGAGGGCTGACCTGCACTGGTAGCATCAACAGTCATTGCTTGTGCTGGTGGTGGAGCCCTCTGCAAATGCTCTCACCGCATGGAGAGATAAGTAGTAGAACTCACCAGAAATTCATAGGAGACAGAGCCCCAAATGCATAAGTAGACTTGTCCAATGCTACAGCAGCTCTATCTTAGCCAACTACAGGTGGTAAGCAAGAATATGGTGAATATGCTGATTCTTTGGATGCAGCAACTCATCTTCAGAAAAAGTTAACCGTATTCAAGCTCACTGAAATAAGTAGTAAGACACTTCCCATAAGTGACTAAATGACTTACTTGAAGTGAGTCCATCATAGGACCAACATGCAACTGTCTAAAGGCTGAGAACATCCTGTTGAATCACTACCCAACTTTTTTCTTGGCAGCAAAGTTCTCTCCCTCTTCCTGCCCACAGTGAATGCCCAGGAGGAATGCAGTGATCAGGAGTGGCCATCCTGTCTTGCTGCTTCTCACAGTGGCTAAACTCACAATGATGGGCGAGCCCTACCCATCAAAAGGCTTAAGGGATGTGGAAAGCCTTTGGATGATCACATGTCTGGCACAAAGTCAAGCCTCTCTTTGGCCAGCTGAGCAGCACAACCCACCCTCAATTGCAGGTTTACCTCACACAGCAGGTAGCTACACTCTAGGGGACCAGGAAAGAATTCTGTTATGTCATCATGGCTGTGGATAGGCACTTTCATCTCCTTCCTCTGAGTTATGTTCTTCTGATAGTTTATAGCAGTCCTACCCAACCTAGGAACATGCTGCCTGCAGGATGGTAAGAGTTGCAGACTAAAACATGCAGCCACTGCCAATTACCCCAAAGTGTTGGGTGCTTCTGGGGCAGCTGGCACCAACATGACCTGGAAGAGCTTGGCCAGGGTAGCAAGGAATTGCTGCATGGCCTGAACCCAGGTGACTGGTCCCATCATGCACCCCAGGAACTGGCTAGTTTCTTGGCAAAAATAATTTGGAAACACCCACTGCTCTTGCTGCATGTCTTATCAGCCAATTCCAGGTATTCACACTGCCAATCACCTAGGACTGGACAACACCACAACCTACTCTGGATACAACAACAACTCAAGGGTTGTCAGGATGGCTTGCAGCCCTTAAACAAGACACTCTGTTGGACACTCTGTTACCATGATGGCTTGCATTGCATGACAGCCATCATAACAGCCCACAAGAAGCTGTCAAGCTGAGTCACTGTTTTTCCTTTTTCTTCTTACAGCATTTACATCAGTGTTACTCTCCAAAACTATCAGAATGATTCCGTAATATTATTTATGACATGAGTTAATGATTTGCATTTTCTCACCTTGGCACTGTAAAATAAGGTTAGATTTTCTTCTTTCAGGATATTCATTGTTATTAGACCACCTTCAAATTTTGTTGAGGGAGAGGAACACTTCAATATACCTATACCAGTTTGCCTAGACCAGAAGAAAAAAGAAATCAGAAAGGGACAGAGTAGAGGGTATGCTTTTCAGTTTGATGGATATTAGAACAGAAATGTTAAAACACACGGGAAGATTCCATTTTTGTGGACTTTTCATACACACATACATCAAGACTGAAACAAGGGGGAGGACACAAAACAAGAACAGCTCTTTGTAGTCATCATCACACATCAATTATGTACTTTTGAATTATCTAAACAATCATGCCTGAGCCTGTCTTTGTACCTATTACAATTTTACAGTTACTAGAAAGTCATTTTGTATAAATATGAGTTGTGATGGAAGACAGAATATGTGAGGGTCAGGTCATGCACAAGACACGGAAGAAAGCACAGAAGCTAAGCATACAAATTTTAAATGTACTGAAACACGCAAGGCCTAATGTGCAGTTTGTAAATCCATCTCTCTCCCAGCTCTCCCTTTCTCTCTCCACCCAGTCTTCATTAACCAGGAAGCAAGCTACATACAAACGTTCAGCCTAAGAGCTGCACAAATACACACTCTTGGTTGCTACTGGAGCGCTCCTGCTCAAATCCAGGCCTGGCTCCCGAATGAAGGGCTGACAGAAATGCCAAAGGCCAGCATTCCATCCCATGAGAAACTTGTCTTGGCCTGTTCTTGTAGCCACTATGAGGGAAACCAAACCATGACACAAGCTATTATGAGGTTTCCAGCTGTCTAGAGAAGTGGGGCGAAGGGGCTTAGTTTATCCATGTATGAGATAAAAGTAGCACAAGGCTTCATTTATCTGCCTAATGTGAAAATACCTTAGCCATTTTGAGAGGTAAGTCATGTCCTCTTTATTACAAATGTATTACATTTCTATACTGCCTAACAGTTGTAGCTCTCTAGGAAGAGAATTAAAACTATAACATTTGTCATAAACTGCAACATAAAGTTTAAAACTACTGTATAAAGTGAAAGAAAAATTAAAAGAAAATCTAGTTGCATTTCAAAGATTTAAAATCTCTTGTGATGTTGAGAACTGCAATGTTCTAGTTTTCACATTTTTCTACTAATCAAAGTATCTTAGAGCAATTTGTTTCAAACTCCAGATTTCTAGGTCATATAGGCATTTATGAACTTATAAGTACAGTTCACAAGCTGTAGTCCACATTGCTTTGAAATTGCTTTGTTCTTCGAAACAGCAATTCTAAATCACATTATTCTAGGGTACATTCCTGCAATTTGGGAACATTTGAAAATATCTATACATTGTACTGCCAGAGTAATATTGTTTTAATGATTCCTCCTACCCCCTAATAAATGAAAATTGATGTGGCAACTATTTCTAGAATACAGTTGTTTCAGTTCTTTAAACTTAAATCCACTTTGGAGAGGAAGGTTTTTTGCTGGTTCAAATTCTAGTATACTGTCTTTCATTTAAAGCATTACATTGATAATAATTATGTTATTCAATTGTAAATGATCAATAAAATGTGAATGGCAGCTCGCAGTGCAATTATCTTAACCTTTCTGATATGCTTGCAAGCAAGGCAAATAGTTGTTTACATGACGCCCAAGATTATAGTCTACTGTGTAGTAATGGAAGCCTTATGAATAGGTTCCCAGGGTGCCACAAATGAAGGATCCAAGGTACTTTCCCTCCAGGAAGCCAGCTGAGGATTATATGATTCTTGTCTTTCCTGCATGAGTCCTTGTTAGCTGGATGAACTGGCAGGGACTGGGGAGGACTGAAGAAGCACTGTTCAGATCTAAAACCGCACCACCAGTTCCCACGGTAAAAAGTTGTCAAAAGGTGTACCATCTCCATTTCTACCCAGTTCACGTTTGCCATGGAAGAGTTCTCTACTACAGCAAAGCTTCCCAAACCAACAAACACTTGCAATCAGTAAAAGACATGCACTGGATGCGATTATTTTTCTTCCTTTGAAACCAGAAGATAAACCACATTTATAATACAGAAGAGAGAGAAAGCATTAAGCTGAAAGCTTAAGAAATCAGCATTGAATTTCACAGGATGGCAACAACCTGACCTGTTGAGAACTGGACAAAACCGACAATTTCCAGGGTTGAAAGCTGTTTGTACACAGCCATCAGCACCAGCCTAATCTGCAAGGACAATAAGAATGTTATCAGAGGATGATACTCGAAAAGGGAAAAGCGAAAGAAAGAACCGCTGTGAATATCAAATACAGGGAGACACTGTGAGTAGAAGTGGTTGGAGGTGGGTGGAATGGGCCAGCTAGGACCAGTATTATGACAGATGTTTCCAGTTGTGTATCAATGACCTTGGGGAAAGAATGTGCAGCTGAAGATACAAAAGTGGTAGGTCAACCAACACAAGAGGAGGAGGAGGGGGAAAGAGTGACCTAATTAAATGAGGGGCATGAGTAAAATACTTGCATAAACAAAACAAAACAGAGCCCTGAGATAGCACAGAAAGAAAAAACCTAAGGAAACCCTCTCAGGGCCAAGAGAATTAGGAAGCAAACTGTTTGTCTGCAAACCTTCCAGACAAGTGAGTGTGTGTAACCTTCAGGGAAACAATTGTGGTTAATTAAAGGAACTAAGAGTATTTGGGCATGTGAATTTTTCCTGATTCAATGTTTAAGTAATGCATCCAAAGTCAAGAAGTCTGAGAATGGGTGGGTTGCTGGAGATAAATAAAAAATGCAGAGGGATGCCACCTGCCTCATTACCTCTGCTTAACTGTCTACTTTGCCCTACATTGCTTGTCACAAACACGCATTTGTGGCAGAAGGGAAAAGAAAGAAAAGGAAAAGGTACATACAAAAGAGAAAGGAATATGAGGAGGCCATGGAGGCAGTTTCACTCTTCATTCCACCCCTGCAGGCATACTTCTAACAAGGGTGATCCCAGGGGTTGAGGGATGCGTAGAAAGACAGAGTTGTTGCTAGACCAGAACTTACTTGTCTGTACATTTCACCCTTTCACCAAGTCTCAGCAAGGTGATATTGCCAGCTTAGCCTGATCCTCTGTTAGAACCGTTCTGCTAACGTACCAGTTCCTACAAACACTCAAACTCGGTCCAGGTTCAGTCAGGACTGGCCCAAGACATTTTGCACTCCCCAGAAGCAACATTAGGCAGTTCAAGAAGTGAAACCTAGAACCCCTTGAAATATCACAAGTAACCATTCAGGCTTATATGTGCAACTTTAAGCACATATATAAGAACAACTAATTACATTTTTAACTACAACGTTATTTTTAAATTACATGTTTGCATGAATAATGAAAATGAAAACATCTTCCTGTTGTCAATTTCTCCCTCTCACACTATGTAAAAGGTATTAATATGTACTCCATGCTCCTACATTACAATATTGTATGCTTCTCTCTCTCTTCAGAAGTAGTCAATGATATAGAGTGAAACAGGGGAAACATGCAATGTCATGACATGTTCCCACAGGGTATTACTGAAGGGCACAGAGAGCAGCAGAAAGAAAAAACGCTGATGCTCTTTTTAGCAGCAGCCCCATGTCATTCATATTGTATGTTGAGTTCTCAAAAAGAAGAAGGAGAATTATATGGCTGCCTTATCAGAATTCATCAAATGAGGATTATACTGAGGATATAGGATGTTTGTATGATTCATGTATTATATATTTAATCCTGCCAATAACAGATATTCTCTGGTAGATTACATAAGCCTAAAAGTTTAAAAAGTACAATCCAATATGAACCAACAGCATAAGAAAATCCATTACCAGATATACAATAAGGGTTATACTCTCTAAAAGGCCTAGAAGAAAAAGGAAGTCTTTGGCAGGTGCCAAAAGAAAATCAAGTCTCTTTGTGCCAAGCAAGTCTCTTTGAGGAGGCATTCCATGAATGGGGCACCACAACGAAGAAGGCGCTCCCTGTTGCAGCTACTCACTTAATGGACAGGTTTGCACAACATGACAACCCACCCTGCAAATCTACACAGTTGTTTGTGGAAGCCATAGCAAACTAAAAGATGACTAGGCTTATTATCATGGGTTCTCCTCTCCCTCCAGTTCTTTGGCCAGTATCCCAGAGCTCTCCTCAGCGGAACCCACCTTGTTTCCCCTTGTCTGCTCCAACAGCAACCCCATTTTTGTTCACTTTTTGTTCTTTTCAGACCCCATTGCACTACTAGTGACCATTTTACCACTGATGCTGAAGTGGCACTTTGGAACAACTGTCACTGGCTCGTTGCCCTTTGAAAAAAAGTGTGGCACAAACATGCACAATTGTTATCATTGGGTTCTTTCCCCATTTTTCCTTGTCTCTGGAAAAAGGCACAGGTGCATACATATGGCTGCCTGAACTCAGGGGCCTTGCATGGCCAATGTCCTGGTAAGTGTCTATTGGACATTGACCAAGCAAAGCTGCACAACTTTGCTCCCGCTTTGAACAGCTGCAAACTGGTGAAGAAAATGGATGAAGTAAAGAGGTTTGCACAGATAGGGGTTGAGCAGAGGGCTGATACCTCCCCTTTAGCAGGATGACCCTTTAGTGTTGTCTTTACATTTTTAACTACTCTGCAACTTTTTCAACACTTCGTCAAACCTCTAGGTACTCTAGAAAGGAGAGATTTACATCTTGCCCATTTGTGAAGGTTTACTATTGAGAATTCTGGACAGGGAAATCTGCAGCAATCCAACCTGTATTTCCCTATGCAAAAAAGTCACAGAAAGTTGTTGTTTTTTTTAAAGAAGAAAGCAGCGAGTTCTTTTTGCTGCTCTTACCAAGTGGCTTGCTTACTGCTTAGCAGAACCCACAATAAAATCAGTCTCCCAGATTCAAATGACATGACTGCCCACTGATGGTTCATCAATGCTTTCAACAAGCCATGTTATGTCAGGGCAACTTGGTGTCCCAAAACAAACCATCCTGCAAAAAGTGGTCCAGGTTCTCACAGTATAACAACCTACCATGGCTAGTTACCCATTATAGGTTGCCATGCCATTCCAATCCAATGTTTAGGATTCCATCTTCAAATGACTCAGAATTATCTGAAACCAATTAACCTACCTGTGGCTTGTGCCTTCATAAAAAGATTTCAAAATATTTCTTCAGTAACAAGACAAAACAAACCCTTTTTGGGAGGGAGCAGCTGATTCTCAGAATTACCCAGCAGGTTCTCTTCCTTAGGAGTGATCACTCTGAGTCAACCTAAACTTTTGGCAGAGGTTTTTGCTTACTGTTAGGAGGCAAGTATGTGTCATGCAAAACAGCAAAAACCACTTCTTTGAAGAGACACTGTGCTCCACCTATTTTACAGGGAAAGTGGGGCCTGTCTTCAACTTGTGATTGTTATTCAAGAAAGCTGCACCAAATGCCATGAAGTCATTACAGCAGGGGTGCTCAACCTGCCAGAAACAAGAGCCTTAAACTGCATTCTGCTCCACCCCAAGTCCCCTTCCGCAGAATTCTGCCACAAATTTCCTCACAGATTGCTTTTTTTCTCCACACAAGGAACAATTAATCCAGTGATTCATCAGGATCATGGAAGTGTGTATCTTTAGGGGTCAGGGGGTTGTATGAACCAGCATTCCAAACCCAAAAGCTTGTACACCCCACATTAGAATCATGAAACAAGGAGCTTGAACCTGAATGATATCAAAGCCAGCCATAATTCCTTTCACACATTCTCCCACTCCCATTCAGCCACATTTCTTGTTAATCAGCCCCAGTATAGACACTCGGCAGATGAACAGCTTGACTCTTTTCTCACGAATCCCTCTATGCTTCCATTTTTCTAAAAATATTTGCAGTTGTGGTGATGCTGAACCTTAATTTGAGCAAATTAACACATTATAGAAGATAAAATTTCAGACATCAGCCTGCGCCAGCATAACCACCAATGCTGCCCCTTGTGGGCCTCTTAAATAAGCACCTTCAATTACTGAAAGCGCTGCTTATAACTGGGATTAATTATTACAGCATGTGCAGCACAATCTTATAAATCTCTCCTGTGAAGAAAGCCCATGTGGTATTCTGAGGTGACGTAATATGTGATTGTAGACCAAGAGATATAAACTTAAGGCTTCTGAAGCAGCACTGCAATTCCATACAGTGCCGATCAGATTAGAACTCAGGTAGAAGTAATGGTTTAGGTCTTGCCTACCATACTGAAAAGAACAATGACAAGTGCGAACAACAAATATGATAAACAGCAACTTGAAGTGCAACTTGAAACAGGAAACATATGGGAACAAGATTAAATAAATGGGCATTAACTGAGAAACAATTGAGACATGAGACATGAGGATGGAGGAGGACAGGTGAGGAAGAACACGTTATGTTAAAACAAAAAAATTGCATGGATTTGACAGGAAAGGGCCATGAGCTGGAGCAAGCAAGAATCTAGTCCCAACTGCTGTTCAAGGAAATTCCCCCACAGATGCCTCAAACCCTGAGCTTGGAGGCCTTTAGGCACTCCCACTAGATTACATGATCACAATCTGAAAGGTGATCATCAAAAGAGAAATCCCACAGCTATAAACCAGTGTCCCACATTTTAAAGAAAAGGCCAAGAAGCAATTGTTTCCAAGCATATCAGACAGCAGGGTTTGGGAGTAGAAAATGTTCATCCTGGCTTAGAAAATCTGTACAGTGCAGCAAGCTGCCAAAGGAACTGTGGCACTGCTGAAGTTACATGAGAACAGACTGGATAGATAGGCAAGAGTTTAAGTCTAGTATGTCAGTGTCCAACATTTGTATTTCAATAGACACACTATTCATTGTGAAGGGACAGAAATGTATTTTGCACATGCTTCTTGCAGGAGATCATATTCCATAATATGGATATTATTTATTTATTTATGAAATGTGTATGCCGTCCGATTACCGGCATCTCTGGACAGTTAACAGCATAAATAAATTGACAACGCACTCTGGCTGCAAATACAATATTAAAATTCAATATTAAAACATATTAAAATATTGATTAAATAAAACGGTCTTAACCTGGCACCGAAAAACATATAATGACGGCACCAGGCGGACCTCTCTGGGGAGCGCATTCCACAGTTGGGGCGCCACCACAGAGAAGGCCCTTCTCCGGGTACTCTGTCTCCTAACTTCTTTCACAGAGGGTTCCCGGAGGAGGGAACTGTTGCTGATCTCAGGGGGCAGGAGAGCAAATAAGGAAAAAGGCGTTCCTTAAGGTATCCTGGTCCCAAGGCGTTCAGGGCTTTATAGGTAATAACCAGCACCTTGAATTGAGCCCAGACTTCGATGGGAAGCCAATGGAGCTGATAGAGGACTGGGGTTATATGAGAATAATGCCCAGTCCCCGACAGCATCCTGGCAGCTCTATTTTGAACCATCTGAAGTATCCAGACTGTCTTCAAGGGTAGCCCCACATAAAGTGCGTTACAGAAGTCCAACAGGGAAGTAACCAATGCGTGTGTTACTGTTGCTAGGCAATCCTCCTCCAGGTAGGGACACAGCTGATTGATTAGCCGAAGCTGAAGGAAAGCTTCATAACATAATAATCATAACATTATTATAGATCATATTCCATAATAATATAGCACAATCTGGAACAATATTGGCCATAATAAAACTGGCACAATCTACCCAATGGGGCCTTCCAGTTATGCAGCACCTGTGCTCTGGCACAGCGTTATATATTTACACAATTTACAGACAGAATAAAAGAGAAATGTGCAATGTAAGGATGTCGAACCTGTTTTTTCTATCTTGCAAACATTTTTTTCCTTTCCTTACAGGTGCCACTGAAAGCAAACTTAATACTGCATGCCTGGGCTTGGCAGACTACTGCTGGGAAAAGGATGGAGTTCAGGGAAAGTAGCTGTGTGGGCTGGCTCAGGCCTACAGACTGAGTTCAACTTCCCTAGATTTCAAATTAGACTTTGAGACTCGAAAGTCCTGTAGACAAACCTGAGCAGCATTGCAACTGCCATCACAGGTGACTGTTAAAGCACAGGTGGCTGCCAATACCTCATTTGGTTGGATTTGCACACCAATTTGCACAAGATTGTAACACCAAAAAAATGGGGGTGTTACCCACCAAGCCTAATGCAAAAAAGTCTAAGGCCACTATGGAGCATTCCTTACTAATATTCAAAGTTTTGGCATGGCATCAAAGACCTTTACGTAGATGGTGTCTTTTATATATCTTCATCCAGAAAGGCTTATATTATGAGAAGTGCAACACTGTCCATAAAGACAAACAACACCAAACCATACTAAAGCCCATTTTCCCTGTTTTCTTTTGACAATTTCCCTACAATGATGAATCCTTTGAATTACCAAACCCTTTCCTCAGGAGACTATTTTGCACGACTGCAGGTAAACCAAAGTATTGAACTAGACATGCATGAGGCTACTGGAGGGCATAAATAAGAGTTGATATACCAGAGCAGAATACCAGTTCTAATGTTAACTCTGTCACAATCTCAGCAGATGGCTTTAGCTACTATTCTCTCAGTCCCAATTTTTCATCTGCAATATGTAAATGTTCACATTTACTTGCCTATTGGACAGAACTACTGGAAATTTTACCAAGATGAGGCATGCAAAGTACTCTGAAGGCCTGAAACATGTGACACAAATGCCATGCATTCGTTAGTGAATCTTCCACTTTTTAGCTGGGTTGAAAAGCCATTTGGGGGAGACTAAATGTGAAGTAAAGTTTTATTAATTAAATTAATATCTTACAGTCTCTAGCACAGTGTTCCCAGGGTAGCTCACAAAGAAAGTCAAACATTAAAATAATGTTTAAGAATCAGTAAATTACAAAAAGAAGAGTAAATAAAATAATAAAAACTTTCACTTTGGCTCTGAAGGGGTTAAAAACACAAGAAAACATCTTGCCTGGTGCCTAAATGACAACACCACAGGAGCACATTTCAAAGGTGGAGAGCCTGAATCAAGAAGGCTTTATCCACAGTTGCTATCTCCTTTACCACAAATAGTGGGGGCACTCAGAGAGCTTTTCATTTCCTCCAGTTGCAAGAGTATTCAGTTATCACGTGGCAAAGCTGTGTAGATTCAGTTCTACAAATGGAGCACACAAACAAGCTCAGCATTTGGTAGTGTGCGTTGAATCCACCATGGCAAGAGAATCGCCTGCCTTTCTTTTCTTGGTTTTCCCCCTTTTGTCTTCTCATTCTATCAAGAATGAGAAGCTCGGTTTGACAAAATATGGAGAATGCCTGCTGAAATATCAAAACCTCAGCAGTGCAAGGCAAAAAGTACTAACAGCAGGGTTGCCAGTGCTGAGGACAGGACCCGTGAAAATGAAATAAAGGCACAGAGGTCATTTAGATCTCAGAATTGCACTTTCCCGTGTAATCTGAGTTCTATTGGCATAGGACTTTGATTTCCTCACAGGCTTGCTTATAACGGCATGCTTTTAGAGTTAAAAACTATCTGAAATGCAATCTTACACACCTTTAAGCAGAAAAAGTCCTATGGCTGCCAGCATGGGAGTTGGGAGTTTTAGGTGCTTTTCCTGTCTAAACATGGATAGCCTTCTGACATAAGAGCATATGAAGGAATGAGTTGACTCGTTTGAATCTATTAACCAGTTGCCCAAGGAACAGTAATTTACAAGTAAACAATGGAAATTTGCTCACTGCCCTCGAAAGGGGTGCTCATTTATTATTTTCTCTCCAACAACCTTCCTGGAAAAAGGAGCAATTGTGAGTAACAGGGCAATCCAGAAAGCAAGATCAAAATCTAAGTATGTGGTCAGGCCCCAGGGTTTCATTCAGACAAGTCAGAAGGCGGCAGGAGTGGTCAACGTACAAGCAGAGGTCAAAAACACAGACGAACTGACAAGAATATACAAAATCCAGAAGCACGGTCTAGAGAAGCCCAAGGAGCACAAAGCATCCACCAGCAAGGCAAAATCACAGAGCCAGGGTAGCAGGGGCTGAAGAACAGATGTTCTCTTCCACAAATTTCCCCCATGTACAGATACAGACCTTAAGTTGCCAAGCAAATTCCGAGCACTCATGCAATCTAATTTTTTTGCTGCGCCTACAAGGCACCAGACTGCCGTACAGAAGATTTCTTCCAACACTGTACTGAAGCACTTGTGAAGTGTAGTCGTACACCACACTGCTGGGTAGGCTTTTGGAGGCTGCACATGATGCACATGCTTGACTTGTGCCCTCCGCCCTGCCCTGCCCCTCTCTCACATGGCTCCAACAAATATTTTGGGAGCAATGAATGCAGCACTACTGAAGTGGTACGTGGATGGGAGATATCATTGGGCATCCCATGTCTATGTGAGATGTAAATATAATCAATAAATGTTTTAAAACACACACATGCAGCAACCTCAAAAGCTTGAGGGGGTCTGTTACTTAGGATGAAATCTGTAGGGGAGATTATCATTATTCCTTCTGATGCAGTAAGAAAAAAACCTGCCTGAGTACATTTTGAAAACTTCCATTTATCTCAAGTAGATGTTTGATGTGCTGGCTTACCAGAATCAGCAGGGGATGTTTGGGTTTGCCTGTCCTGGTGTCTCAAAGAAGGCAAGACAACTCAGATTTTGGCCCTCTTGGGCATTGTGAGCATCGTCTTCTAAAGGAAGACGGCAGTGCAAGAGAAGGGAGCTCAGCAACTCAAGCAGGTTTGCGAAGGAAGATGGACTATTCTGACCTGTGCAACTTGAAGTGGTCATGAGCACACACAAGCCCCTCTCACCCAGGTGTGTTTATCTTTTTGCCCTTGGTTGGCTAGGCAGTAGCACAGATGCCACAAGTGGCACCAGCAAGGAAGTTCTCACCCAGTATTTAAAAATACTTGGGAATGCAGTTAATATGACATGTCACAAAACTGTGGTATGACTGCCACAACTTTTAGTTCCTAAAAATGTAGCTATTAAACTTTACATTGTGTGGTGGTGAAGACATTATCAATCCAGTAGTCCATTCTTGTCACACAGAATGCTAGGAATTTTCCTTCTGACAACTTCAGAATTTGGAAGGGTGTGTCTGTGAAACTTCTGTGATACTTCTGTGAAAGTGAAACACACTATATTCAGTTTTTGGCAGTGCATCAATATGTAAGATCAGATGCCCACAAATTTTGGGCTGATGAAGCACCATTATTTGACAACCTCAGTATTTCCCCTCCCCTAAATCTTGCAGCATGTACATGGGAATAGGTTGGACGGGGGTGGATGTTCGGAATTCTAACATAGCATGCGAGAATGTACAACTGCACAGAATGTGGCAACGTTGCTTACACTATCATTGTTCTATAGATCTGGACTTCAAGAACGCTTCCTCTTTCTAGGAAAAAGCTGCGCTAAATGGATTTGCTGAATATTAACCTGCAGAGGACATCTCTAGTTAAACATAAAATTTCAGTTTCTGACCTTTGCACCAAGATAATAACTGAACACTGTTTAAAAGGGGGGTGTGAAGTATAGTAAAATGGCTTTGATATTCTTCCTGCAGAATTATTTCCAGGGATGCAAAATACCTGTGCAAAATTGAGAATCAGATGCACAGAGTGCTTCCCAAAACGACTATTCCAACTATCCCATTGTGTGAAAACTTGGCTTTCACAAAGAAATGACAAGTCAATGTTACAGGTGACATAGTCTGAACAGCGGTAGTTGCAGGGGCTTAAACTTTGGTGGCCTGACTTTTTAACAAGTAGTGCAGTGTGTAAACTGCACACTATTACTTGGTGTGGCTTTTGTTTCTTGTCTAATAAGGCAGGGACAAGCAGCAACTGAAAAGGCTGGTGGGAGTGTGGCCTGACTCTGTGCCCCCTGCCCAGGCATGCCAGAAAACATCCTTGCCTGTGCCACCTGGGCTCCTGTCTAGCCAGCCAAGGGCAAAAAGATAAGCCCACTTTTGAAGGCTTGGCTTCTGGAAGCAGCTATGCGGATGTGTCACCCAAGAACAAACCTATTATTCACATTTCATTTTTGTATCTGTTTAATTAAAAAGTCAAAGGCTTTACTGCAGAAAATGCAAAGGAAGTGTGCCTGTGTCCAAAATGGGTCTGTCTTGCTCCATAGTCCCTTCATAATGATTTGCCTCCTGGCATGTCATCAGAAAGAAGATCAAGCTGAGCATGATACATTTAACGCTTAGGTATTATTTATTTTTATGTATTAAAAAAACAGTAGCTCTTCATCCAGTGGGATCAAGGGTGGCACTCTTATAGAAGGCTGTTATAGAAGTCGGGAGTCAAGACAATTCCCTGATGCAGTTCAAGCACCTGGAAACCAACATGAAGGCCTGCCTGAGTTTTTGCTGCCCTACGCAGATGGACTCTTGCTCCCATTCTGGCAGCTTATCCTAAGACTGAGCCTGTCACAACAGCGCATTAGATGATCAACAACTGACTGAGGTTCTTTCTCTTGTTCATTGTAATATATATCCATGCTTATTTTCTTCATTTTACCATTGCATCCATGCCCTGAGGCAGGGACCAGAAAGCTATAAATTTGTCTCCTGGACCAGAAAGGATAGCATCTAGAAAGTCAATGGCCAAACTGCCACCCTCCTCTAAAAGTTTAGGCAAGAGGTTTTATGCAGCTTGAGACAGATGTTCCTGAAATTTTGTCAACCTGGACAATTCCCTGGCTTGTCTCGGTGGTTGGGCTGACCCTGGCCAGTGTATTCCACCACTACACGCTGCAGCTTAGTAGTTATTTATTCCATTTTTGAAAAAGACAACTAGTTCCTCAGCTGAGTGAAAAGCAACTTTCCCAAAGTTATTCCTTTGTGGGAGGGGTTTAAGCCCTTATAAATATCAAGTTCTTGCTTTAAAAACATAGCATGGTGCATGTCTTCCTTGTTCTGCCTTGCCACTTATGCTGAAACTGGGGAGCAGCAGAAGACATCCAGGGTGATTGTCCTTATGTAAGTAGACATTTAGGAGGTCTTCCAGCTTTGGAGAGACCTGTTTCTACAGCATTTGCAATGGGGTAAGTGGTCATGTTTTTACTTTTCATTCTAAGCATGAGGTCCAGGGGCTGGGAAACTTGACTTGCCTCTCAGTTCCACGAAATGCCCTGATGTTTGTATCAGAACAATATACAAATACAATTGCAATCAAATTGTTTTAAAACACACACGATATTGTAACCAACTGCAGAACCTAGTCTATTTTCACAGATGCCTGAGAAGCTCAGCTTTTGCTAGATCTACAGCAGATATCTAGCCTTCATGATTGCAGAGAGAGGACATGAATCTATAAAAAGCAGCTATAGCACTGGAGGAATATAACCACTGTTCTGACTCCTGTTCGGAACTGTATCTATCTATCTATCTATCTATCTATCTATCTATCTATTAAAACATTTCTATGCTGCCCCATTCGCCAAAGCCTTCATGCATGGTCTTGTCAAAATAAACGCTAAAAGCGTCCATGACAGAAATGTAGGGTGACCTTTCCCCACCTTTCTAGACTCTTATCCTTGCTTAGTCACAAAGGTTCTTAGGGAGCCCAGCAGGCCACTGAAGAGCAGGTGCTGTGCATCTCCCTACTTTTCCACACTGACTTGCCATTCTGGATCCCCAGTGCAGCACTGGAGCACAGCTGAGCCAAGCAGAAGGAACACATGGATTGTCAGGTTTTACCCCTAAGTTCCCTGCACCAGCCTTGCTAGTGAGAGGTATGTAACCTAAGTGTAGGTTATGAGTCTATTGCTCTGCACTGTACTTACCACACTAATACTTCAGAACATTAGGCCAGAGAGGGAAATCCATTTTTCCTTTATTTCTAAACAGTAGTAAGACTAGGGCTTCAGTGATCTAAGGACAGGATACTGGCACAGTTCCATATCCGATTTCCTTCTGAATGCACTTTTTATCCTTACCCATTCATTAAAAGCCATCCCTCCTTATCTGAACCAAGGAAATGAATCTCCAAAGCAAAAAAGCTACAGACAAACTCATACAGCTTTGACTCCTGGGCAATATGCAACATAATGTAAACAAATAAATCCAAACCAGAACAGAATGCCCATATTGTACAGAATCTAGAGTTCTTTGGTTCTCATATGCCTTAAGATTTAAAGCACCTATATCGGTGACTTCATCATTGATACATTTAAAAATAAACAACAGGGCAATTACAGGGTTCTAAAAACCAAGGCCATTCTGAAAGGTGTTCCCTTTATATCATTCAGTCTCAAATGCTCCTGTCAGAGTGTCACTAATTTTACAAACAGAGAACTAATCCTGAAATGTTAAACCCAGGAGTTCTAGAAATGAGTTTGGTTCTTTTTGGCCTGCAAGACATCTGTTAGTCCAGCTACCTAGACCAGGTGAACACTGTGCCTATTCTGATCACTCTCTATTTACAGTTACTTCATTAACAGCATGCATGGAACACGGCAAACAAAATTTATTCTGAATGTAATACAGTGAAGGGAGTGCAAATTGCATTTCAAGTCTTCATGCAGTGAACACTCCAATATGGCTTCATGATACTTAAAAATATTCTGAAGCACAGATCTTGTTCCAGAAGAAATAAGTAGTCACCATTTTTTTTCCTAAGGATAGCTCTTGCAATTAAGAACAGGAAACAAAAACATAGAAACCAGCTGAGGGATGCCAAGCTGTGCCTATGGGCAGGGTGTTCACCTCATATCCTTTCCCACCCCACCCAGCTTTTCTTCCTGGATTGATTCTTTGAAAAACTGAGAACATTTGTATGCAAATTTCTCACCTGAAGCTATTAATATAATTAGCACAATAAGTAAGAGGAAGAATGGAGGATGGATTCCAGAAAATAGTCCTTGGACAATCTTGAAGAGCTACACAATGGGAAGTCATCATTTTGAGAAGACTGCTCAGTGGAAGCAGTGGGTACTTGTTACTGACCAACCGAAGTAAGCAATTAATTTCACATAGCAATTAATTCCCTGCTATGAGAAGTTAACTGCAGACTGTTTTCTGAGTTGTTCAATAAAAAGACAAGATTATTTTCATGGGCAGACCACCCTACACCCTTTGTCCCCCCCCACCCCCATGCGTACATCTAATCAAAAATGCAAAGATGTTTCCTCTGATCACTATTAAGCAGACTTCTAAGGGCCCTTTAAGTGCAAAGGAGTAAAGCCCCCAACAGTTTAAAGCAACCTTCCACAGGCTTACTAGATGCTCTGGACTATAACTCTCACCATCTCCAGCCACACGCTGGTCATGCCAGTTGGGGATGATGGCAGCTGAAGTAAAAGCTGTAAAAGGTGCCAGGCTGCGGAAGGCTGAGTTAAAGTATTCTGGAAAGGGGAAAGAAATTCAAGTCCACAGAAGTTCCCTTCACCTCGAATTCTCCCATGTACTGTGGGGATGGATAAAACATTCCTCTGTTAAACACTATAATGCTTAGGTTCAGAGCTGGATGAGCAGCTTCTTCCGCCATTAGTCACAACCTCAGCACAACACTAAAATGTAACTGTGCTATATTGCACTCTTTCTCCAGTTTTTAACATAGCCAGATGCCATTCAGGGCTGTCCCCTTGCCCTCTGCAGTTGTAGCTCCTATGCCCCCAGGCTAGTACATACCTTTCTTCTAATATTACAGTACTTGCCTGTTAGGACACAGTGATTAAAACAATTTTAATAAATCAGATAAGATTAAGGCAATTCTATTGTGTGTGCTATTAACATTAACTTTTTCTGCTCTTAACAAACTGCACAGAATTAGATTTTCTGACTGCAGAACTTTGCTTTTTGGGCTGAAGTCAATTAAGGTTGCCAGTGGGACTCCTTACTGTTTTATTTTGGTTCCTGTGGAAGAAGCAGAGCAGTAGTTCACTCTGTGATACAAGCTTTTGATCAGCATGGCAGTATGTCAAGTTCCCATAATCCACAAATGCAGGACATCAAATGAGTCGGGGTTTAATTTACCAATCCAGGATGAATCAAGTGTTAGTATCTATAAAGAGCAAAAGAGTTACAGAGTAATGATTAATGTCTCAAACCACAAGGAACCAGCTCTTTAAATCGCAATGGAGAGTGGCAAGGATCACACATGAGTGTCTACATTTGCATGTCTTTGTGTAAAATGAGCACTAACACTGATAAAAGAAAAACAAGCCTAACCAGAACTTGATCTTTAAGCAATGCCTCAGAGAACAAAACAAGAAAAACCGGGAAATAGTGTCATGCTTTTTGTTTGAAGTGTAAATAACTTATCGGGCCAAAAGGTGTTCCTTTTCCAGAAGCTGAACAAACATCTGAGACTTGCCTTAGAAAATTTTGGATGCTGCCCTGAGAGCTCGGAGCTGGGGGCTGAGGTCAGATTCCTGCTCAGTCAATCTCAGTTGGTGGTTCTGGACAGATCCCTGCCTCTCACCAACTGGCACACTGAAAAGAACTACACAGATTACTCCAGTGTAGTGTAGCAATTAGAATGCCAGCCTTAGGGACAAGGAGATCCAGGTTCAAAGTGTTATTCAGCCACTGCATGCACAGAGTGACCTTAGGACCGTCACAATTTCCTCAGCCTAACCTACCTTACAGGGTTGTTGTGAACCCTGTAAAATGGCAGGGGAATAGGGCAGGAGACAAAGTACAACGTATGCTGCCTTGAGCCTCTTGGGGAAAAAGCAAGATATAAATAAGCAACACACACACATCCAGGGTGGATTTGATTTAAATCTAGTGATGCACGCCTGCCTTACCTGTAGGTAGAGGAGCTTCACTGAAATATTCCCAAACTGGGTCTTTTTTATGGCCTGCTGCCATTATAGGTTTCTTCCTCCAGGGAATAAATAATATGATAAACCTTAGGCTAGACACAAAAAGATTCAAAGACTTGTGCAGTATTCTGATTAAAAGGTTTCCCTTTCATTTTTACTGCTTGCCCTGCCCACCTCACATTTAGCTTCTTGTGCAGATCTATTCCACTCCCAACAGTCTTCTTCTTCTTTTTTGGTTGAAAACATTACACTTAAGAGGTAAGGTTGATTCTGCCTACATAATCTGCAAAGGAACAATGGGATTAAGGTCCTTTTCTCAACTCTGTATGTGTATTTTATAACGTTTTTGCGAAGAAGAGGCATGTAATCTCTGCAGACACAAATTCACAGTTTTGAGAATTGGAAAACCAAGCAACTGTGGTGCTATCTTTTAAATAGAAAAATTGCCCAATAATCTTACGGAAACCTCTGGAAGAGCATGACATTGTGAATGGATTAATGAAATTCATATACCAAAAAAATTTAAACACTACATGAATATGCAGCTTCATGTTACATAATTAAAAACTAATTTTATTTCATGAATCACATTTGAACTATAACGTATCTTAAATAGAAAACTATCTTTAGATATGATTTTTGAGGGGAAATCTTATTTCAAAAAATCCAGTTTAAACTTTTTAAAAATAATTTTTAATCATTCATTTTTATAAGAGGGTCTTGAAGGATGGTGGCTAACCTCTGGGATGCCCTTCCTACACAATTTAGGAAATCACCAACTAATTTTAAGGAGACAATGGAAATCCTGAACTGTCTGGCAATGAAGAACTGAACATGAGCTAGCAAGTGAGACTCAGTCCAGGAAAGACGGAGCCTGCTGGTCCAGGCCCAGGAATATGGTATGATCTGCATGGGACTAGATACTCTCTGAAAAATCAGGCCTATAAATTTGGGATTGCTCCTGGATGCTCAGGCAGCTACTGCACCCAGCAGCTGCAGAAGTTGGATCTGGCCACAGTGAGGCATATCTAGTCACCTTTCAGTTAGATTACAAAAATGTGCTCTATGTGGGGCTGCCACTGAGGAGTGTTTGAAAACTGCAGCTAGTGCAAAATTCAACAGCTAAATTGCTACTGCCATGCATTTGACAAGTAGTAGGCTGCTGTGTTTGGATTTCAGGTAGTGCTGTTTTAAGAAAAGAATGGTCTAGAATTGCACTGTTGATTAGTTAATATTTTAAATGCATTAAAATTAGAGGTATACTTTCAATACTTAACATGCAAATCATCCAGTGCTAGCCCTGCATCCTATTGTGGTTAGCAAGATCACTAACCAGGTAAATCCAAGAGTTGCTTCACACCCATATAGGCTAGCAGCAGCTCCAGCTCAGAAAGTTTGAAAGCTCCTTCCCCAACAGGCCCCGAAGCAAAGAGATTTCAAAATACAGTGGGGTGAATCTAGGATATGACTTCCACTGACAGAGTTGCTGTTCATGTACCTCTGCCTGATTTCCCCCTAGCTCATCCCATTCAGCAGGGTCCTTTGACACTCTGTGGCTGATGGGGCTGCTGTGAGAAGGACGTGGCAGAGACATGTACTTCAACTAGCCCAGCTGCACTAAAACTGGATAAAGCTCATCTTATTTTAAAATGGTCCTAACCAGACACCAGATAAAAATGTACTTGTAAGAAAAAAGAGTAAAAGGAGTGTGTACATGTGAACTTTCGGAATTATCAAAGACTTTTGAGTATATCATAACTGCACAAACCAGCTGCAGCTGGAACTGCAGTGAAAATACTGCAATGAAATCCTAAACTCAATTTAAGTAACACAGATTTCAGTGGAATGTTCTGCAAACTTACAGCCCTATCATATTTTTCCTCAGAAGTAAACACAATTATTTCAGTGATTCTTATTTCCAAACCCTATTAAACATGATCTGAATAATTTCTCAGTAAACATAGGCAGGCTTGGGCTGAATCCCTCTGAAAACAAAACTGTAAACAGAAAGCTGTTATATTGTTTCACTGACCCCAAGACTCTGAGCATTAAATGGACCAAAGTCTCACCATCCCCAGTACAGTTCTTCTATACAGAAAATGCACATACAAATGAACCTGCTGTTCTATGCAGCTGAGCTCAATGTTGCATTTTTAAAAGTATACACAAAATCTAATCTTCTTAATATTCCTTGCTCTGAAATAAAGATGACCTTCCTTAACCAAAGGCTATCTAAGCAGATTTATACACACTAAAAAGTGGCTTCTCTCCAATCCAAGTTAACTCACTAAATAAACATTTTAAGAAATAAATATAAACCCCTCTTACTGCTGTTCTGCATCAATAAATGTATGTGATAATTAATCTGGACTAAATTAGCATAGTTTTGCAATGCATCCTGACTCCATGTGGTAAAGGTAGATAATTTTCATGCACAAACGAAGGTGAAGAAACTCACACAAGTCATTAATGAAATGGCAATGGTTTCTAATAATCTTGTAAAAGCTGTTTTTATTCAAGTCCCTGTAGAAGAAAAGGCAGCATTAACAAATGTACTTTGCTCGCATATTTAAATAGAGGGGGAGGAGAGTATAAAAGAAAGATGTTTTCGGAAAGCCAAGCTGGCAGAATCGAGGGTTCAGTGTAGAGACTGCAAAGTGCTGACTCCAGGAAACATCGAGAGACACACTTGCCTCCCTGGAAGGAGAGATGCTGCTGGATTTAGCCTTGCGCGCTGTAAGCGCTGCCAGTCCATTGAGTCATCAACATTACCCAATGCAACAAGAAGAGCTCCGCTTCCGGGAGATTACGAGTCTCTAGTGCATACACAGCAGCAGCCAGCCACACACCCAAACTGGCAGAAACCTGTTCTGCCCGGATCGGCTCTAGCAGCAGCACGAGCTGGAACCTGGGAAAGGAAAACGCGCTCGCGTCGCGCAGAGAGAAGCACGCGCCAGGGCTCGCGGCCGAGAGGGCTCTGCTCGGCAATCAGCCACTAGGAGGCGCTCGCCGGGTTCCCCATCTTTTGGAAAGCCGCTGTACTTAGCCGGGACAGAATGCTTAAAAAGCTGGTGAGGAAGGCGGTTTGCAAACCGTGTCAGCATCTCTCCTCCCCCTTGCCAAAAAATAAAAGTGTCTTTCTTCAACACTGAGCCCCTCAGCAAGTTGTAGGTGCAATCTGAGGCAGGAATTTCCTTTGGATTTTCTCCCCGTGGCCTAGCCCACAATTTATACCGGGCAGCAGACGCATCTCGTGGAGCTGATCAAGATCAGTCCCGGTAGATTCAGAAAGATAGGCGGCTTTGATGCCATTAGAGCCGTCAGCGACTGACGGCAACGCTTTAGAAAACTTGCAGGAGGAGCTTTCCGATGCTTCTGCGGGGACGCCAGCCAGCGCAGGAAGGGCCTGTCAGGGACGCTTGGCGGTTCTGTTTCCCAGGGAGTGTTTGCCGCCAGGAGCTCTAGTAAAGCGGGGGAATGACAGTGAAGCCCCTCTCTCTGCTGACTAGAGACCGCACGGCGTGGCAGTGAACGAGCGCACTGGCGCATCCTTCATAGGATGCATGGATGGGGGGAGGGTGAGAGAGCGAGCGAGCGCGAGAACGTGTGTGTGAAGGACAGTCTAAGCCAGGCGGATGCCTCCTTTCGACTTGCCGCAGTTTACCTTAAGTGACCCAGGACATTGCGTTTGCAAAGCTGGGGCGCTCATCCTAGCGAAGGAGCGACTTCAAGCGCTTGCCTTCGCTCATTATATCATCGCAGCCATCCCCGGGACTACCACGCCAAATTCACGCTTTAAGTTGGGGGAGGGGAGGAATAGAGGACCCTGAACCCCTCGAAACAGAAATGAGGCACGGGATGTGACGTTGCCGAAGCTTCCGAGAAATAAAAGTATAAATAAACTTGATAGGGAAAGCTCCACTGAGCCGTGAATGAACGGTGACAATTTGGTAGCCGTGCGCATGAGAGGCAGACAAGGGGGTACTGAGCACACCCATAACCTCGTTTAAACCTCGTGGGAGCACCACGAAATTAAAGGGAAGCTCTAGTGAGGCTTTCCTCTGATTTTTCCGCCACGCACAGTCTCTAAAAGCTGCAAATCCAGTTCCTACAGTTCCTAACCATCGTTTCCCAAAAGTTCCGTTGCATTAATTACTTCCTAGGTGCTGTCACGTCGGCACCTCTCTTCTTTCGGGATACGCTTCATTGGAGGGAGGGGAGAGAGACCGATATCGCCCCTTAGAGACAACGAAAGGGGGACACTACGAAAGAGATACCAGGACGTTTGCAGGCGCAGATATTAGATAATTCTCTCAAAGAATGAGGGGACGTGTAGAATGGGGGGGGGGGGCGCAGTGGCTTTGAAATAAATAAATAAATAAATAAATAAATAAAAAAGCAGACGTGGCGCAGGCAGACAACTCACTAGCTCCACACAAGCGCCTCATTCTCTCCCAGCTTTGCAGAGCGGTCTTGCATTTCCCCTCGTCCTCACCCATGCCGCCGCCCAGCGCGCACACAGCGCTCCTCCGCCCCGCCGAGCACGCGGAAGCAGCCAGTTCTCCTGCAGCAGTTGCAAAGCCGCGGCCGGCGTGCACATGGCGCTGCTGAGCTACTGCGCGCGCCAGGTTCGCCGGCAAAGACCGGCTCGAGCCGGTATAAAAAGCAGAGCTACGAGTAGGGAAATAGAGGAGACGGCAGGAGTTGTAAAAGGGACCAGACGGCAGTTGGGGGAAGAGAGGGAGAGACAGGGAGCGCGAAGGAGAGGGAGAGGGGGGCAGAGAAAGAGGGCAAGAAAATATCTGTCGGAAAGAGCGAGGGGCGTTGGGGGTAGCGACCCCCGGGAAGCCTAGCCTGCAAGGGAGCAGCCCGCTGGGCATGGGGCGGCCTTGGCATGAGCAGCGGGAACCCAGTGTTGGATAACGAGGGTGGGGGGATCTGCGGTTCTCTCCCCTCGACGGGGGTCTGCTTTAGCCACAGGCTCCACCCTTCCGAAAAGGGGTCGAGAGTATAAGTTCCAGGCGGCTGCTGCGCCCACCCCGCGAGTGCCTTTCGGAGCCGGGTCTTGAGCTCTCGCTCTTAAGGGCGAGGGGTTGGATGTTCTATGCAGTCCAATTCAGCATGTTACTGACCAGGTCATAGGCTAAAGCTGCACTTCTCTGTGGCTTGGGGGGAATCCATTCCTTCCACATCTTTCTCTCCCCAAGTTGCAGCAGCAACACCTTCTACTGACCTGGTAAGTGACTTTTCTTCTGGACACTGAAGTTTGGTTGCCTTGCTGCTCTCACTATTTTTTTTAAACAAACGTTATTTGCTGTTTCCAGCTAAGGAGCATCAGTCTCTGCTTTTTTTTTTTTAAGGAGGATGTCCAATTTAAAACAAGCAAAAACGCTGTGCCTTTAAAGAGGCACAAAGTGATGGGAAAATTGTCTCCTAGTGAGTACTTACTTTTCCTCACTCTGCATCACATGGAAAGTGGATAAGATTTCTCCCACCACCATCACCCCTATTCGGAGGTTTGAGAAGCTATTCTTCCTTTCAGGAAAAAGAAAACATTTTATATCCCCTAAAGGAACCTCACTGCATAATCTTTGTGGTCACTGTGCCCTCTTTAATTTTTATTTTTTGAAAAATTGGCTTCTGCTTGTATAAGAGATAGACGTGCACATCTCTGCATTTCATGAAGATATCAAGGCACAATGTGGCTACCAAGACTCCTGCGCTCACTGTGGGCTGCAAATTCTGCAGACATCTCATCCCAATTCAGCAAGGCAGTTGCAGCTCACAAGTTGCTTAAGTCTCTTCACCCACACTGCACTCCATTCTTGCCCTGAGCAGCAGCAGGGGACTTAAAACTCAACACATGTTTTGTAGAAGTGGAATGCTCCGCACAGAACCTGCAGTATGGGATTGTTCATGTACTTCGCAGAAGTGGATCAAACTGGTATCTGAGCCTGTCCTGCACTGCAGAGGTCAGAAAGGGGATTTGATCAAGAGAAGATCTGCCTTGCATCTGTATCAGAGCTTACTAGCTGTATCTGCAGTATGGCCAGGGACATTACAAAAGCCACATGGTAGATGCAGCCTGTGAATGAAAAACTCAGTCAGTGCATTTTTGGGAGGATTTGCTACCATTTTAACAGATAATAGTTAACATTGTTCATCAAAAAAGGATAGGTTTAGTCAGTTTGCATCAAGGTTGTAATAGGAACAGTTGTCTTGTTCTTATTTTTACGCAAGATTCTTAAATCACTGGGCTCATCTTCAGGTTCCTTCAAACGTGAGATCATCGGGGCATAGACTGAGGCTTAGAAGCACCTGCACATTGCAGGCATTACTGCAGAAAAACCGCTTTTACTACCTCATACAGTCTTTGTATATTATTAAGAATGCCTACTATTTATTTAACTGTTTATCCTTTACATCTAATGTTCTACAAGGTGGCATTTCAATACCTTTTGGCTGCACAATAGAGGAATTTAATGAATGGATAAAAGCAATCTTCCTGTGGTTCCTGCAAACCTATGTAGTTCAGAAAACTGTCTCCCTGAATCCCTATTTCAGTTCTACTTGACAGAAGTGGCATATCAGTGGCAGAGATTTTGAACGGTAATACTGAACATTCTGAAGTGAGATACCCCTAACTGTTGCAGGCCAGCACCAATTGTTATAATGAACATACTTAATACTTTCTGCATATGCGAAATCCTGTAAATGATTTTTACAAAGTCTTTCAGTACTACTTTCCCAAAATAATCTCTCAGTCATGTGCAAAGTTGGGCATGCTAAGCCTATTGATTTCAATGGGCTTAGGAATGCCTAACTGTGTATACAAATAGGTTGCCCATTACATAACACAGAATTGCTTCTTAGAAGCTGTGTAATTAAGGCTGTATATTGGACATACAGAATGACAAATGTAATTTAACTTGAACTGATTTTAATTGGTACTGAACAACTGGACATACGAACATGATAGGTGGGTGTTTTCTACAAAAAGTTCAAAAGTGTAAATTTAAGAGGAACAGCACTGGCTGTTGACTTGGGGTAAAATGAATGGTTGTTGGAGTTTTCATCTATTTTTCACATTGCAAATGAGATACTGTCCCTAGAGAAAGGAAAGATGAACTGCCTGTGGTGCCCAGGAGCCCCAAGTCAGTGAACCTGCGCTCTTTGCCTTTTCCGAAACTTATGACCAGTGTGGCTACATGCAGCGAATTTGCAATGTTAGATTTGTTCTGTGGCAAGTTGCTATGAAGTACACTGTGAAGATATGCTAATACATTCTTAGCGTTTACTATATCAAGATATTTCACAGTTGATCAGGAACAATGTGCTCCTTTTAAGGGAGCCCACATTCACTGTTCTGAGGGAAACAAGTCTGCTAAATTTGTCCATGGCACCACCTTCAGTGAAAAGGAGAATTTCATTAGTGATAATCTGAATTTATATTACTTTCAAGTGTGGCCCAAAAAAAATGCAAGACACTAAAGAGTGCTAAAAAAAAAAAAAAAAAAAAACAAGAGGCTATCTACAATTAGCAAACTGATTTTATTCTAGGCGGGTGCAGAGTCACCAGCCAGATGCTTGACTGGGCACTTTTATTAGAATGGCAGTCAGCAAATTATCAAGAATAGATGATAGTCTTAATTATTTGCTGTTGACATACGCACCCAAACTTGCTTGACAGCAAAGCACCCAGCCTTCCACAGCTAGGAATGCATTTTAGCTCACTGTGGTGATAGAGTGTTTTGTTCATATGAAACAGAGTTCTACTTCAAAGGGTTAGCAAAGTATAAACTACTTTACATGTACTTATATTTCTAAGAACTAATAGAGGACAATGAGCTGGATCCAAATAAACTTAAACTATGCAAAGCAGCATCACAAAGGTTATTTTTCAAGCCTGCTTGTTCACACTGTTTTATAGCAGTAGGAAGCAACCTGGTGCTGTCCACATGTTTTGAACTATAAGTTCCATAATGTTTGACTATTAAGTCACGCTGGCTTGAGTCAATCAGAGCTGTAGTCCAAACATTTTGGAGGACACTAGGTTGCCTACCCTTGATCTAAAATGAATTATGGAACTCAGTAAAAGTTCCTTACCAAGCACCTTGAATGTGGGTGCCCACTATAAGCACTCAGCTTATCCTCAACTTATAAAAGCTTTTTTAAAGTAAAAATATTCAAACTCTACTTCTTATAGAGTCCCCAACCTTTTGGGCCTCACAGCTCTCAAAAAATGGCTGCCATGAAGGAGTTTGCCCATTAACAAAATGGCTGCCATGGTACATGTGGACAGTCACAAAGCCCCTATTCCCCATAAGGCAAACTGATGAACCTAAACAGAAAAGTAACTTGGCCTATGAAGCTTAAGACAGAGGTGGTACTGGGCTTCCTAAACCATTCTTTTGAATCCAACAGCTATTTCACACACAAAAAACAAAACAAAAACAAAACAAGCTGAGGCTCAGAGGGAAGCAGCTTGACCAAGAAACTGAGTACAAAGTGCTAAATCATCATATACTCCCTGCCCCCCGTCCCTCCCAGCAGAATAGTGAGGCTCAGAGAAATGTACATGGGCAAGACATGCATCTCCAAACACAGGAAAGCCACCCAAAAGCCACACCTCATGTATAAACACACATGCAAAACTCACTACACCAAAATAAACCAGATAACAAGCACACACACCGAAAACATTTCACACATATAGATACACAGCACAGACCAAACATGTACTTTGTTCCCTGCTACCTCCATCTAGTCCCTTAGGATGATCCCTGCAATTCCCCATCTTACATTTTTCTTTTTTTCTGAACAGCTTGGCATGTGTCAAAACCAAGTGCTGGACACAGTCACCCATTTTTATTTTCTAAGGACGCCTTATGGGCCAGTGTGAGGCCCAGAGGCATTCTTGGAACAAAAGGTGGTACTGAAGCTTCACGCTTTATTTTGCAGCATACCAGCCTCCCAGTTTTTGTTTCTAATTTTAATATAAGAAATCAGGATAGGGAGCTGGGTGGGCATTAAGTGAGGACGCTAGAGCCTATGGGTGCCCACACCGATCAAGGTTCCCAGACATGGAGCTTTATAGATCTTTCCGTCTATACAGAAAGCTGAGCTACAATGGACACCTAATCAGGAAAGAAGGAAGAATGAACCAGTTGTTATTAGGGGTTAAGTATTTTGAAACACAGCCCAACTTTGTGAAGTTTGGACAATCTTTTCATACCATTTCTGAAATTTCATTGGGTGTTTGATTTATCATAGGAATTTAAGAAAATTGCTTCACCGCTACAATATCAGATGGAAGTTCCTTGTGTTCTTAAATGGAAGCAGCTGGTCCTTACAATTAAATATATTTTCTGTTTCTCAATTCAATATGATTATAAAAGGAGAGACTTCTGTTAATATACTACGCTTAATTCTAAAATAGCAGTCAATAAGATAATCATTTTCCCAACTCTCTCTGTGCAAAGAAGACAGTCACACTTTTTAACAGGGGGTAGTATTGTAATGTGCCTGTGCAGTCTCAGAATTCACAGCTCATATTGCACGGCTCTGGTGCTTTTAAAAATAATCTGAAATTAACAAAAGTATTAGTTTTCTCAAACAGAGCAGGTCAGTGGAGTTCACTGGTGGGAACTCCACTGACCTATCCAATCTATCCCAAGTGTTTCTGCTCACTAACCTTAATAAAATATGAGGTTATTTTTAGAAGCACCAAAGCTCTCTTGCACAAGTGGCAGAAAACTACAGAGGCGCAACAGAACTGGAGGCTGAGCTGCCCAGTGGATATTGCCAAAGCCACCCATTGGAAGCTGGGAAATAAGCCTCACAGAACCCATCAAATGTGCTTCCAAGCAGAAGTGTTTAGGACAGGTATTTATAATTTAGTAAATACCTACCTCTTCTATTCCAGATTGAAAATGACTGTCAAAGCAACAAGAATGTCATGCATTGCTCCAAATGTTTATACTAAAGTGCCTGATGGAGGATGGGGCTGGATTGTGGCATTTGCTTTCTTCTTTGTGGAGGCCTTGACATATGGCATTATCAAGTCTTTCGGAGTCTTCTTTACAGACTTAGTGCAAAGTTTTGAGGAAACCAACAGCAGGATATCATGGATAATCTCAATATGTGTATTTGTACTAACATTTACAGGTGAGTGTATGGCAGATACTCTGTTTAATCAGTGACCTTGTAACAGCTTGGTCCTTACACAAAGTTAAGGAGACCTAAATCCAACAAATTCAATGGACTTAAAGAGACTCTGTGTAAGACTGAGCTGTTAAGGCTAGGTAGTAATGCCTATGTACAGGTATCATTATTCTACATTAGTACTATGATGTAGCAGATTAAAATGAACAGATGTATTGATATTGTACTTTAATGTCAGCAAACCCTAAAAGGCAAAGCTGCCAACACAGTGAGACTCAGCTGAAGAGTTGTTTCTCAGCTAGACTCAAGGGCTTTCCTCATTCCTGGGCTGGTACCACAATTTAAGAAAAAAACAGGTTTTAAGTAAGCCACAAGCACAGTTACCTGTGGCAACTTCTATTGCTGACTCACATTAAAGGAGCACAGGTTTAGTGAAAAGGATGTACAAACATTACTGTAAGAGTTTAAACATGAAGATTTGGAAGAGAGAATGGGGAAGTAGGAGGACAAGGAAATCTGAAAGAAAAAAACACAGAAAGAACAAGGGCAGAGACGCCATTACGTGTTAGGACACAACTTCATTCTCTGCCTGTACTGACTGTGACTTCTGGGAGCTACATGAGGGCAGAGTGCCTGATTTCAGTGTAGCAAACCAGGAGAAGGTCGTCCAAGTGGATTACATTTCTTAAAGTTTATCCTAAGTGAGACGATGCACAACAAGCCATCTCTTTTTTGGAGAAAATAGAACTCAGATATAATCCTGAGAATGAATTAAATATCTGTGCTTGTTTTGAATTGCTCTGGATATTGCCCTACACATTGCCAGATCTCCTTCCTGTTTAATACAATATTATTTAAAGGGTGTGTGTGTGTGTGTGTGTGTGTGTGTGTGTATATATGGGACTCTGAACTTGCTAATATACTTGTATAAAAGAAGAAAATATAGAGTTGCCCCTTAACTTAAAAAAATCCTAATCCATGCAGTATTTCTTATTCCACAATATTCAAGTTCATTGTGCTAAAATAGTGAGTAAAACTCCTCCTGACACCAGAGGCTGCAAGCCACTATATTCACTTTAACAGCCACAGAAAATAACCATCCTTCCATTCTTCTGCAGCACCCCTTTCTACAATATTGTCTAATCGCTTTGGTCATCGTCTGGTAGTGATGATTGGAGGAGTACTAATCAGTACAGGAATGGTTGTAGGCTCCTTTGCACGCACAGTTGTTGAAATGTACATCTCAATTGGCATAGTCTCAGGTGAGTTACATGTTCCATCTTTCAATAAAGTTGCCAGCTATCATAACTCTCTTAGATAAATGTGGAAAGATTCAGGGCTGGAAACATGCCAGGTACCTAACTGGCCAAGGTATAAAATACTGGTTCCTGGTGGGTTTGTGGAGCTATCTGGTTCTGCTGATTGAGCCTAGTGTTGTTAACCACATGATGAGTAGAATTAAATTTACGACCTCATATCTGGCAGCGCATATACTGAAAAAACCTGTCACAAAACATTCCTAGTAATCATAATATAAATGTAGTGTAAATTATTGCTGCTGCTGCAACTGCTACTACTACAAAAGAAAGCCAGTATGGTATAGTGGTTAAGAGGGTGGGACTGAGGCAATCTGGGTTCGAGTCCCCGCTCAGCCATGGAGCCAACTGGGTGACTTTGGGCCAGTCACAGACTCTCAGCCCAACCTACCTCACAGGGTTGTTGTTGTGGGGATAAGATGGAGGAGGAGAATGATGTAAGCTGCCTTGAGCCCTTTGTAGGAAAAAGGCAGGATATAAATCAGGAGAAAAAAATTAAAAAGTCAAGGTCTCTGGTAGTAGCTGGTATTCCCAGAGTAAGTGATTAAAAAACCCCAGAAAGGGAAACCAACATTTCAAGAGTTAGTCCTATGTCAGCACCTCTGTTTTGTACTAATTGCTTTTCTTTTCCATTAATTCACAGGCTTAGGATACTGCCTTGCCTTTCTCCCAACTGTCACCATTCTGTCACAGTATTTTGACAAAAGGCGTTCATTAGTCACAGCAGTGGCTTCTACAGGAGAATGCTTTGCTGTTTTTTCCTTTGCACCAGGTATTGAAACACATTCCTTGGAATTTTTCTATGATGATTGTTGCCTCAACCTTATATCTTCTTTAGTTCCATTGACTTCATGCAATCTTTTTGTATAGGTATATCAATATTTCCCTCAATCAGATGTTGCCTTCAGAATCACCTAAAAATTCCCAGCTGTTTTGGGGGCTAGAATTAGCTTCAGCTAGATTTCTCTCACATTTTAACTGGATCGCTTAAAGCTCCCAAAACACACCAAGTCCATGCCTTCAGATTATACAGGTTCTGTGAGTCACTTTTTGCAGCATTCAATTGGAGAACAGATCAGTTCTGACTTTGCAGTAGAGCAGAAAGCAAGTATACCATAGCATAGGGGTTTCAGCCCAAGTCTACTAGATTCAAATCCCGAACTCCTTTCAGGGCACTCTTAAAGATCATATAGCTTTGCAAGACATCAAAAAATAGATCCTGACTTGATCCGTTGCTTCTCTGTTCTTAATCCCAGAGCTTGATACTACATAGGGCACAGATACTTCTAAACATGAGTGGGCAGAGGAAGCAGCTCTCTGTCACATTCATCAAAGAACTACTAAATCTTTCAGAAAGCAGGACAGGAAAAGATGTACACTAGGCTTTCAGAATATATGCTTTTTCTCCCCCTACAGCTACAGATCAATCTATTATTCACTTCCAATTATTATATTATGGGAAAAAACATCACATCATGATCACCACTCAAACACTTTCCATGTGGTGCTATTTTTACAATCTTTGCAGAGCAAACTGACTTCATATATAGTCTGGTGGGCTTTCCATATTGATTTACCATGCTAAAAATAATCCCTGCTGTGAATGCATAATGCAAAGGTTTTCTTGAAAGTTAGTTGGTAGATCAGCTGCAGGTTTCCCCACTTATGAAACCTAATTGCAAGAACACCATTCTTGCAATTAACCTGCAGCCTACTCAATGAAGCCTACTCAAATTGCATCAAGGCTATCTGAATGTGAGATGCCGTTTCTCCAAGTATATTTCCAAGAAAACCATTTTTTGGGTTTAAATCTCCACTGCCCCCAGCTAATCTACAGAAGAAGAGTCTTCCTTTTTCTCTTGATACAGTTTAACTCATCCTGTCATGGTTGAAGGAGACACTTTCAGCAGGTGTGATACTCAAAGGGGTTTAAAAGTATTTTATTGTAAAATTTCAATATGAGAAAAGAAAAAAGTGCCTTCATACATCTGAATGCGTGTTTATGGAAAGAGAGAGAAAGCACAAATACACAGGGTTCTAAGAACTAGACATGCACTTCAACAAAAGCAGCCGAAATACCCAGATAAGTTTCCCTTTGTAAGGGGTGTCTATACAGACCCCATTCAAATGTTCAAAGTGTTGTAAGGTTTCCAAATGATTGCAATATACGAAGTGAACATTTATTCTTCTGATATTGTAATAAGTGCATCCACACATCATGACAAGCCACCCTGGCAATAAAACACATTGGGTTGATATGAAAACAACCCATAGTACACCTCTGCCCTTCTTCCTCTGGCCTTCCCACAGGTACCCAGGGGACACTACAGGAGAATCAAGCTGTCTGGTCCCTCTCTAATGCAAACAAAAGTCTTTTCAATTCTAAGTCTTTTTTTCCACTTTAAACTTCTCTTTTCTTGAAAACCAGCTGCCAAGCCAGCATTTGTAATCTCTATCTGGCAGAGAAATGCAAATTTGTTCTAATTTTTAACCTGCATTTTTGCAGCTGTGGATGTTCACTGCCTTTGCAGTGGGTTCCTTAGGATTTTGGGGTAGAATTCATGTCCAAACAGTGCCCTCGTTTTTGCGCTTGTTCCTGAGATTCCACTGTCTTGGGAACATGCAAAAGTACAAGCTATCCTCTGCTTGAAGTGGTAAGCTTTGACAGCTGTCAGAAGTAGAGTTCCATTTTTCAAGTGAGATTTAGAAACGGTTAAACAAAAAGGAGCTGGCAGGAAGGTGTACAGGTATATAGAGTGCACATGCCTGTATAGTCTCCTGCCAAAACACCCCCACTTGTTTTCATGGGGTTACTCATGAGGTAAGGTTACTCATATCTTTGGTTACATTTGACAGTTGTCAGAAGAAGCCAAAGGAAAAATAAGCTTACCTGCAGCCTCTCTTAGGCAATGCTTAGCTGGACTTTCCCAACAGCCCCCTATACATGACTTACCTGAGGATCTCTTATTTGTGCAGTTCTGCAAGTGCAAATGTCTGCAGTTGCACAGCTGAGTATGTTTTGTAAGTAGAAGTAGCACCCACTGGCTAAGCCAACATAAAAATCATTCTCTCTGTCCATGACTCCAACAAAAACATTTTCTTACTGCTTTATAAATCTGGATTTCCTCATAGCATCAATTTAGCAATTTTGATGAAACATTATGTGCCCCAACCCACATGTATATATAAACCAATCATAATCATGGGGGAAACCGCATCTGTTCCAGTATATCTAAAACCTAATGCCAGCCATTCAATGAGATGGAAAACCTGATCTAACGACCAAAAGGCTAACATTTAGTACAAATCAACTAATAAGCTCAATGGTATAAAGCAAGATCTGGAAACCCTCCTCCTTGCAAGTTACATCCTTTTCAAACTTAAATATGGCAGAAAAGATCCTTCATCTACCCCAACAAAGTACTGATTTTTTTGAAAATATTTGCCAGGTATAGAAAGAGATATCCCAACTATAACATAAACAAGCTGAAGTATAGCATTCATCTTGTACATATTTACATTACCCCACAAAGTCAGCTTTCAGATGCCAATCTATCTGAAACTCAGAGAGATCTCATTAATCAGTTCATTCAAATTAATCTTGATCATTTGAAATATGTCTCTGAGAATAAATATTTCCCAATAGGTAGTAACATTAGGGCACCACTGAAATTAATCAGCTAATACAGTATGAGATACAGTATCTCCAGTCAGTATCCGTTCAGATTGCAATTAACTGACTAGCCAGACAAAATATTAATCAGGTGCATCAAAGCAAATCAGATGATGGGGGTTCCACTATAAACAGTAAAGGTTCAGCATCACGCCTAAAGTCATGAATACTACCTTACTGCATAATGGCACAGTCAGGTGGCACACAGTAATATGTTCAACACATAAATCAAAGACCAAAGGAAAAAGTAGATCTCTCTGTCTGGTATGTCTCCTCAGTGAAAATAGGAAAAAATGGCATTAGCTAGAACTCCAGCTCTTTGAGTGGAGTATAAAGTTCTTTGCCATTTCAACGATTTTACAGAAAACCCTAGCAGACAAAGCAAGGCATCTGTACTAGATTCCCTGCCTCCCCTTTGTCCAAGCCAGCCAGCATCTAAGTGCAGTTTGCACTGATATTGACAACACTTATTCCTCAATTTTTTCCTCAATTTTACACTGCATGTGGGAAAAATTGTAAGTTGTGCTGAGGGAATGCACTGCACCTACATTTTTAGTGCAAGAAACTTCAAACTCATATGTCAGGTCCTATTTCCCACCCTGCCAGCTTCAGCCAAATGAACTGAGCTAAGAGTAGGAAGACTGTGTAAGTCCTAATGTTGACATACTATGAACAAGTTCAGATATAACTTGAATCCAAAACTGAGCCTCAAAATATTCTTGATGTAGCATTATAAATTAAAAGTTTCTATTCCATTAATGGATATACATAACTTTTTCCTATGTTGTAGCCATCACTGCTTTGAAGGAACATATTGGTTGGAGATGCAGCCTGTTGTTTGTTGGTCTACTGCAACTCGGAATCATTGCCTGTGGATCACTTCTGCGACCCATTGTGTTCAAAGCACAGGAAGTGGTGAAAGCACCTCCAGTGGAAGAGCAAAGAGAGACAAAATACATGCTTGAAAACGAGCAGACACGCACCTCAATAGATTCCATTGACTCAGGAGTAGAAGTAACTACCTCAACTTGCAACATGCCTGGAGATGCCAAACTAGAACTGAGAAGTGAAGGAGAACAAAAGGAAAATGCAGAGATGCTCATAGAAACTAGTAGCATTCCACCTAAGGAACCAAAAGTCCAACTCCTAGACTTCTCTGTGATGAAAAACTATAGCTTTATTTGTTATGCACTCTTTGGTCTATTTGCTACTCTGGGATTCTTTGCTCCTTCCCTATACATAATTCCAGTTGGCATGAGCCTTGGCATTGACAAGGACCGCTCGGCATACATACTGTCAGCAATGGCAATTGCTGAGGTCTTCGGCCGAATCACTGCTGGCTGGGTTCTCAACAAAAAGCCTATACGAAAAATTTACATCGAACTCATCTGTGTCATTCTGCTGGATATTGCCCTCTTTGCCTTTCCTTTTGCCTATGAATTTTGGGGACTAATGATATGTAGCATTTTCTTTGGGTTCATGCTTGGGACAGTAGCAGGCACTCACATTCCTATGCTAGCTGAAGATGATGTGGTTGGCATCGAGAAGATGTCGTCTGCTGCAGGGGTTTATGTATTTATTCAAAGTTTATCAGGGCTGGCTGGACCACCCCTTGCAGGTAAGAATGAGTAGTGTAACAGGGGTGCACCCAAATGTTCTGTACTTGTCCTCAACCTCTCAACTAGTGATAGCAAAGGCTAAGGTCTAACTAGGGCACAACCAAGAAGGAGAACAAGTGTTTTCATGTGACCAGGGTAAACATGAGGAACTGAGAAACATGGATGGATACTGAGGCAGAAGAAAGCTGGAGCTTTCTTGGACAATTGGCTAAGGGGTGAGCAATCAAGAAGGAGAAGACTTCAAGCTGGAATGGGGAACCTCATCTGGGATCATCCCAGACACCACCCCCTTTTCCCCCAGCTAGTGACTGTTTGGTGGTTTCCCTGCTTTTATGCTTTTTTCCATATGCTGTAAGGCTGAAATTCCCCTGCTACGAGTAAGGCTTGGTTACTGGCAATAATTGCTTTCATATGCTTGGGGAGGATGGTTTTGGTCCCAGCTCCTTCCCTTCACCTCCCGCTCCTTTCCCTTCACCTCAGCCACCACTGGAATGGGAGCCTCTGGGAGAATGTAGGTTCTTCAAAGCTGTATGTGGTCCTGAGGCTGAAAGGTTGTCCTCCCTTGACTTAAATTAACCTAACTTGCTGCCATCCAAGGAACTTTCCTTGTATAACAACAATAATACTTTCATTTCTTTACTGCCCTTCAAAGTGCTTCTGGGATGTAACTGCATGGGTTATAAGACAGAAGCCTTCAAGCTTGGATGGCACTGGCAGGGCAGGAAAAGCAGTGGGGTTTTCACCAGACAGGCTCTTTTGCCCATCTAGCAGCAACACTTCAGAAGCAGGGAGGAGGAGGTGGGGCATGGCCCAGGATAGCTCCTGTCCTGTCCTCTCTGATCCCCTCTGGTTCACAAGTGGAACAGTTTAAACCAATGCCCAAATCCTATGAGGGGTTTTTGCCTCATCGTTCCCCCCCCCCAATCCTTTTAATACTTGCAATTGAAGCAAAGAATCTTGTCAACCCTGCACTGGGGAGGGGTTCATCCTACCTATTGGACACTCTTAATTTTCTTTATTTCATTTATATTCTGCTTTCCTCTAAGGGTCTTACAGGCAGTATATATGACCTCCCCCCATTTTATCCTTACAAGAACCCTGAGAGTTATTTTGAGCTGAATGCTGGTGACTGGCCCAGTGACCCAGAAAGCTGCATGGATGGGAATGGCCTTCCTTAGCAATGGCTTAAGAGAACCTGCCTTGTGATATGCCAGCCACAGTTGTACACAACTCCCAAATTGTTACTGGCACCACAGCATACCTCAGAAGCCTCACATTAGGACAATTTTGTTTTTAAGGGCATATTCATTATATTGCTGGCAAAAAATGCAGTCTATTTGGTGGTCACAGTTCTATTCAATACAGTAGTAGGTTTGTTCAACAACTGCAGCTCTGGAAGCAACTCCAACACCATTTCTAAACCTGTTTACAAGCTGGAGCTCATAAGATGACTGGGCTGAAGTCCAAAGCATACTTACTTGGAAGTACATTTTGCTGAATTCAATGGAACATCATTTTTAGCAAATCTGCAAGTCCAATTTCTAAGTATGTGGAGTGTGGCTGCAAGCCAAAGGAGTCTGCAGACATTTATAGGGTTTTTTTTTTTCAGAAGCTACTCCTATAAACCCCCAAACGTTTCCTTAAAACAAGACATAAGTCCCGCAACTCCAGGAGTGTAAAGGGAAACACTGGAGATGGGAGGGAATACCTCGTAGGCACAAGGGGCATTTTACCTCAGCATTTGTAAGCCGCCCCGAGGCTTCGGCGAATGGAGCAGCATAAAAATGTTTAAATAAATAAATAAATAAATAAATAAAATTTGGCTACCATGTTCCCCTAAACTGTTCTCACATTAAATCCTGAATCTGCTTCTGTGGACTTGGGAAATATCAGTTGAGGCAATCTACAAATACAGCCCTGGAAGGAAAACTTTGCAAAGCATTTTAAAAAGTAGAGGATGATATAAAAGGAAGCTTCAACTGATGTTCTGTATTTCTTTCTCTCCTGTCTACAGGTGTACTAGTGGATACGACAAAGAACTATAGCTCTGCCTTCTACTCCTGTGCTGCTGGCATGCTGTTGGCTGCTGTGTTCCTTTCCTTGGTGAGGCCTTGCAAGAAGCTACAGTGTCAAAGTAAGAGGCAACCAGTACAGAAGAACCTGTCTGAGCCATTACAGAATGTACCAGATGACTTCATAGAACCCGATCTTGGAAGAAATGAGGACGCTGTAAGAGGAAGTGACAGCATGGCTTGAAATTGTTTAGAGACTGGAGGGGTGGGGGAGGGAAACGAGTCAGCTTTGGACCACCTTCTAAAAACTTCACTTTAAAGGGAATGCAAAATCATAAATTTGAGCAGATTTATCGATCCTTTTAGAAAGTCTGAGTAATGATACATAGGTTTTGAAAACACCTGGAATGCTACATTCCACTCAATAACCCTGTAAGTGCACTCCTACCCAGCATGAAATTGTGGTTCAAATTCCCATGTTCTTAACAAGAGATGTAATTTCCATTCATGGGAAGAAACCATCAATTATGTTAAAAAAGAATCAAATGTGGATCACATAATGAGAACTATTAGTTTGCAGCTTCCATATTGTTAGATCCTTGTAACAGAAGCTTTGCTCTAGCAATGAATGAGACAGAAAGAGCAACACAAAAGAGATGATTTGATAAAACAAGTCACCCCGAACATTCCCCCCCTCAAGAATCCGATGAAAAGGATTCTTCTAGATATTAGTTGCTGGGGATAAAGGGGGTTGGGTTTAATAGTTAGAGAAGGGGTGAGGACCCTGCAACTTCAATCAGCCTTCCCAGCTTTTTGAACTTTGGTTCCCACCAACCCAGGCCAGCATGGCCAATAGTCAGGAGCGCTGGGAGTTGTAGTCTCACACATCTGGATGGCACCCTGTTGGGGAAGACTGACCTTACAGCATGAATAGCAGGGGTTTGGGATTGTTTTTAAATATTTGCTTGAACTTCAGAAGTACTGAAAAGTTGGAGACCACCACTTCTATTTTATGGCCAGTTACTACTGCAGATATTTCATGACCTTACCTTTCACTCCTGCCTAAATTCTTGCAGTCTAGTCCTATACATACTTATTCAAACTTTTGATCCATTGAGTTCAGTTTGCAGCTTTAAACTGCAGTCTCAGGCACTTACCATCAAATAAGCTCTAGTGAACTGAGCGAGACTTGCTTCTGAATAGACATATATAGAATTGCACCATTAATTTTTAAAATTCCCTTTTGGTAGTTGGACAAATCAACATAATTGCATTGTGATTTAATTTAAAACTAGTATTTATTCTTATTTTTAAAGTATTAGAATCAACCCTTTAGGGGTAAAGTCTTTTAAAAAAACAGCCACAACAACTCCAGTCTATTCAATTCTTTCATACATTTGTCCTGAGGGTTTTTATAATTACTCTAAGGCATAGGTAGCAATTCTGTTTTTTATTTAAAAGGATTCTGAGACAAACCATGCCTTAAAAATGAAGCACAGTAGTTGTTTTGGAATATCACTGCCAAAACAACAAGACTGTGTTATTCCATTTGGTAATACATTAAAGGCAGGGTCCTGTATGGCTGAGCATTGTAGTTTGATCTGATGAAATATTTCAAGTATGTTGGGTATTGCATTAAGACCATTTATGTGGTAAAAATAGAGCCTATAGCTAAATGTTTTTTTTTTTTTCTGAATCATACAAGAGAATTTGCAGGTTAAAGCCTCACTGCATCTCTTGACATGCTGTTAACCAGACCTTCACCCTTCATTGTGAGGGCCGTCTCTGTGGTTTAAGCCAGCTTTGCACCACACCAGGCAACATGGAAGGGCAGGATGTATGAGCTGAGCCTTGGAGACTTGTTCATTTGTAAACATTCCATTAATCAGCTACATTCTATATGAACCAAGAAAAGGATCAATGCAGAAAACCCAAAGCAGCAAAGAGAAATGTGCCATTTAACGCGCATACACACACACGTGGCAGTTTACATTTTTTCAATATGACAAGAGTACTTGACAACTGCCACAGGCATCAAATTAGTCCTAAAAAATGAATGCTACCACCCTGAATGCTAATCTTGTTAGCACAGGAAAGTCAGTGTGTATTTTGCCACTGGCTTTCAAGAAGCATAATTAGAAAATGCAGTTGGATTTTTCTCCCATTTTCAGTCAATTTATGTGAAAAGAAAGGGAATTCTAGGATAAAATAATATGTTGACTATTCACTCTTAAAATATAACTTAAGAAAGGTGACATAAGCTCGCTTATTCCACTTTTATGCATCTATTTGTCACTAGACAACTCAGGGGGACAAAAATGAGAAAATATAAAGATCTGTTTTGGATATGAATACACACTGCACAGATTAAAAAGTTTTTCCATATTTCAGTGGGAGTACCACTGTATATGGATTGTTCTGCTAATTTAGGTATTATGAGACATAGAAATGTTTTTTTTTTTCCTGAAGCCTTTGCTAAGCTTTTAACTTGCTGGTACCTGAATCCTGAATGCATTTTTTAGTTTCCTTGCAATTTCAATGTTATTCCCATTTTTGGGTTGAAACCCATTTGGGGGATGCTGGGTGATTTTTAGTGATTCATACTTTCCAGTTAGGTATCCTTGATACCAAAACACTAAGCTGTGATCCTAAGCATAATTATTTGGAAGTATGTCCCACTAAAAACAGTTCAGTTCAGGTGTTAAAAAGCGCCAAATACAGGAAAAGGTGCTCTTGCAGCAGAGTTGCTTTAGCAGTCCACACTCCTTCATTGCCTGAAAGCTATGGAGATGATGTTGCAGTTCAGTGTCCTTTGTATACCTTCAGCACTTTATCACGTACAGCAGAACCTGGATAAATTGCAGCAGTTGCTGGGAGACACACACCATCTCTGCCAGGGAGATGGCTAACTTTTCCATTTCTGAACTAGTGAGTAAAGATCAAACATGAGGCTTGCGTTTATAAATTATTTATTTATTTATTTATTTGGAAGTATACCTTATTATTCATCATTATACTTCAAAAGCAAAACAGCAAACATGCTCTGTAATAACGGCAAAACTAAGGGAGTCTTCATAATACAAGACTTAAGTACAGTTTTGCAGTTCCGACTTTGCTAAAGTTAGTATGTCAAAGAGGATGTTATACATGAATGGGAAAACCTAGCTGCCCTGCAGATTAACAAGGTTCTGCTGTATTTTTACAAGGATTTCCAATACTAAATAATGTGTACATAACTGACTGCATCCTAGGTTACTGTGTATGTACATATCATATTAGCATGACCACCGTGTGCACATTTGTGTATGCAAGAAAATCAAACCCAGGATTTAACACAGTCATAGCAGGATTGCTGGTTTGTTCTGTACTGTAATTAGTGAACTCTGGAAGTGCTACCAAATACTGAGTTTTGCAATAAACTTTTTTAAAAGAAAAATACTGTATTTGTATTAAATATTACATCTTCATTCTTAAGCCTCCTAGTCCATCTTTTAATCATGACAGTGATATTAAAAACTCAGGGCACCCTAACGAACAAAATATTCTACAAACCTTCCCAAGGTCATGATAAATAGCTGGGTTATTATGACAAGGGTTTTCAAGCCTCAGGTATCATGAAAGACTTCACAAAGAAGGAACTTTCCCCTTGTTACAGCTCAAAGGCCTTGACAGGCCATAAAAGAGATCTGGCTGAGGTTAGATTCCCAAACAGCTCAATAGTTCAAACAACTTTCAGGCTTAGAGCTATTGTCTTAGATTAATTCAGATAAACTTTCCTCAGACATGGGGCTGCTCCTTGTTTTTAAACCAGGGATCTGGCCCTTGGAACGGGAGCAGGCAGGGAGCTCTAGCACTTTGGCCTAGTTTCTTCTTTCTAGATGGAGAGAAAGTCCTGCCACAGAACTTCTTGTGAAATGATGCTCTCTGCAAGAAACAGAATGAAGCAAATGGTGTGAGAATGATGCGGGGGGGGGGGGGGAGCCATGGGGTGACTTTGTTACCTCAGCAAATGAAACCCCAATGGAATGTGCATCTAACAAGGAACACAATTATTTATTCAATTTCTATGCTGCCCAACAGCCGAATCTCCAAAGCAGGGTTACCCATGCCTGATTTAAAGTGTAGCATGGAAAGCAAGACTGTAGCTCAGCACAGTACTTCCTTCCATTACTCATAGTGCTGCTACTTCTAGGCTTGTGAGTAAACTGGTAACTTAACACTGGCCTTTTTCAGAGATCATTTAGAACTGCTTTAAAACAATGAACAAGTCTCTTGTTGAAAATCCTTTGTAATCGGGCTGCATCAATATCATTGACTTCAGTGGGGTTTACGAAGCCAGTTTGCAATAATATAGATTATGTCAGGTAGGATCAAGCACTTCAGGCTGTATGGAAGCTTATGGAATGAACTGTTATGATAAACATACACCTAACAAAACATACACAGTATGAAGCTGTTCAGAAACAGTACACAATCTTCAGCAAAACAATTCACATTGCTTCCCATGTTGCCTGCAAATATGTACAGTGAAAAATACTTATGGGGGGTACTATTTTTATATTACTTGCTTTATTTAAGCATTACATGAAAAATCCCACAATGGGGAGAAGGCATTGAAAGAATTCCACACACACTGAAAGCACATGTGGGGGAAAGGAGCTGTAGAGCAGGGGTGTCTAACTTTTTGGCTGCATTGGAAGAAGAAAAATTGTCTTGGGGCACATTAAATACACAAACACTAACAAAAGCTGATGAGCAAACACAAAGGTCTGTGCATAATTTTTGTGATATCCGCTACCACAGATAGGCAAAAAAAGTCCTCACATAATCCTAATTATGTGGTGCCCCATTCAGAGTCTTTTAAAATCGTCAAGAAAGTCCCAACTTTGTGATCCCGATCCCTAACCCTAACATATCTAAATAATAAAACTTCATTGATTTTTTTTCATTTTTTATTGCAAAAGTAAAAGAAAGGAGGGCAACATAAAGCTAGTGGGATATTTGACATTGCATTTGAGAAACTAATGCATCAGTATCTGGTGTGGTAAAAGCAGTTGCAATTCTCAGTGAGCTGTCAAGATGCTCAACAGATATTCTGGTTCTAATTTTATTCTTAAAATTAGAGTAATTTTAAAATTGTGTTTCATTTGAAAATAGGTGCTCACAAATGTAGGTGCTGTGAAAAAGCAAAGACTTAAGTAAGGCATGATTGTGAAACAGGATATTTGCCTCTGGGAAGACAGGACCTATAAAAATCCATGGTCAAATTTTTTTCTTTAAGTTGAATGTCAGATTGCAGCTCTATGCATTCCTGAAAATTGGCAGGAAACATTTATGTCAACTGAAAATGGAGTCACAAATAAACCAAAAGAGTGATTATTTCCCCGAAAATCTTGAAGTCTGTTTTCAAATTCTTGTATCAAATCAAAAAGCAAGGCTGCATATTTTGTACTGTTCACAGGATTGTGTTTAGCCAACCTGGTGAAATGTATAAAATTGTCTGCAACAGTAATGGAAAGATTACTGATAAATAGCTGCATTTCACACTCCAGGTCACCATGAGCACATGTAACATCTGATGGTGTCAATTCAACTGTCTGCACTTGGAAGATAACAAACTGGAAGCCACACACAGCCATAAAACTGAAGCCTTGCATGCGTCAAATGATGAGAGCATATGTACTTTTATTTTACGTGACATTGCGACACGACATTGTTGTCTACAAAGTACAGAGGTACCTTGGCTCACTAACTTAATCCATTCCATGACTCTGGTCGCAACCCAAATTGGTCATGAACCTAATCAAATTTCCCCATAAGGTTCAATGTAAATAAGGTTAATCCATTCTGTAACCATTTTTTTAATCACAAAAAGTTGCAGCAAAGTGACAAGAACAAAGATCACGGCCATCTCACCCACCCCAAGCACGAGTGGGTCATCTCCCCCTCCAGCACAACCATGATCACACCCCATCTTCCCTGCACAAGCGCGACTGCAATCGTGGCCATAGATGGGTGCGGTCGCGCTCAGGCAGGGAACACGGGAACGATCATGGCCATCTCCCCCCCCACCGAGCATGACCGTGATCGTGCCCATGTTCCCTGCAAGAGCGCAACCGCAATCATGGCCACAGACAATCGCGATCGTCACCAGATGCAGAGTTCGCCACCTGAGGCAACTTTTTTCTGAAATTCCTATTCACAACCCAATTTGGCCATGAACTGAGGCATTCATGAGCTGAGGTACCACTGTACATGTTTGAGAACTGCATGACTGAGTTACCAAAAAATCACAAAAAATCTCATAAAGTTTTAAGCAAGTTTACGATTTTGTGTTGGGCCACATTCACAGCCATCCTGGGCCACACGTGGCCCATAGTCTGCTGTTTGGACACCCCTGCTGTAAAGCCATTTGTCCACAGACTCTCCAATGGGGTGTAATGTGCAAGTACAGGCTGAGACATGCACACAGAGCTTTTCCATTTGACTGGCCCAGGATCCTCCCTCACATGAAGGCCTGCCCAAGCAGGAGTCTTTCTGAGGCACTCTGAATGTGCAGACCACAGCGGGTAGGGCCAGCACACACCACCCTCCTCACATATGCTTCCTTGGTCTGTGAGGGCCTTCTGAACCAACCAAATACAACTGAATATTCCCCAACAAGAGAGATTGCTCTCAGCCTCCCATCCTCCTCAGCCTGCTGCACCACAGTTCAACCATATACTGTCCATCAGTCAGTCTGGCCAGGCACACGGCTTATGTTTAAATCAACTGCTCCAACATGGCTCCTTAGAAGGCTGCCTCAGGCACCATGCACTTCTCTCAACAAGGGCTCTTTCAAAGCTCCTTCCGTCAGTAGAACAGCTCAGCTACCTTTCTGAAAGAATTTGCAAAAACGAACAGCCAGATCTCGTCGCACCATCAGGACACAGACAGAGTGGGCCCTATCATGAAGCAGCATGACAGGTCTACCCGAGGCAGCAGGATAGGACTGTACCACTCCCCAGCATCCCCAGAGCTGCTCTGGAGGACCCCATCAACCACTCTCCCACCATGGTACATGTTACAATGAGAGCAGTGGCAGCCTACTGTTTCCCTCATTGTACGCCATCACCTGTAAGTAAGGGATCCTCAAACTTTTTGAACAGAGGGCCAGTTGACAGGTGCCAGTGGCGGCCTCAGACTGCCAAGGCGGTGCTGGCGGGGAGGCGCGGGCTGGTGTGGGGGCAGGGCGCACACACCCGTGAGGCGAGGCAGAGATGGGGGGGTGCGGGGCGAGGCACCGGCTTGCTCACGAGGAGATTGTTTTCTCCAAGCATTTCCAAAACATCCTCCTTGCGAGCAAGCCGCACACACGCCCAGCGAGTGCAAAACCTGTGGGACGGGCCAGTTAAAAGGGCATGGCGGGCCAGAACCGGCCCATGGGCCTCAGTTTGAGGGCCCATGCTGTAAGCCCTATAAAGAACTGTGTGGCTGGAAAAAGCAGCCCCGTGGCTCTCGTGAGATCCAGCCTGCCAAGCTCTTGCAACTGCCTTACACCCAGGAGAGCTGACATGGCAGCAACAAAGGCAAGGCGAAGGGAGGTACACAGCGTGGGGGGGCAATGTGGTGAAAATAGGAAGGGCATTCCATAATGGGGGCAGCATGTGCTCTCCACCTCCAGAGGCAGCAGGAGACCTCAGGCCAGCGCCAGGCATAGCAGTGCCAGGAGGGCTTTCCAGCTTATGTCAACGACGTGGACAAGCCTGCTAAGGCAAAGACAGCAGGCTGCTCCAGGAGATCTATACAGACCATGGTCACATGATCTTCAGCCCTTTTTCTATTCAGCTGTATAGTCAATAGCTTTTTTTTTTAGTGTTATATTGTTATTATTTGTGTATTTATGTATTTGTTTCGGTTGTGAGTCGCCCCGAGGCTTCGTTGCGATGGGGGTGGCATAAAAATGTTTTAAATAAATAAATAGATCACTACAGGATGTGAACACTTTCCCGTTTGAATAAAATAGGTATGTGCATGCGCACGTGTGTATGTGTGTGTGGGGAGACAGGAAATTCTTTGCTGAGTATCCCTGCCATAATGCTCAATGCCCAACTGAAGGGCTTCCAATCCAGTGGCCTCACTGACTGATCTTGAACAAGACAAACACTGTGAACCTCACTTTCTCATTTCTAAAGTAAGAATGATTATGCCTTGTTTCACTGGATTGTGATGACATCATATGACTTCCCCATGTCATGTATATTATATACACCAGAAGCCAGGATGGCTATTATGGTTATTAGCACAGAAAAGCTCATGCTACAGTTCGTAATAAAAGACCAATTCAGACTCCCCCTTGGTGTACACGAACTTTGGCACACATACTCAAAATATACCAAAGACTGAATTGTTGGACTCAAAGTAAATGTGTATTTTCCAAAATATGAGGCACATTCAGGCTTATTTGCATTTCTGTTTCTTATTTTAAATAAAAAGGACACTTTGCCCAATTCTTTGTTACCTGTGAATGGCAAACCTTTGAAAGCAGAACAAGATATTGACCTTACTTGGGGTGATCATTTTAAAATCTGAACTGGGCAACAGGTGTCAATTTTAGTGGGAAGAAAGAGGAAAACTTCTATTATGAACTGCAAGATTTCCTAACATGTTTGAAATAAATGCTCGATTGATCTGCTTAATGTAAGGTTATCAGGCTAGAGACAGTTATTTTTGCTTTCCAGAGGATATATAGTTCCCTCTAGTGTACTGTTCCTGTAAGAGACATAGAAAATATTTACTTCCCTTACTACAACATGCTGCAAGTACCACAGATGTAAGCAGCATTATCTTTACACAAGAGGTTACCAGGGTCTATGCATATACCCTAAGTTTCTGAGAGTCTTCTTTTATCTTCCTTGCAGGAGCAGGGTGTAGCACTGGCTTCCAATTTATCTCAGAAACCACAGAATCTTATTGGAGCTACTAAGAACCCAGCAGAATCTGCCCCACATACTAATACCCAATAGATTAAGGTACTGAGATAGTTTGCTAATTTGTTTGTAAACACAATGCTCCAAACTGTAGACCCTAATTATTTAGGGATATATCTAGGCCTCCAATGTCTGGCCAAGGTTATTTGGGCAACCATCAATAAACTTCAAGGTAATTTAGTGTTTCTTCCTCATGGTAATCTTTGTTGAATTATAAATTTATAGACACATTCCTCTTAAATGCATCTTTCTTTGGAATTAAACTTGGGCAGTATTTGGGACTAAAAAAACCTGAAGTACCATAAAGGGTTATAATGGGCAGGTCCCATTAATATTTGGCAGGATGTATCAAGAAGGTTTGTCAATAATCCATCATTGAAAAGTGCCCTGGGATCTTCCTTGGTCTGTGTTTTTACGTAGACTGTCTAACCATTCATTGCATGCAAACCAATTAAACTAATAGTCAGCTGTTGCTTTTTTTTCACTAATAGCTGCCTGTATAATCAACACCGGGGTCTATGGCACTGCATGGGGAAATAGAAGACTGAAAGCAATTGGCTTGATGGCACCACTGCAACTTATGAGAAGGCTTAACCCCCTTCCTGGAAGCAGTGGGGGGATGGCAGCAGGGAAACCACTGGGGAAGAGCTTTTTCCCCCCATGCTGTATCCCCAGCCTATAGCCTGAAAAATATGGACAGAGTTCGAGGATTGGCTGCACAGTGCAGCTATAACCTCATCTCATGTGCCCTGGAGAGCTGGAAGCACAGCAGATCCAGCTGAACTCAGAAGTTGATAGGAAAATAGTTTAATACATCAGTTCATGCTAAATGCAGGGTGCCTAACCTTCATCCGAAGCACTAAAGCTCCCCCCTGAGCATTTGTTTTTACTTGACAAAGCACAGGGAGAAAAAGTTTTTCTTAGGACCAGTTCTAACATTAAACAGGAAAATAAAATCCCAAACCAAGGTGCCTGGAAAATCGGTTGATGTCCTTATGTTTTCCTCCTTACCTACATACCGTAAGACTACATCAAGCCCTCCGATGCAAGTTTAGGCAGTTTTTTCAAGAACTACAGCTCCAAGCACGCCCCAGCCAGCTATAGGAGTTGTATTCCACCCCCCCCCCCCCGCCCAACTCGCGCCCTTCAGGACTCAAAATGCAGAGTCCTCCCGCTAATGAGACCCCTCGGCCACTGAAGGCATCCACAAAGCCATCCCAGCGGAGCAAAGCCCGGTGAGAAAGGCGTCCCCTTTACTGAACCAGACAGCCCACAGCGGCCCCGTTCCGCTCAACACGCCACGTCCTGCAGGAGGAGCGGAGGCAGCCGCGGAGACACACCCACCTAGCGCGGCCAGGGCTCCGGCAGGTTGCCGAGCGGGTGGGCTGGGCGAAGAATGGCTTCCCTGCCAGGCGGCGCTGGGGAACGGAGAGGAAATTTCCATCCGCGCCGCATTCCGCCTTGCCGTGCCCGTGCCCTTCCAGGAGCTTCCTCCCGCGCCAGCCAATGTATGCAACGGCTACAACCCCGCCGACACGGTCAGCGAGCGAGTCCCACTTAACTTAATGGGACTGCCTTGCGAGTAAACCTCCCTAAAACCAGGCTACAGTTCTACCGAGTTAGAGGCTGCCTCTTTCTGCACAGGTGCCATCGAGTCCCTTACTGCACACGGAAATATCACGCCCCCCCCCCCGGGTACTGCGCATCAAATACTGGTATACCATTTTTTTGGGGGGGCGCTTTTGGGGAAAACTGTCTGCCAGACTTGCATGTCTCCTTAACGCTTCCAGCACTGCGGGCCTCCCCTCAAAAGGGACTCCAGTTGCAAATTACCGATAAGGGTCGAGTTTGGTCTTGCCCATCCGTTTGGCCCCTGCATTAAGCCCACCCCCAGGCAAAGCTAGAAAGCGCCACTGGTCGAAAAAACTGCCCCCAAGGGGGCAAGATCATTCACTCACTCAGGCTTCCACCCCTCGGTTACGCCGCCGCCGCCGCCCGCTACCAGGTCGCACGGTTGATGGCACGTGTACGCGCAAGCCTCGCCCCGCCCCTTCTCCCGGGCCGGGCCAATCGGGAGCCGCCGAGCCCTGTCCGCCCCGCCGCGTTCAGCAGGCAGGATGCGCGCCCGCCCCGCGCTGCACTTGGCAGGCGCCCTGTGCGGGGTCCGTGTCCTCGCATGCATTAGGGGCCGGGTTACGGGCAAGTTTTCGCGGAAGGACGATTTCCCGATCCTGTGAGCACTCTGACTACGAAAAAGCGTGTTAGATTTGAAATGCCTGAACGCCTTGCACCCTCCAGTACCACTGAAATCCCAGTTTACTCCGGGATTTTGATCCTAGCCAGGAAACCTCCACCTGTCCTTCATGCCAGTTCAAGGCTGCGTACTTAAGAGCGAAGTGCCTCTGATCGTGTGTAGCCTGGCCATGTTTAAGTTATAGATAAGGAAAGGAGACAATCTTCCTCCCCACCCCTGCCCTGTATTTTACCCTCTTGGCATGCAACTGGCTTGGCATACAATTACCCTATTGCATATTTTCCCAGACTGAACCCAGAGTCCTAAACTTTACCATTAAATTATTAATTCCGGCTGCACTTAGTTTCAGATAAATGTAGCTAAGGCTGGACGCTACGTGCTCCTTTAACTTCATCCTGAGGGGACTTTCATACCCCAGGTTCATATTTTGTTGGGTAATTTATGCACAAGTAGACCTACAATCTAGTCCTTTGTAATAACCTATACCTGCAAATTGCAGCCAGCTCCCTTTTCAGGTTTTTAAAAAGTGCATAAACCTTTCTTTCTAGAAATATGCCTGGGTCATTAAAAAAAATCCCAAGATCTGCACAACAATAGGCCTGTGGGGAGCCTATTTGGAGCACAAAAGATTATCTACATATTACTGTTTGCCAGTGATGTGTTCAAGCCTCTAGTCAAGTCTCAAGGCTTTACTTTCAAGATCAAGTTGAGTCTCAACTCATCCCAAGAAATTTGAGTCAAGTCTCAAGTTTCCTCTCAAGTCCCAGAAGCCAACCACTTCTCCTGTCTGCCGCCTTTGCTCTGTTCCTGCACATTTCCAGAGAGAGTAACAGCACCAGGCTGGGGGCCAATCATGTCAAGAAAATCATTTTTCTAAATTGCAAGCTTGATAAATTCAAACAGCACAGCTTTGTTTCAATAAATCACGGTTGAAGGAAAGGACTTCAACACATCCCTGAGAGAAGTACAGAAGGGAACATGGTGGAGAGTAACAACTCTCCCACTCCTACACACACACTCCAACACTGCCTCCCTTTTTTCTGTTAAGGTTGGCTCTTCAGATTTGCTTCAAAAATTTCTTACAATGACTTGAGACTTGACTTGGACTTGAAAGTAAAGACTTGAGACTTGACAGAGACTTAGAGTAAAGGGCTTGAACACATCTCTGGTACACAGTATTACAGCCTCAGACAGTGGCTCACATATAAAACTAACACATCATTTGTTGTTCTAGCTGGAGTTTATCTGGTAAATGAAATTACAAACTGCTGTTTGTTTCCCTTCTCCTTCTTCTACTCCCTTGTTGTATCCTAAATGCACCTGTGAACTGCAGTACTAATATATAGAAGAGCTGGGTTTTGTTTCTTCCACCACTCTTGTCCACTGTCTCTGTAGGCTGGTGAAACAACCTACAAGTACCCCACCGTTCTGGATTCCTATATTAACAAAAACACATGGTTTGAACAACCCAGAGTTCACAACAACACACCATGGGTTCTCTCTCTGGGTTCTTCCTTGTTAGCAAACCAAAATGGTCAGTGTGCCTGGTTTGCACAACACTACAACCCAGGAGTCAACAACCCATATCATAAATTGACACTATGTGAAAACCTAGCCAAAATCACCACAGTAAGGACACGTCCTCAACCACAGTTGAAGTAGTATGCAAATGTGAAGGCTGGGGGAAAAAATTCAGGGAGAAAGGAGGTTATCCCCTCTATAGATGATTTTAGCATATTACTACTGCAGTTGACAGCTTGGGGGAAAAAGCTTCACCATGGTTGCCCTGATGCACTTTGGGGGCCACTGAAACTGCTTTTAATGTTAAAATATTAGGCTATCCAATCACATATCTCACTTGTCTTGTCTTTTTCGATGCTTAGTGTGGCTCCTCTTTGATACAGGCATTCCTGTATATATTGTTATATTGTTATTTTTGTATTGTATTTTATTGTGTTGTAAGCCGCCCCGAGGCTTCGGCAAGGGGCGGCATAGAAATGTTATAATAATAATAATAATAATAATAATAATAATAATAATTCCACTTTTCTAACCTGTCAATGGCATAATGTTAAAAATAAATGTTTCGACAATTATAGTTATACAATTTCTGGATTCCAATAAAGCTATGTTCCCTTATCCTTCTACCATATGAACAACACTAAATGTTTCCAAGTTTTAAAATATTACCTTAATGACTAACAGTACGCAGGCTTTTACACGATGTACATAAAGTTTTGCAATGAAGAAAAATTAACCTGGAAAATTGTGCACAGTGGGAAATCTGACCTATTCAGGTAGCAAAGAGAAAAAGTGCATTTAAACAATAAATAGGCAAGGAAGTGTGTTAATAGGATTATACAACAGAAATGGAAGTATTACCAGCTCCTGGTAACAGTAAATCAACAACAGGAAATTGAATGCTTAACACCTATTACATCTTAATAGCTTTTTCTTTCTTTTTTAAAAAAATAGTTCCTTTATTCTGCCCAGTTCCAATTTCTTAGGGAGCATTTCCAAATACCCTGTTAAGAAGACTGGCCCCATGTGGAGTCATTTTCAGAAGAGGATGCTTTGTAGTTGTACCTATGTAAGGGCCAAAGCTTGACAATACTAGACAAAATCTAGTAACTGCTTAACAGTTGGCTTACTGGACCCATCTTATTAAAAAAGGCTTATTAAAAATACTTTAAATCAGATCAACTAAGAGTGCCCTCCAATGGGAGGTCCAATAAGAATGACACGCCTGCTTCCAAACATGCACTGGGATTTCTACATGCTCGTCTTCGCCCTATACCTTCACAGTCCCCCATCCTTTCTAAAGGGTTATCCAACCTTTCAGAATATATTTGTCTCCAGAAAGGCGGGAGACAGAATCCCTGCTTCCAGCAGTGTCTGTTCTGCTGGGAAACAGATAGATACAACCAGGTTCAATCATTCAATTTCTCCCCCTTAGCCTCGGGGCTCTCTATACATAACATTTATTGATCAGTCTTGGAAACCATTTTTACCTGATAAAAGGGTACGGTTGTTTATTTTGTGAGGCTATTTGGGTTGAACTGGATTAGGCTGTAATAGAAGACAATACCATTTTCATTTTTTTTATTTCTGACCAAAAAGTGGCAACTTTTGATTATTAACTGTAGATTATTTTGCACTTCTTTTGAGTCTTTCAAAAAGGCACCTTTGAGGTCAAACAGCCACACTTAACATTTGAATCATCCATTCAAATCATCTGCAATTTAACTGATCAAACAGTTCAATTTTATACATACTTACTTAGGATCAAATTACATGGCATTCAACTGGGTTTACTCTCAACCACGAGACTACAGAATTAAAGCATAAACTTTCCTTTCACTCCAAAAGAAGACAGACTTAAAAACTGGCTCCAAACCTTGGCTTGTTCAAGAGCAATTATCCATAATCTTGGATTCAGACATATTAGGAAACTATGATTAACTGTGGCTTCCTGATTTGTTTGCCTGTTTGAATGATGGGCTAAGTGGAGCAGGAGTGAACAGGCTGCATGTGTTGGCATATTGCTTATGCCAGCCATCATTTCATTAGCTAGTCTATAGCTTGCCATGACATGTAAGCACAGGCAATATCTGGATGTTCTCTGATACAATGCTTGTGCATCTCATTATTTGCCAGAAAGCAACTTGCTTGTTGCAGAATCCAACGTTTACAAGATAAGAAAATGCTACACAGCTATGCTGCAGATAGGCCATGGTTCAACTGCAAACTGAAGTATCATGACAAGGATGGATCTCTGGCATCAGTACCTGTGGATTGCACAGTAGCTGAAGTGTTTTGAAATAGGGCTATATCTGATACCTGGAACAAGGGATGATCTCATAAAGTTAGGGACAAAAGGAAACTTTAAAAATCCAACAAGGCAGGGTATTTAATTTTCAGTGAACTATACAAAATAGTTCATCATTACACTTCAGCAGCAGTTACACCACTATAAACAAGAGTGTCCCTTTTGAATCCACATACCCAAAGGGTTTACTTCTCTAGAAGATCCAGACATTTTGCAATCCAGTCATAGCTTTCTTTAAAAGCTTCCACTGGTTTCTTCAAACCTGATCTAGCTTCATTGCTGAGTCCTGCTTCTGTTTCATTAGTGTCTTCCTCTATCCACCTCTGCAATGCCTAGAAGAAATATACTGATTAGAAGTCTGAGCAAATGGGCATGGCAGATTAAAAAAGCTGACCACATAAACCATTTGGTTTGGCACTGACACCTCAACTCTGTACCAAAATGAGTTAATTCTGTGCATGTTTCAGATGTTGGCTTTCTCCAGAGACTCCAGTTTCTTATTTCTCGGAAGAAAAGAAGAGGACAGAACGAAGCAAAGAAACAAAACCTAGCAATGTTGTTACATCAAAGTAGCTAAAAGCAAAACAAAGAAATGCTTTTCATTGCTGCAGGAAGCAAATCTATACACAGCAGGGAATGTAGATTCCACCCTTTAAGGTCACCTAGAATCATTTAGATAGCTAAAAATAGATCTATGGGTTTATTCCCTCATAAAGAGAACTGTGATAAATATAACTCAGTCTTGAGCAATTCACAGTCATCAAATATTTGTAAAATGCAGTGCCTTCAGCACACTACTATCTTACGATCTACTGTTGGTTGAGAACTGAAGGACTGATAAATTAATTCCCAACCCATACGGCGTTGTACTAAGATCAAGGGGTATTACATAAGGCACTGTTGTGTTGGTTTCCTCTTAAGTTGAAGGTGCAGAAGTTCAATAATGCTGAAGTTGCCTTCCAGGGTAAGCTATTATTTTCTCCAGCTGAGTCCTCCCTGGCCCTCATTCCTCTGAAGCATCAGAGAGCTCAACACAGGAGTAAAAAGTTTGGTGGCATTATGCAGCCTCGATAGCTAAGGAAATGTGGGTGGGTGAATCCTGCCTTCCCTACCAAAAGTCATGTGTGTGTTGCATGGGAGAAATTCTTCTCAGGTTGGTGGATGGATGATTCTGAAGTCTTTGCATCATCCTCAGCACAGCTGAGGCACCAAGAATATCTTTAGGCACATTGTTCTTTTGAGAGGGGCTGTTTGTACAATGTTTGTGACACCCCAGCATAGCAACCCAGGGTGAAGCCGCTGGGCATGCAGGGTGTGTATGGCTGCCCTATTCAGGGGTTGTTGCGTTGTCCAAACCAGGCCAACACGGGTCAGTTAAACAACCCTTGCATAACTCATGGTCTGCTTTAGAGTGCTACCCAGTTGCTTCTGTTCATAGCCCATAGTGCATAGCTACTGAAATCTGGATCTAGACGTAACAACTTGTGAATGCGTCAGTGTAGAGCATGGGTGGAACACTCTGGTGAGTCCATGTGCCATTCCCCCCACCCCTCCAGAAGGTAACACTCTTGAGATACTGGAGGAAAAAAAGTCACACTAAAGGAGCCTCAAGCAACCAAACCCTACTGCCTTGGTGCAGTTGCTTAGAGGGCCCTGAAGTGCCTTTCGGAGTGGATTATTATGTTACCCCACCAATGTGGGAACTACAACAGCACAGGTCTTTCCCACACAAAAGTCCGGGATGACAAAAGTGGAGACTATGCTGGGGTTCCTCCCCACACCCAGAAATGCAGTCAGTACTTAATGATCTTGGGGGTGGGGGGCTCTTGAGATGGTAACACGTATTACTGCACTTGCTTGAAAAGGTAGGAAGCCAGCCCTGCTGCACTGGCGGGCCATCCTGCTTATTCTGTTGACTTAGACTCCAGAGGGTTGCCGCACAAGAATCGGACTGATACAGGTGCAGGGGACAGATTCCGTCTGGGCCCTCCTGCATAGTCTGGGATTTCTCTTGTTAGCCAGTCAGGGTAAGAAGTAGCAGCACAGCAGCGACTCGCAAAGCACTGGAATAACTTGAGCATCAGACCCTAGTCCCACATTTAGCAGTCATGTGAGAACAAAAGGACCATCCTGACTGTGAGTGTAGTTTGCTACAAAACAGGCTCATTGTACCTTGTATCGTTGCATGAGGTTGAAGCCCAGGGAGGAATGCAGCTTGCGCAAACAGATGGGGCAAAGATCTATTGGGCGTCGGTCTGACTCCTCCAGGTGATTGGACCCCTGCATAACACACTGCAGCCACTGGCAGTGATGGAGCCCAAAGATGTGTCCAATTTCATGAGTCAGGGTCTGCAAGACAGATATGGGCAAATCAAGCAAGCCAACAAATAAATGGAAATTGCATTCTAAAGGTCTAAACATTTCTACGGAGCTATACTGTTAGCCCTTTTCTATGCCATGGAACTCATATTTGTGTGTGTGTGTGTGTGTGTGTGTGTGTGTGTGCAGGGGGTGGCTTTGGGAGGTTAAAGTGGTTGATTATTTCATGGTTATAGATGCTGGCTAAATTCTTTCTCTGCCACGTAACATGAACAAAAAGAAAAGCCATATTCTGTACATAATTGGATTAGTCCTGCTTTAGAGAAAGCGATCTTTTTCCCCATCTTGCTTTACTCAATTTAGACTTCTATCAAATATAGGTTCTTTTCATGTTTTAGCATTCTACCTAGCAGAAAAATGGCCTGCTTTCTGTTTAGCCCACTTTAGTACAATTGTAATTGATATCATGTCTAGATGGAAAAATAGAAACAAAAGACCTTTTAGTTTGTGGGCCAGGGCAGATCTCAAAATTGTAACACCTTCCTGTGATCTAGGAAGCTCCACCACCTCACCATTTAAAAAAAAAAAAAAATCCACAGATTTCCCTGATTATGTAAGCCCCCTTGGATTCCTTCAAAAGCAGGACAGCAATATAATAATATAACCAATTCTGTAAAAGACATTTTCCTGTATGAAAAATTATTAATATAAACTATTTTTGACCTCAGAAGTACATGCTTAATATAAGTCACCTATCTTTTCAACAAAATGATAGAAGAACCTGAAATTAATCAACACTGGAACAGCTAGGGGGAAAGGAAACCACTCAAAAAACAGACTTGCAAGTCTTACTGTTAGTATTACATCAGTCATAGCTGAATATAAATTAAAAAAAAACAGCAAAAAAACATCTGGCTCTCTGACTGGAACTTGGCCACAAAAGTACTCTGTTTCTGAGCAGTATGTGAGCACTGACAGTTAATTCTTCAGTATGCACCCATCCATTATTGACTGTTCATTTCAAGGCCATTCACACAATGGCCATCTTTTTTCCTTTCCTTAATAGGAAGTGTGTTAATTCCTAGGTATGCAAATGGGCCTTAAATGAAAGCTGAAATATCTGAAAGGGTGGTGATATTGTGGTAATGATGTGCTCATGACTAAGACCCTGTCCTAGGTGAAATGTTGCAGGATTCCCAAGATTCCCCCCTCCAGCTCTCTGAAAGTATCTCCTTTGCCCAATCAGACAAAGAACTTCAAGAAAGGGAAGAGAACAGGAGGTGTCACAGAGCACTGGCAAATGCAGAAGATGCCTCTGATGCCTGAGATGCTTCTAACAGTCCAAAGCTTGAATCATTGCATTTTAAAGTAGCATCTACCATCTCACAAAACAAACTTGTTCTGGTCTAGTCTGCCTTCACATACTGGGATTCGTTACGTTAAGTTATAAATGTTTAGAAGTTTTGATTTTATTTTATAATATGGCCTGTTTTTCCATTAACTGGAAAGATATATGATTTTCTCCTATACAGAAAAAACAACAAACGTTTGACCCTTTCCCCTTTACAAAGTGGTGAAAGAAAAATCTTTCCGCAGTAAACTATTCTTGTCTATACATACTCTATGCACAATATCCTCTTCTTAAGAGGAGCTGCAGCCATATTTGCATCCCAATTACACCAAAGCAGCTGAATTTAGTGCCACTGGTACTAAACAGACCCTATGCCTGTTTAGACAGGAAAAAGTCTTACAACCCTCAGTCAGCACGGTGGCCAAACAAGCAGAGGACTGTGTCCTATTGCTCCCATGCAGAGACCCATCAGTTTCCAAATTTGCATGCAATGCAAGGAGCGAGGTGTGGCAGCCACAATCTCTCCATTTTACCTAGGCAACCACTTCTGGCCATCTACCTTTAGTGCCAGGAGAAGGGCACCAACTGGAACTGGTATAGCACTATGGGCCCAGTCTCCTCCTCTCCTCCTCCCCCCCTGGCAGGCCCTTTTTCCATTTGGAAGATCAGTTGCAACCTTGGGGGAAGAAGCTAGTGCAGTTCCTTGTGCATCTACTGCAAGGAGGCAGGAGCTCTACCTTATGATCTCAGAGTTGGAACTCCATGGTGATGTCAGGAAGCCACCAGACTATTCCTCAGATCAGTTTATAATGGAAGGGCATTATCTTAATTGGGATGTCGGTCTGTGACAGCCCAGACTCTGGCTAGGTACCAGGAAAACTTTCCTCACTGTCAGAGCAATGCAACAGTGGAACCAGCTGCCTAGAGAGGCTGTGGACTCTCCCACCCTAGAGACATTCAAAAAGAAACTGGAGCGTCATCTGAGTGGGATGGAGTAAACTGGTGACCTGCAATAGCAGGGGGTTGGACCCAATGGCCTTAATGGCCTCTTCTAACTCTACTTTTTTATGATTCTATGGTGGTCTTTTGCAAGAGATTCCATATAAAGCAAAGGAAAGCAAATTGTGGGACTTCCACACATCCAGACAAGTTGAATCTCGCAAACACCAGGTGCAAGGCAAAATGTTGATCCTTCTCATTTAGCTATTAACTCTCTTGAAGTGAAGAGAGTTAACTTGATTGACACAGCTTGAGAAGAAATGTGGGTACTTAACTGAGCTATAAAATATGTAGTGCTAGGAATTCAGCACACACTCACTTTGCAGGATCTCAGAAGCAGCTTGCTTGTGATGTCAGGAGTGTAGTAACCATCAAACACAGAATAGTCAGCTGGATGAAGCTTCTTCGTAGTCTTTAATATGCCTCTGTATTTTGTACTATAAAAGTCACTGTCATATCTGGCAAAGCTGAATATCCCCATTCCTTAAACAAAGTAGAAAGGAAATCAAGTTAGGACAAACCAAAGAAAAACAGTTATACCGACAAGGCAGCAAGGCAAACCTCTAGGTGAAATGTTGAATTTACTGCTCATAAAGAGAATATCCAGGAAGTCAAAAATAGGATTTCTTCCCTTCATCACCCATTATTTTACACTGCTGTATTGTTAAACTCTCTGGAGACTTCAGGAAGGGACAGCCTAGAAAAGTTTTAAATAACTAACTAACTAACTAACTAACTAACTAACATGAGAACATGCCAGGCAGGAAACTTACCATGAAGTCCCCTCTGAGACTGAGCCAGCTGTAAAACAATCTGTTCAACCAAGCCGAATGAGGCCAGCAAAGGCCCCAAGTGCTTTCTACTGCCCCAGCTCCAGCTGTGCCCTCACAGCAGTCAGCTCCGAAACTCTTCCAGACAGCTGTGGGAACTGGAAGTGCTCACCGGAGGCCTTTGTGAAGAGTGAAAGAAAGTCTATGGGGGACTGTAGGGTAGCCAGCCAAAGATGAAAGAAGTTGAGAAAGCCATGGGGGAAGCCAGGGAGCCCCCAGGGAGGTTTCAGTCTTTGGCACTCTCTGAAATGCTTAAAAACGTCATCAGATTTTGCCCTCACCAGCTACAAGCCCGAGCATTTATTATTTCATTTGAATCCTGCCCTTCTACTAATGGAGGGGTGGGCAGCATGCATACCATATGCTTCGTGTAGTCCACACATGCCCACACACTGCTGAAATTCACAGCAGCAGCAAAAAGAAGAAAATAATTAGTGGTATGCAATAAAAGTTCAGCAAGAATGTGACAGGATAAAAAGGGCAAGCTAGCTGAATAAGAAGGTAAATTGCCTTTTGCCTCTCTGTAGGTAGTTTGCCACCAAATCACCATTCGCCATGGCCTGCAGGGGATCAAAGAGGACTGAAATTCTCCCCTGAAGTTAGGTTCATTGGGCTGGAAGAATGACGCTTGATGAAATCCACTCATAGCTAAACTACTGATTTAAAATCCCAGTCTAGCCATTTCACCACATTCCTTTTTATAACAAGACACAGATTTCTCTGTTTTGTATATATTTGTCTGGTTCTCCTCTGAAACTGGCTACACCCAGAGGCAGTGAGTTGTAAAGGTAATGGATACTGTGAGTATAATCTTTATAGAGTAAGTAGCATGTCAGACAAGGTGATTTTTTTCAGCAAAATGGAACAGAAGAAAACATCCTGGTTACCAGGATGACGGTCCATATCTGAAGGGCCAATGCAAATCATTTCTAGAACATTTTTAAGCAGCAAAAGATCTAGTGCCTATAATTTGTCCATTAAACCAGAATGCCCTACAGCCAAATGCAGTCTTCAAGCTTTATTTGTGAACTACTGCATATGTATAACGACTGCCCTCTTGTGGTCAATAAATGTACAATAACTTCAGAACAAGCATGAGAATAGAATACCTTCAGAAATGGGCACACAAAATGATTTGGAGACAGGGGCAACTCCCCTCTAAGGGAGGGTTACAACAACTGGGACTGTTTAACTTGCGAGTAAGGGAGGCATGACAGGCGTATACAAAAGTATGCATGACGTAGAGAAAGCAGGCAGGGCAATGTGTTCTCCCTCCCCTTGTAATAGAATCTGGGGTCAGCCCACAAAGCTGATCAGTTGGTGAGTGAGTAGAGATTAAAAAAGAACACTTTTTCACACAGGACGTCATTAAGCTTATCATGCAAAATGTAGTGGCATCCACCAACCAGGAGACTGCACAAATTCATACAGGAGGTTATCAATGGTTACTAGCAGTCTGGAAGGCTCTATGAGACAGTATGCCTACCAAGTTCATCTAGTAACCAACCAGCTGCCTGAATGCTGGATTAGACAGCCCTTTGGTTGGATCCAGAATGGCTCTTATGTCCTGAAATGCATCTAGTATCCTTGTGGGTAAACTGTGCCACTCAGTCAACCTCAGTGGAGGTCACTAGTAGCCTCTGTTAAACACTGTGTTAAAAACATCTGCTGAAAACTTGCAAATCTCACTTTCCTCAGCATGAACCTGAAGAAAAACAATCTTCATTCATACTTGCAGGAAGGCTCATTGCTCAAATAGATACATGCATACATATGCATGCTTTTATTCAGTTTTAATGTTGTTTCAGGCCAAGAAAAGTAGCTGCACGTCATCAAACTTTACTGCCTTATTGACTTAAGAAAACAGTAAGCAAGTTTATACCTTCAGTCAAGGAGGCTTGTCCAAAGACAAAATTCCAGGAGTCCTTAGGATAAAGATCTATCATAGTTATTCCCACAATGCAGAAAGCATCCTTTGGCTTTCTTTTCTTTAGGTAGTTCAAGAGATGCCCTGCATGAAAAACACACACTGTTCTCTCTCCAAGTACAAGAAACCATATAAGAAGGCAATGATTGCATACCTAGAAATCCAGCTGTAGCACAAGTACAGAAAATAAGCAAGAGAGGTATTAAAATTTCACACACATCCCATTTCATAGAAAACTTATTCAAACAATGCAAAAAAAAAAAAAAAAAAACCAACAAACCCCCCCCCCCCCGCCCAGAAACCATGAGTTAAGGATAACTGGCTTTCAGTAAAATTTAGCTTTATTAAACTAAATGTGAAGTTCACAGTTACTCTCTGGTGTGCGCATGTGTGCACACGTGCAAAACTATTTGCCCCTAGGGGGATACCATGCAAATCCCCTTCAGGAGCACCAGTGTAAGCATGTATGGAGAGAGGCAACAGTTCGGTGGCAGAACACGTGCCTTGCATGCAGGAAGTCTCGGGTTCAAGCCCTGGCATCACCAGTTAAAGGATATGACAGGAAAGTTCTCTGCCTAAGATGCTAAGAGCTGCTGCCAGTCAGAGTAGACAATACTGGGCAGGGTGGTCTCTGATACTCTGAACCGAAGGCAACTTCATTGGTTTGTATATATTTAAGCACTGCTCTTTGTCAGAATGCAAGGGATTTCAAGACTTCCTGTCTGCACAGTTCAGAGAGACACAGCAGGCTTTCACATCCTAAAGCCTCAAAATCATAAGTTAATACAGGAGCAGTATGATTTTGGGAAAACTACATTTGGGACAACTTTCACAATGCTCTACTCTTCACTTACTAAAATAACAGGATCTTAAGACAACTGAGACTATGAAGCCACCGTCCAGAACTTGCAGAACTGATCTAAAACATGTGCCAGTCCAACAGTGTTCTCTCTCTTTTTCATACCTGCATGAAGCTGCAGATTGTGTGTGTATTCATTGATTCGAAAAGCACAACCCGTCTGTGAAACCGGCTCTGGCCCTAGGATTCTTACAGTCAAACCATAATAAAAAGCTTCGCAGTAATCCTTAAGCCATTTCATGTAGACATCTGTGCTAACTCTGGAATCTCCAAAAGAACCTTTAAGAAAATAGTCCAGAAAAGCATCAAGTTATAACTTCAGTTCAGCAGATTTTCCTCCATTGAAAAGAATTATTATTTCTGTAACACTTCTTTAAAATATGAGATGTACTTGGCAAATGCTCTCTTCTCTGGCTTCACAGCAACACTTTCAGTCAGCTACCATCAGTCTTATTTTAGAAAAGGGAAGCAAAGGGTGTGAGGGAACGGCTTACAAAAGACCATCTAATGAGTCAAAGGCCGGCACTGCTAGTCATGATCCAGAGAAATGCAGATGCGTCCACACCCAACCCAACCTCTGAACAAGCACCGGACTCTGAGTAAGCTCTTCTTCCCCTGCCCTTGCTTCAGCCTTGTCCCACCCATCCCCACCTTGCTCTGGCAGCGCCCCACCAGCACAAAGGGCCCCACAAGCCTGGCCACACCACTGCAACAAAGCCAGTCCACTATGCTACGCTTCTGTTCTGCCAGAGCAAAGGGGTTCATTAGCAGTCTTGCCTTCACCCCGCTGGCCTAACCAGAGAACTGGATTACTTTGCACATTTCTGTTTCTAATTCACCATCGATAAGACAAATTATTTTGTTACATTTATGTCCCACCTTTTTTCCAAGCATGTCTCTCAAAGCTAACAACAGACTCTCAATTTAAGACATAAAAACCAAACAAGCATAAACACAAAAATAACAAGAAATAAACAGTGCCCAAACAAGTTAAAACAAGCTTTAGCGGCACAGTTTGCATATAGGAAAACAAAGAGCCTCCCTTGACATGTTGTTATCCCGCCTGGGAATGGCTGCTGAGGAGTCCCATTCTTGCATTCCCACCAAATATGCCTCTAATGGTGTTGGGATGGAGAGAAGAGCTTCCCCAAAAGACTTTAAAACCTGCGCAAGATTGCATGAGACAATGCAGTGTTTCAAGAAGCCTCATCCCAAGTGAAACAAGGCTTCACAGAGCATAGCCAGTACTTTGAACTGAAGCTGGGCACAGACAAGGGTGTCACACATTCTCTGTAACTGGTACTGAGTGGCAGTCTGGCTGCAGCCTTCTAGAACCAGCTGAACTATCTGAACATTTTTCAAAGACAGCCCCATACAGAGCACATCCTGGTAGTCCCAGTGGAATGCAACTAAGGCATGCGTCAAGCTGTCCAGACCAGACATCTCCAGAAACAGGTGCAGTTGGCACACAAGCCTCAGCTGTCCAAATGCACTCTTGGCCACTGCCAAAACCTGGGAATCCTTGTTCAGGACCAAGTCCAGAAAACCCACCCAAACTGTGAACTTGAATTTTCAAGAAGAGTGGCAACCCACCCAGCAGATGTAGAAGGCTTATTCCTTGATCAGCCTTTATCAGGAGTTATCAGGAGCACCTGTTTTGTCTGGACTAAGTGTCAACTTGCTCCCCCTCATTCAGTCCATCACCAACATCAGACCGTAATTTAGAAACATTTAGAACAGCATTTTTGGATTTAGATGAATAGAGAAAGTTGGGAATTCAGCTCACCAGAATTCCAAACAATTTAATATTAAATAGCAGGGGGAACAAAATGGAACCCTGAGACCATGTCATCAAAAAGAAGTCTCCTTGCAGCACCTTTTAAAAAAGATCAAGACTGGTCCCACCCCAGAGAGATGCCTCAGAATACCCCATGAGTGTCAGCAGAACCAGCAGGAACACATTCTCACTGTCCAGTTCTCAGCACAGATTGTCCACCAAGATACCAAAACAGTCTGTCCCAGAACCAGGCTGAAAAATATCTAGATAACCCACCTCATTCACCCCTGCCCCAAATTCATGCTACATAAATCATGTTGAAAAACATAATTTGCACTGCTGTAGCAGCAACTTGTAATCTGGAAAACTAGTTTAGCTTCAGCTGCTTTATTTCAGATGTGACTAATAAGATGAGACAGCTTAAGCTATTATTCTCACAAGTACATTTTCACTTTTATATTTGCCACAGTAGTGGTCCTACCAGATCTCTTAAGAATATTCTGGTAACTAAAGCATATTCAAGTGTGTTTTGTAGGCTCAGACTCTCAGGGATTTAGATATAGTTAGTGAAGAATCCTTCCAACCAGGAGCCAGTTTGCCAACTCTGATAATTTTCAAAGCATTTTCTGGGAAACCCTGGATCCTGAGAGAGCTCAAGGCTTGCTTGCAACTACCAAACTGCTCCTGCAAGGTGCAGTGCGGAACAGTCCTGGCTGTGTTCTGGGTCACTTTCATTAGACAGAGGTTGATGTAGGGTCCAGGAGTACTGTGTGAACTAAGCATATCCTAAAACATGTCCAGACTGTTGTTTTGTGAAAGAGGTGCAAGAGTTCCTTACAAACAGGTCAAAGTGGAAAGATTTACCTTATGAAAGAAAAATTACAAACAACTAGCTTAATTAGTTTAGGTTAATGGTTCATTATCAGTTTGCACAGTTCAGTTTACAGACATCATTAACTGCTCAGTTTTCAATTAGTTTTTCAACTCATCAAGCAGACATTACCAATGGGCTGGACATAAATCCGATTCCTCTGGGGAGATGGTATGTTTCTGCAAGGATCATGATAAAACTGTGCAAAATCCTGGGTCGGTTCTGGGTGCGAGGAAATCCAATCTGAGTCACAATGCAGTGTGATGGGCTTAAAGAGAGCACTCTCTGGCTGAAATGCTTCATTTAGCAAAAGCTTCTCCTTAGGTTCAAACATCTCATAAAGTTTCACAAGCTGTGCATCCTTGGAGATCAGAGCCACCCTCAAAACTTGCTCGGAATGTTTAATTACTTTCATCTAATGGCAACAGAGAAAAAGACAAAGAGTGGTTATGCAATCTCACTCTTAAACAGTTCCCCCTTTTCCATCACACCACCAGTTACCACTCACATGCTCTGTATGAGCAAATTAGTGACAGACCAGCTATGTTTTGCAGCTTGCTCAGCAACTATCATCTCCAACACATGCAACCTTCAGCTTCTGCATTCCCTTCCTATTTCCATACCCAGCCATCATTTCACAATCATCTTCTGCTTTCGGACTGGACTGCCATGGGAAAGGTTGTTGCATGTACAGTCATCAGTCTCATTCTGTGTATTATGCCATAGGTCACTCCATCCCACACTAAAGAAAGACGCAACTGTGTTCTTTTGAGGCTAGTATTGTACCAAGATCCAGATGGTGATTGCAACATCTGTACTAATGAATTAGAGCAATGGTTTATGAGGCCCAACACCCTCTCTTCAGTCCATCCTGAATGCTGTGAAACATTCAATAGCAACAAACAGAATTCTCCATTCTTAGTGATAACAGCCAGATTTGTTTTTTATGTGTATAATATAAACTGTAATTTATAAATTAGATTTACACATGTCATTAGTTTGTATTTATATATTGATATTTGTGATTACACTGGGAAGCCACAGTCAAGAAGACTCATTGTTGTTTTTAAAAGTGTACCTTGCTACCTTTTGACTCACTCCAGATTTCAAAACTATGCTAATATTTCCATTTTTAAAAAATACACCAAGATCTCAAATACTGCAATAAAAATGGCTCATTCTGATGTATGTACTTAAAAATATATGCATAATTGACTGGATTCATTGACTATTCACATGAAAAGGAAAACAGTCCTACCGCTATCCTATCAGCACATAACTACTTTCCTGGAAATCAGATTGCCTACATGCTCATATGCCAGGACTCCAAGTAAAGCTAGGCAACAGCCATGCTAGAATTTTTCCTACCCAATAATTTATCTGGCCATCCCATTAAGTTCCCAGTCAAACAAATCCTCACTTTTCTCTCTCTCAGCCTCTTTCACATGAATTGAGGCACAGAGGACTGCCCAAACTAGGGCAACATGTGGTCCTTCACATGTTGTTTTAGCATACAACTACACCCACTCTGAGCCAGCACAACCAATGATGAGGGAGGGTGGGAATTGTAAGCCTGAACTTTTGGACCAAGTTCTGGTAAGAGCAGCAAGATGCACTGGCATCTTGTCCCCCTTAATGCCTCAGCCTCTCACCCAAAGAGGTTTCCCACTTGTATACTGCAAGAGGCCCCATAAGATGGGATGCAAATCCTCTCAGAGGCTATGCATACACTATGCTAATTTATCATGTGCTTAAAAGGTCATTTCTGGTCACCTTCAATTTGATTTTATAATAGCGTCCACAAGTGACACATTCCAAACTCCCAAAGCCACTTTACCCTTGTTCAAGGGATCAGACATTTCCACTGGAAATTGTTGCATTTTCCTCCTCTGAACAGAAGCTATCATGCCCTATTCCAAATTGCTTCTACCCACAAAGTCAAAAATAATTTGCCATGTTGCAACTACTGTTCTTTGACAAATGCAAGCTATGCTGTATACATGGAAATATCTTTAGATCCTAGGTTAGACATTCAGGAATGACTTGTGAAAATGCCGCTTAGTCTTCTGGTTTTTCAACAATATTTTGTTGCCTGAAATAAGTTTCCAGAATTGTTTACATAAAAGATCTGAAAGAGCAGTCTTTGACAACACTCTTTAATATTAAGCCCTATAAAATATGTAACTTAATGTTAGGACTTAATGTTACTGGACAGTGGGTACAATTACAATATGTACTTATCCATCAGATTTTTGTTATAAATAAGAGTAATAGGCAAGATAATATTTCAAGAGACTGGTGGCTGACTCAATTGGTGTCTGATATATGGATATAAATTCCAGCTGAAAGATAATGGTGAATTTGATTTAGCATCAAATCCCATCAGTTGGATTCCCACCAGTTTATTCTGGGTAAGCACAGTCGCCCAGATCTTGCAGAACTATTTTTTTAAAGAGTATTTCACAGAGAGAGAGACACACACGCACGTCAAAGGAGCAGCAATATGGACCTGTGATTTCCTCCAACTGCCCCTTCTAGCAATACCCCACCCTGTGACGCCCATCTCTCTCTCTCTCCCTCTCTCTCTCTCTCTCTCTCTCTCTCATTCTTTCTCTCTCTCTCTCTCTGTGTGTGTGTGTGTGTGTGAGAGAGAGAGAGAGAGAGAGAGACAGACAGACAGACAGACAGAAAGACAGACAGACGGGGGCGGGGTTCGTTTGCCTAACTGTAAGGTACAAACGAATGTGTGCACATCCACAAGTCCTCTTAAAACCCACCGTCTGCGTTGGTGACACTATTACGCCCTGAATGTATACGCGCCTTTACCCGCTGCACAAAACCGCCCTCCCGCACCCTGAAATGGCGCCCAGGCCGTTTCACTTTCTGCTTGGTTTTGCCTGCAATGCCACCGCCCAAGGCGCTCTGCAGCCCAGCCCAAGAACGACGAACGGCCGCAGGCACAGGCCCGGCCCACCTCGGTGCTCACGCCTCTTCCGGAGCCCAGCCGGCTGCTCCGCCGCGGGCGCTCCTGGCCGCTTCTGCGCTGCCTGATGGCTCGGCCTGCGGGGACAGGGCGGGCCGGCTCGTTCAGGCCGCTCCACTTCCGGGCTTGCAGAGCGACTGCGCGGGTGGCGCCGCAACCTTGCCGCAGGATGCAGGCGAGGGCTGGGCCGGCTGCTGGGGCGCTGAAGGGGACGTATTTATTGGGCGCAGGCTAAAGTATGCCCACGCTGATAATAGAAATGTGTGGTTCTCGATGCGGGTATACTTGTTTCTCTGAGAATGTGTAGAGCGTATCTCAACACTGGTTAGCTCTGGGCAGGGGCAATTCAGTGATAGATTACTTAATTTGCATGTAGAAAGGCGTAGGTTCGATTGACTAAATCTCCAAGTAAAGCGGGAGAAGCTTTTGCCTGTAACTTGGAGAGCTGCTGCCAGTCAGTGTTGACAGTATTTGGCTAGATGGACCGATGGGTCTTACTCGGGATAAAGCAGCCTCCTAGGTCCCTAACTTTCTTGGGTTCTCACAGCTAATCATGCATGAGGACATCCAGGCTGGCTTCCACCCTACTTTCTTGGACAGTAAGGACATAGCTTGGCCTGGTCTTGGAATAGAAGATGTTATTCAGTGAGGAGCAGTTGCCCCTTAGCAGAAAACCTTGAGTGTTGCCTTTTATAGCACCCAACTTAGCAGGTTTCAACATATTTGCTGACTAGGAAATTGCTTGGGGGATCCATGACAAGTTGCTTCTGAGTAGAGAACAGAATGAAAATATTAATGCCCCCACCAAAGTATACTTATGCAGATTTAACCCATTTTAGTTATTTTGATGGCAGATTCAGGGAATGAAAGATGCTCCGAATTCACTGAGTACAAGAATGCAAATATGAGAGATTTGTGTACAAGTAGCTGATATATTCTGAGTTTATACATTCTAAGGGAGTATATCTTTCAAATGTTTGTCTATGATCATTAGAGTATTAGGTTGCCTGCTGTAGTATGAGAAATGAAAAATGGTCGCTGGGTGCAATCTGTTGAAAAGGTGATGGGGCAAATTGGAGCTTCAAAGTCATCCCCCCAGCATGCTTCAAATGAGTTTCTAGAACACCATGCATCTGCTTATCATAGCCTCTCCTGTGGAGTGCATGTACAAGCTTGTCCTTCTGTATCAGAATGATACATTTGCACAATATTACTTTAAATACTAAACTTATAGACAAGCAGCCATGCTAGCTGAAGGCCTGTTGTACCAAAAAGAAGTGTGTAGTTTATACATTATCTTTATACATTATCAAGTTTATAATGGTACATGCTTTATGAGTTTTTAAAGGCCATTTCATCTGACACTAGAAATACCCCAAATAACTTAAAAACTAGTCCAGCATAAAAGTTCAAGAGTGAAATCCTACATTATGTGTAGAAGTTGGTTCACACAAGGCAAGCCCTGTTGAAAAAGAATTGGCATAGCTTCCACAGGGGAAAGCCCTGTCTCACTAACCTATGCTAAACTATGGAATTTGCTGCCATGGGAAGTGCTGGTAACTGCCAATTTGGAAAAGGGGATTGGACAGATTCATGGAGTAGGAGGCTCCCAGTGGCTACTAGCCTTGCTGGCTATTTGCTACTTCCCTTCCCAGAAGCAGCATGCCTGCATACCAGTTGCTGAGGAGCTTGGGCAGCTCTTGTACGCTTGTACCCATCCTGCTTGAAGGATCCTGTGGGCAGCTGGTTTGCCACTGTGTGTGTAGAGTGCTGGCATTAACAGAATAAATGAGGTTGGCGAAAAAGGGCCAAAGCCCCCCCTCCCAACTTTCTCAACTACATGGACCACTGGTCTGATCCGGCATGGCCTTTCTTATGTTCCTATAAAATTCTTCATTGTGTGTAGAAGTTTGTTCCATCAGTGGGATAATTTTATTGCTATCCACCCAAATAGGAAGGTAACACAGATGACTAAAAGCATCATAAACAGGAGTTAAAACCAAATCAGATATTAAAAGGCCCATGAGAACAGAAACATTTTATCCTGACATCAATAATGTAGGAATCAGGTGAGTTTCCCTAGGGAGAGCATTCCTAAAGCTTTATGCAAACAGGAACCAGAAAAAAAGCCTTAAGTATGTTCCGGACTTCAGCCCGGATGGCTTCTGAGAATGCCAGATATTTCCTCTGCTGAAAAAATTAGTAAAGCACCAATCTCACAAATTTTGTAATTAAAAAGAGCTTCTTGTGCTACATGAAGGGGGTGAAAATGGTGACACTATTTATGTCCAGCCCATTGTAGAAAGGTTTGTACCTATTTAATATGGTACAAGTTCATATATAAAAATTCATAAACTGGAATTAACTATGACAGCACTACTTCATTGAATTTTCTATACCAGAATATACAGAATAATCATGGCTGGGTAAATTCTGAGAGCAATGTTGTGTCCTGATGTCACTCTGGCCACAATTGCGTGTGTAGCTTACACAGCTATTTGAACAGATTGGTTTTCTTTAGGTAAGCCAATATCACATTTTTCTTTTTCAGCTAAGCATCTGGATATGACACCAGGCCTATCAGAAATCTTGTGACAACCATGTTTCAGATCATTACAAAACATGTAGCATTGTAAATGGAAAGTACTTAACTTCAACAAATAAAGAAGTAATTGTTTTGGGAATTACGTTTAAATATCAGGAAATTGAGCCAATGAGATTTGCAACATTACCACAATCAAAATTATTGTGTTTGCAATAGTGCAAAAAGCTTGAATCAAACATCCAAAGTTTTTAGAAATTTGTTTTGTGCATCTAATCATGGTGATCTTTTCATTAAGCACTTCTATTTCCTGTGACACATACGCAGAGAGGGAAAACAGATTTTATCGCAGCAATCACACTTCAAAACAATAAAAAGTGTGCCCTTGCCACTTTTTAGATATATTTCTTGAATTCCTGTAGATGAATGTTACAAATGGAAAAGCAACTGGCCAGAGTCAAGTATTGGAACAGAATATGTTCAGGAAACAATAAAGGATATGGAAATTGTTATTACCTTAAAGAAAAACCCCCAATCCATCTGCAGTTTGCTCATTCTGACCACCCCAACCCTCACCAAATTCAAAACAGATATGATCTATCCCATATCAGGCAAGTTAGGATGGATGAAAGTTGCTCCAAATGGTACCAGAGAACAACTTTCATCTTCAAACTAAACTTTTTCCAACAAAATTATTTTATGTAAGCACTGGGCACAATGTACCCATTCCCTGCAAATGAGCTGATTTCATTATCAGAAGATTTGCACCTTTACTTTTTCATTCCAGAAATCACTAATACCTATTTCTTTCAACATTTGGTACCATAAAAGCAATCAGAGCTTCTTAGCATTCGTGTGCACATGCTCACACACAGCAGAAGGCAGCCATTAATATTCTTCGCTGAAGATCCTTACTAGTTACTTTTTAAGTTTTACTGAACTTATTCCTACCTCTTCATTATAGTGGAGCTATGCTAAGGAACTATATATCAAGTTTTAGGTTAAACTCAATATATTTTCTCTACACTATCAGGATTTAATTTGACTATCAGCCATATAGTACATTTGCAGCATGGTTCTGTCCAGGCCAACATGATGAAAAGGCTGTTTAACGCAACTGATGTATATCTGTTTCAGCCAGAGGCACCTGGAAAGCAAAACTGATCCCATTATTCTTAAGAGTATTTGTGAGATTACACCATAATTCTGGCAAGCATGTTCAGCTTAGAGGGACCAACATCCAAGCATTCTCTTTACATAGCTGGGGACTGTAACTGACTCATATGATGTTCATTTTTTGTGTGCATTTAGTGGTTGCAGCTTTCAGAGAACCTTTCTGTGAAGGATGATGCCGATTTATTTGATAGCATAAAAGAGGTGTGACTTAAAGTGAAAGGAGGGCTTTGTTTTTCCATTCTGATTTAAATCCTGAATCATTCAGCCACTAAATTATGTGCTAAATACATACTACTGTACTACACTACTGTGTTATACTATATACCACTTATTTCCTGATTTAAAAGTGCATGTTTCTGAATAATTATATGCCATCTTGAGCCCTACAAACAAAAGCAGGAAATTAATTAAACAAGCAAAACTTGATTACAGTGCATCTTAGCCAGAAAAGGTATTCGACTACTTCCAGGGACTAATGATGGGGCTTCACATGCATGCAGCTTGCTTGGAGTACTATATTCAGAATAAGGAACACTTTGTTGAAACTGCACACAACTGGTGCTCTTCTACCCTTTCCTGCTTATTGTGCAACTTGAAATCTACATTTACAGGAAGGAAGACTTGAGAAATTTCACTCAAGTAGGGTGTCTTAGGGACTGGGTGGGAGGAACTAACTTCAAGTGTCACATGGATGCATTGAGACACATAATAAAGTTATTTCGTAATATTGACATATTGGTTTAGAACTTATTCAACTTACTTTTCTAGGTCAACATGCTTAATATTATTACAAAGATTGTCACCTGAATTATTTCCATTGATAGACAAATTCCTAGTTTTACATAAAATACCATAGTATATCTATGTAGGAGGTCTAATAAGCACCTGAAGCTCCTGGAGAGCCTAAAGCCATGCACAAGATAGGCAGAGATATAGATTGCAGAACACTATTAAGTAAAGCTACTAAAATAGACACAGTCTTCATATGAGTAACAAAACAAGATATAGCAGTTCAAATGCTAAACAATAACAGTACGTTAGAGCAGATTTATTCATAGATTAAAAAAACTAGCTAAAATCTGTTGGAAAACCTAGACTTTAGAGGCTTCTGGTCATTTTTAAGTTCCATATTCCAAAATCTTCCATTGTTTTCAGTCCTTTGTAGCATTTTCTTTCTCCTGAGTTCTTTTCCATAATTGTATGCATTAGCTAAAGTTTGACCTGAGCTTTTGTATAGTGTGCAAACCTTAGAACAGCACTTGTTTCTCCACTGTTGGAGCTGTTTCCTCAGCTTGAAGAGTTAAAGCCATACCACCAACTAAAATGAAGCTCACTGCGTATGACAGTGTTTTAATTGCTGTTACAGGCAAACAATTGTCAAGACTGACTGCATTGCAGCTAGCTAAAACAAGTCTGTTTCAAATGAAGGATACCAATTCCATATATGCAGTGAGGATGTATATTGTTTATTTACCGTCAGTACTTTATTTTACATAAGGCAGTATTAATGGTTGGAACACCTGCAGAGTATGTACAGAGGCAATGTACAACTAAAGGATGCTTTCATCTAATAGTAATCAACCCATTTTAAATTATGCCTTTTAAGACCTTATTTAGAAATAATTTATTGCCAACACAGAACAAAGGCAAGGGGGCAATTTACAAAGTAACAGATTCTCTTAGTTTCCGTAAAGTTACAAAAGTTACACATATTAAAAAAAAAGCCATAAAACACCCCATATTTATACAAAGTTAATACAAATCTTGGTTTCATTAGATAAAGATTTTGTGAGGCTGTTAACAAAATATATATTTTTGAGAAAGGCTCTATAGAATATAAGCACTCACTGTTTTTGAAGACTGGGGAAGCAGTTTTAAATAAGTGGCAATTATTTGCTTTCAAGTACAAGTTAAAGAAAACTGCAAATGGCACTAATACAATGCTGTGTCATCCTTCCATGTCTCATCTTTGAGATGTCTTTTTGGTACCATCAAACAGAGGAAGGCTTATTAAAGACTGACCTGTGAACTGACTCTAGCATACACAGAACCTAATCACTATCTTGAAAAAAAATTGCTTCCTAGGCTTAAGGTTAGTCTTTAACCTTACAAGATAATCAAATTCATGTTGAAAGTAAACTATTTTGGTAGATCATGTTCCATGAAGCATCTCCACTTTCCTACCAACCCCTGCCCTGGATGCACTGGACACAACTTGTGGGCAAGGTAAGTCAGCTTCTATTCCATGGAAATCTTAGGAAATCTAAATGTGGCAGGTTTTTTAAAGAACGTCCCAGAACTTCTAAAAGGGATTATGAACCATTAAAATACTTTAAGAAAAAACCATTTCTAAAAAAAAAAGCATCTGGTAATCCAGCCCTGAATTTGAAACAACTGCATCACAACATGTAAGGTTTTATCAATATTTCTATTAGAATGTTAAAAATATTTTTGACATTCTAAGCATATTCTACAAGTGCATTCTTGGGTAAATTTAGAAGGCTGTCTACAACATTCTTTTTAAGAGACTCTTTTTTTACTATTTATTGTTACACTATTGGGCATTGCTAGAGCATTGTAGGAGTATTGCAGAGAGTGCCAAAGACCCCAAGGACAATAAAATCAGTCCAAATGTTTTCCAGGGCTTCTAGACAGGTGAATGATGACCTAGAACCAAACTGATTAATAAGATGAGGGAGGAGGAAGAAACAAAGATGACAGCCTGGACATGTGGGACAGAATATGACATTGCTTACCCAAAATCCAGAATCTCTTTCAATGTTTCTAGTTCCAACATTGATTTCATAGCAATTATTCAAATTAGAGATGATACGCAGTTGCATGCATGTTTCCCATGACTTTATTTTAAATCCAAAAGCTGCCTTTGGAGGTTAAACAAACATGCCAGGGGAAAGGGTTACTTAACCTTTCCTTTTCTGGCTACTTTTCCTATTGTTCCTACAAGCTTCAGGTTGTAAGCAGCTGAGTAAGATGTCAGATAAGAAAGGCTTGGGCAACTTTACCACCCTCCCCAGTTTTTTCATGTATATTTGCAGCTTTCCACAGCTGCTTTGGATTTAGAAGGTAGCAGAGAAAAAATACATGCATCATTTGAACCTTACACTGGCCACATAGGTAAATCTACTTTATAATTTTTAATTTTGCTGTCAAGCATACATTTGCCTTTATAAATAAACTGAACTTCTTCAATGTCCTTTTATAGCAATCCTTCTAGAACACAATGGCAAATTTGTACCCAATCAACAGTAACCTCTGTATCCCATCAGCATTAGCAGTATTATAAAACTGAGGCACTGAAACAGCTTTGGTTATTCTTACTTCTTATACAGTGTTAGTTCCACATGAGTATCATACTTCATTGGATTAACCTGGTAGGAAATATGATTAAAAAACTGCTACTGCCCAGTTAACAAGGATAACAATGTCCTTATCCAGCTCAATTTAACAGACAGATTAGTGAAATCATTCTAATCCCACAATGTACGAATTTTGACAGAATTTAGGGAGGGGGGATCTTGAGTGGGAGAAATGACACTTCCAGAACATTTAGGTGTTATTCATAACATTTTTGTATTTCCTAACAAATATACAATAACTAATTATAATCACTGTGCTATGTCTGGAAATTTAGCCAGGCAATAGAGCTCTTTCCCACCTCACCCTTTGCAAAAGCCACTCTCAGTTAAACCACATTCTCATTAAGGCCACTGCAAGGAAGACTAATTAAGAGGCACTTTAGGTTAAAAGATCCTAAATCAACAACATTTACTAATGGTGGACTAGGCCCACTGAAGAACTGAAATTTGAGCCTTACTCTATTAAAGCACTTAATTAGCAATACCTCTTGGGTCAAGTGTAGCAAAATTATTTTAGTTTTAATAAATATGGAAATATTGCTGTCTGTGTTCCTTCCACATAAATCACGTAATACTCACACTTGGCAGTTGAGAGCAATAGTAATGCACTAAGTTTGGCCTGTGAAATAGAAAAGGAACCTTGTGTTGCTAGTCGCATGCTAACCATGTATGGCAGTAAAGCAGGCATACATGTTAATCCCTTTTGTAGATATTATGCTGTGCTTTAAACAGATCAATACCTGTAATAAATTTTACAGTTAAACTAGGATGTCCAAAGCAACTGGTAATATATGGGCTTATAAACCAATACCTGAGAAATCAAAAGGATCACCAGTATCCTCAATACTGAGATGAAAAAGAAACCAATTAGTCCATACATTTATTTCCAATGAATGTGTGTTTGCAAGGCTGAGTTATTGAGGTGCATATTGAGGCGGAAGGTACAATCCTTTTACAAATTTCACTTTTTTGCCATATGGTATTCCTTGGAGATAACTCAGTTGCTTTATCCTTTTCGAAAACAAGTTTTGCCTTGTTAGCCAAAATAATGGCCAATCCTGTGTCAACTACAGCTGTGCGAACTCTCAATGATGTCACATGACTTAAACAAGTTGCATCTGACATTTATAAACACTGTCACCACTTACCAGAAACAAATATCATGCTTGGCCTCCTCCATTATCCAACTGGCTAACTGAACAAAAAACCCAAGGAGCATTCTTAAACAATGGCTCATTCACAGCAACTGAAAGCTTCCAAAGCTGCAAGCAGCTGTGATTTAAGCTAGTATTGTTCCAAACTGTAAATGCATAGGTTTTGTCAAACTGTATGATCTGCAAATCACCAAGTAAGACCAGAAGTCCCTATGCAGGATTCAATTTGCTTAACATATTCAGTGGGAGTGGACCACAACAGTTTTCCTTTGTTGGTACTATTTGTGAGCACCCTCTATTGGCATGGAAGCAAAAATGCATTTGTAAACTTCAAATTCAGCTTAATTATTTGACCGAGTAGAGCTGTTTGCTGCACAGAAGAATTGGTGGTGGTGATGGTAGTTAGCCAAGCCTGGAGAGCAGTCCAGAATTAATCTCTTCTCTAGTCCTTTCACATGCCAAACCAACTTTAAACTTAGCAAGTTTCCAAGCTAAATTCTTTCAACTGTATGTCTACAGATTAACAGATGTTAAGAGTACAGGCTTTATCAATGTGAAAAGATGAAAGAGGTTAAAACTTGTAGTTAGCTTTACAAAACTAAAGTCTGTTAAGAAATGAAAGCAGATTCAAAATGGAAATTACAGTGGAAAATATCAAAGCCTGCATTTCAAGAGAAATTGGCGATAACTATAACAGCAGCAGCTTTTACCCACATACCATGAGGTCTGACAAGGCCAGTTTTTTCCAACTCCTGCTGTAAACTATTAACACAATTCAAAGTCTTTTTGCACATCACTGTAGCATAAGCTGCTTGAGGTTGTCATGAAGGATGGTATCCTTGACATCACGGAATACAAGGCGGATGTTTTCTGTATTAATAGCAGTGGTGAAGTGGTGGTATAGGGGCTTCTGTTGCTGGTCCCGGCGTTTGGTACGAAAACAATCCACCAGGAATTTTTGGACATCTCTTAAATTGTGAGGATCCCCTTCAAATTCTGGGAAGTAGTCTTTGATGCTTACTTTTTGAACCTTTTCTTCAAGTAAGTCTGTCTTGTTTAGAAAGAGAATGATGGAGACATTGCTGAAAACCCGGTTGTTAACTATGGTTTCAAAAATGTTCAAAGATTCTGTAAGGCGATTTGTTAGTCGATCCTCCATAAGTACCTGGTCGAATTCACTTGAAGAAACCAGGAACAGTATTGAGGTGACACTGTCAAAGCACTCAAACCAGCGTTTTCGCTCTGACCTTTGGCCACCTACATCAACCATCTTGAAAGGAACATTTTTAATTTCAAAATTGTACTCATGGATCCCTTTTGTAGGTCTTCGTGCCAACAGAATATCTTGCTGCGAAGGAAGATAGTCCTAAGAAAGAAAAAAATTCCTTAGTTAATAACATAATTGTGTATGTTTCTGATCCTTAAACTGAAGTGCAACAGAATTATATAATAGGGTTGCAAATCAGTTTGTGTGAAACACAACAGCAAAAGTTGAATCAACAGTGAGGAGATAAAAAGGACATCTACTTGGAACAGGGCCTTCTCTATGGTGGCAGCCAGATTATGGAATATGCTCCCCAGCGAGGTTCGCCTGGTGCCGAGCCTATACTCTTTTCGGCATCAGGTTAAAACCTTTTTATCTAATCGTTATTTTAAAAGTTAGTATTTTTACTGTTTTATAGTCACTTTTGATTGGATTTATTTGTATTGATTTTGATAATTTTATTGTATTGTATTGTTCTATTGTTTTATGGTTTTGCTTTTAATCTGTAAGCGGTCCTGAGACGTGATAGTGAAGGATGGCATACAAATGTTTTAAATAAATAATATGCTACTAAGGCTGGACTCCTATGTTTCCTGGGAAGGTTGTCCCAGAGGCCACACAATGTTTCTAGTCTCACTCTTTCAGGACAGGGAGGGCAAATCCATACTTGAAATGGGAGATACTCTTTACAGCTGCCACTGAAACTTCCCTTGCCTCACTAGAGCTCTATTCACCAGCAGAAGCAAATGGCAAGGTTAGAGGGAAGACTGGGGAAAGGACAGAATATGCAGGAAGTAAAGTAGATCCATTCCCCTGGTGCATCCACAAACTGGCATCAATTCTATGCCAAATCAGGAGCTGGCATAAACTGAATCCCTCACACTGCAGTAAGTGGAAAAGAACTCTGAAAAAGGCAGGAAAATGGCCTGGAAAAGTTAAAAGCAGAACAGCAAAACACGGTTCCTCTCTTAGTCACATGTCCCCTAGCATATAGAGGATTCTCCACCTTTGCTTCTCGCCAGCCAGCCACAGTGGAATTGCTGTACATGTCTCTCTCAACTGATTAAAATTAAACCTCAGTGAAAAATGAAAGTGGAAACTAATTTAGGAAAGAGGAACTGCCTATTTTATATTGTCAGGCTTTCAACAAGTTTTTAACATCCTGCTAAGGCACCCATATTATTAAAAACTAAAACAGGGTGCCTTTACTGGAACATTATGCAAGCCCATGAAAAGTATAAAGAAACAGAACTTTTCTACACACGCACACACGTGTGTGCAGAGTGGAATCCAATCCCACCCTGTCATTTCAAAAGTTTCTAACAGCACTTTCTATTTAAAATAACTTGGATTCATCAATCCAAATAGCAAATGGAGGACTACAGAAGATCTTTGAAGATAAACCATGCTTGAACAAAAGCTTACTATATTGTGTAAACTGGTTTGAGAATGCTGCTAATCAAGCAGTACATAAATATTTAAATAAATGCTTTAAATCCTTTTCAGTATTTGGGCTACATATGTTTGGAATGCTCTTTCCCTTTTGGATTATGCTATTATTCAAAAGCAGACATGTACATTTATAACTACGCTGAACATCCAGAAGAATATTAAAGCCAAGAGTTAGGAAATAACAAGTTAAAAATGGAATAGTCAGTTTGAAAAATGGAACTCATTAATTCAGAATCCTGATGGAATTTGTGACCACACAAGTGCTACTAACATCCACCATAACATTATGGTTAACCACAGCTACAATATTTAAACCCATAACTCCACTGAGGGTTGTATATTCATTAACAACAATACTAATCCTTTTACAAATTTCAGGGGGATCAATCTCATATTTGATTGAACCCCACCTACCAGACCCTCACACAAGCAGAAGACATGGTTAGTAGGACTTTTTGAGTTACTATAATATTTATAGTATATAGTATTTTATTGTATTTGAAGTATGAGTTTCAACTGAATTATGAAAGGTGGGTTAAGGAAATGCTAACATATAAGTACAGAATGTTGGGACGGGGGAGGACGGGAGGACTGGAAGTATCTGAGCTGGGTTCTTGGAGCTGCACATGGTCTAGATGCTATGACTTGGTTCTTACCAAAGGGGAATGTCATCTTCAAAAGGGGATTGTAAGTTGTGTTTACTATCTGCATATCTGCCTATCTTTGATGTTTGTCCATTTCACTACATATGTACAGGCAATGGAGGGGTGAAACTGACTGTACATATAATTGAATTTTACATACATAAACACACACAATAAAATGTTTATAACAAAAACACAATAATCCCTGACATTCTCAACAAGTAATATGTTGTACAAGTACTACAAGTAAAATGTTGGCTTGTTTTTCAATTAAATCAAAATACAAATAATTAACTTTCAATTTTTAGACGTTACTTATATGAAACCAAATCTTTCAGCATGCAATAGTGCTTTAAAAGGCAAAATCAGAGATTAAACTTACTGGTTCTCCAAGTTTATCCAAGTTGTCCAGAAAGTATTTTATTGATTCCCCCTAAAATTAACAAAGAGGGCAGTTATTTTTCTTCACAGATAATATATGTAATTAAAACAATTTTATGTGATTTGAGCTTTTTAAATGTAGCTGGTGCCTGAGTTCTTAAGTTTAATAAATGCGATTGGCTCCAGGTCAGTCTTTCCTAACTTGCTCCCTGCACTCCACATATTTTGGAGTAGAACTCCCAGCATTCCTGACTATTGCTCATGCCTGTGGCTGATGGCAGCTGAAGTCCCAAACATCTGGAAGACACCAGGATGGGAAAGGTTGCTGTACACAAAGCAAACAGAAAGAAGTAATGTAAAGCAAGCAAGTGCCAAACTCATCCGTCATGGAAACTAGTATTTAAAATGGGTCCAACTTTTAAAGACAGTGCAAAACCTGCTATATTTTGAATTGCCTTCCCAAGAAAACACAACACTTTACTGATATGTCAATAGCAAAGAAGGCTCATTATCAGAAAAGGATTTGTTTTGGTCCAGTACTCTTTGAGAATAATTTATCAAGAATTGGTCAAATATTATGTTATCTGTTATGTTGTGGGGTTTCAGAAAGATCACAACTAGTACAAATTATTTCCTAGATAATTGTTGTGTGCCCTGCAACAACATGCACCCTCTTTCCTGTAAGTGGTACTCTATTCAGGTTTCCAAACAGTCATGCTGTACAAGCAGGACATTCTACTTTTCAGTGCCCATACTCTTTTTCTTCTAAAACTGTCACTCTATATTTTGTAGCTACAAAGCACATGTGCTCAATTTTCAGGGGCCTATTTAAGGTTTTTGCCTCCTTGAATTTTGCCTCCTTTTTGCCTTCTCTACCAGAAAGATCTTCTGTACTTCTGCAAATGTTAGGATTCTCCCAGGCATGTGGATACAATCACCCTTTTTCCTCACTGTCCCCATTATCACTACAATTCTGTCAGCAGTCAGCACCTGAGTTTGCTATTACCATGATAATTAAAATAGAAACTTGGTTTATGAAAACCCACTGTATTTTGAAAAATTCAGATGAACTCTTAATGGGGAAAACACAAGTTTAATACATTAATTAATACAGGCAAGAATCCAGACAGATAATTCAGTATTATCCAAACTTCTCTGTTCTTAGGCTATTTACTACCAGTTAATACAATAATAGTAGGATTAACATCTAATGAAAAGGTTTACGGAAAGATGGCCAAGTATACCTCCATGCCCCCTACAGTAGAAGCAAATTGTTTTCAGCAGAAATACACCCGACAACTTCCAATATCCCCTATGTGTCCCAATGTGTCACAATAGGTAAAAAAGTATAGGTGTGAGTGTACATAACTGATGTTGACAGGCTCTTAAGTATATTTGTTTGATTTTAGTTTATTATGCTAATACACAGCACACTTTATTGCTTTAAATCAGAAGAATCTGCAGAAGTTTTTGATTAGGTAAAATTATTTTTAAAAATCAACATTAAGAAACATCTCTGCATTTGTTATAATTGTAGGGACAAGACCCAGGGCTGATATTGTGCAAAGCGACTCTTACATGTAAAAAAAGCTTGAAGGGCTGCTGTTAGTCTGTTGCAGGAAAAAAAGGCCTTGTGCATGCACACGCACACACAGTGCCACAAATGGCATCAGATAACAAGATTTTTCCCCTCCAACTGACAAATTTTTGAAGACAATTTTTCTGTCTTGCCTATGTATCCCCCTCATAGCCAAGACAGTTATAATGTCCAATGTTATTTCATACATCTTGTATTTCACAGTCACTTGCTCTCAATTATTTTTATTTTTCTATTAGATTCAGAAAATACAAATATCTTAAAGTCAAAGCATTATATGGCAGTCTGCTGAGGGTTTTTTTTTTTTTTCAAATAGCAGCTATCATTCTTTCAGACTGGCTGTCTGACAGTATACAAAAATTCTTATCTATAACACAGATTTACAGTACAATTGCATTTACTCAAATCACAAACCTAAATAAGTTAGAATATATTCTTAATTGTGCAGTGTCAGTACAATTCCCTACTAACGTTCTTCCAAGGCATAGAAAAGGAAAGTACACTAGACCTCAATTCTCTCAAGCCAGACCAAGGAGAAACAATTTGTATTCATGTACAGAACCACCCTAATCTAAGGCAGTATTCATAATCAGAAAAAACAGCTATATTCACATGGCCATGCACAGTACAAAGGTCTGCAGGAAAAAATCATGGCAGTTTTTATGAATGGTCAAAACAGATCAACTATTTAAGACAATTAGTTGACCCAACAAACAACAAAATGGAAACATCCCAAAGGGCTTAAGTAAACCCCCTAAACTTCCACATTCATAAAAGTTTGAAAATTCTTCCTTTGGGCTCCACAAAATGGCAGAAGACCTCTTGCATGAAGTCTAATCAATCTATAGCCATGATCACATAATCCCTACTGCTTCCTCTTTATACAGAGTGCACTAAACTATCCATGTTGTGCGTAGAGGAGGGGTGCACAAACTTTTCAGCACCATGGGCTACAATGTGTATCTGCTGGGATAGCAGCACTGTATATGCACACATGCTGCTCACATAAATGCATAAAGTACACCACCAACACACATGTACTGCTCATTCAAATCCAATTCCTACAACCCAACAGTATTTCACAGGCTGGGCACTTGCTCTGATTAGATAAAACCAAGCTTTCCATCTAGAAAAATACCTCAAACCAATCAGCAACCTCAATTATTAGCCCTTCTCCTCCTCCTAATCTATGCTTCCTAAATGATTCTGATATGTCTTACTCCATTATGTGGATTTTTTTCAGTAAATAAAACAGAGAAAACACGGTTTCTGCCATAGAAACCCCATTCGTAGAGCATCCTAAAATGCAAGAGCCTTCAAGCACTGTTTTCTAGAATGCTTTAAAGATGCTCTAGAATAAGACTTCCATGGCAAGAAGTACAGGTCTTGTTCCTAGATAATTTTTCCTCCCTGCATTTTTAGGGGATTGGGGGTGACATCAACAGCCCATGGCTTGGTGTGACAGAACCATCTAATACTGGGTTGTATTTTCCCACTACACAGGAAAGCCATAGGTAATCTAGGCTAGATTTCCACAGTAGATCCAGTAAACAAACTTTTCTCCAGTTTCATCCAAAAGCCAAGTGTGAGACTTGAGTACAAGTGTAGGGGACTAGTTATATAGAGCAAAAATAGTAAAACCATTCCTCTGTCTCCAACTAGCCAATCTGATGTTGAAAGATGAAAGACCCATGCAAACAAAATATCTTAGACTGGATCAAATGTATAAGGAAAGATATGCTCAGATGTTTCTGTCACATTGGACCAGAAGAAACTCAAACAATCGATTCTCTATAACTGGTGTAGGGACAGGAAACTTCTATCTTGTCCAACCTGCAGAGCCCTGGACTTGCTCCTTGACTCCCTACTCAAGTTCTGGCCACCTGATTTGGAAACTAACTGGGAAGCTGGGGATGAGGAAGAAAGGAATCCATTTCGAGTGGGCATCATCTGGTTCCTAGTCAACATTAACCATAGGGAAGGAGTGTGCAAGCCAAGCTGCCCCAACTGAAATATGGGGCTAATCATCCACCCAGTTAGTCCCCTTTGAGGAAGAAGTATCCAGGAGATTCACCAATGAGCAGCATGGAAGAACCAACAAGATTTTCCTCAAAGAAATACCATTTGGGGACCAGTGCCTGCACAATTGATTAGCACTTACCAGAACTCCAGTAAAAGCCAACCAACTATATATACATTGCTGGTAACTCACCTTAATCTAATAGGAAAGGTAAAGGCAATCAAAGTACTCAGTCAGCACTAGCCATAGTTCCTGCAATTGTCAGCGTGGTCCCTTCTCTCTGTGCACCACACATTAACAAATCAGGAAGGCAAACAATGCATAGATGCAGCTTCTGGTCTGTCCTCACCCTATGATGTCAGCTGGGAATCAAACTGTGTCATGAAACATGGCCCCATGCCTAACATAATCTTGCCTATGGGGACTGCATAGGGGAATACACCCCCTCCCTACTTTCTTTCCACAAACCTGCAACAGTGAGATGTGCACAACTTACGACAATGTTTAAAGAATGAAAAAGTGGCTGAGCAGGAGGAAGAATGTCCTGTAGCACTCTTCTCCCAGAAGAGCTCTCTACTAAGACAAAGAGAATAGCTAGCGGTACTTAGCAAATGTTTTCTTTAGTGAGGGGATGTAAGGGTGGAAAGAGCTGTGAATGTAGCTGCTGTTCTATTGGAGGGAGCTATGGGGTGCTTTAGCTAAATATTGATCCAATATGCTGTGGGAATATATGTGTTGAGCCATTTGACTACTACAGAACTTGAGGCCTTTTCTTCTAAGATAGTGGCATAAAAAGAAACAAAGTGCATCTGAATGATTTTGGATGAGGGTGGATTTGATTTAAATCACTAATCAGTAATACGACATTTAAATCATGGTTTTCTACATAATTTGCATGCATGCATGCCTTGTCTGTACATAGATGAACCTCATTAAAACATTCCCAACACTGGGTCTCTTTTAAGGCCTGCTGCCATTATAGGTTTCCTCCTCCAGGGAAAGAATAATACGATAAACCTCAGGCTGGACACAAAAAGATCCAAAGATTTGTGCAGTATTCTGATCAAAAGGTTTCACTTCCATTTTTACAGCTTGCCCTGCCTTCCTCACACTTAGCTTCTTGTGCAGATCTATCATGCTCAACAGTCTTCTTCTATTCATTGAATTTTTTTGAACATAGCACTTAGGAGGTAAGGGGTTGATTCTGTCTTCACAGATGTGCAAAGGAACAATGGGATTAAGGGATTTTTCTCAACTCTGTATGTTTATTTTATGTCATTTTTGCTGTGTAGTAGACTAGGAGTAGACTAGGCCTGCTCCTTAGGCCTAGTCTACAGTGGGTTGTGGATTTAAATTCTGAGTCAGGGACAAGATTCTGCAGCTGAAATGCCAAGGCCAATCAGTTTCAAAATCTGTGTGAAAATTTAAGTGGGCTAACTGATAGGAGGAAGTCATACCCTAACATCATTAATACAAGGATATGGTGTGAGATTCAGTGGTCAGACCAGTGACCAAGCATCAGATGCTCCAAGTGATTAGACTCAAAACTTGTGATATTTCTGCATGGTACAGTTATTTTCAAGAAAGCATAAACAGAAACAGCTTGTTCTATGTTTCTCAGTGTCACAATTATCTGTTGTGCCATCCAAACTGGAAAACACAACTTGTTGTGGTATCAAGACTGGTAGTATAAAGCTGCTTGGTAAGAGTGGACCATTGGTTCTCTTGTCAAGTGGCTAAGTAGAGAGCACCAATGACTAACCCCTTTGTACAACGGTCAAGATGCATTCCCATTCCTCCTGCTTACTGCCTGAAAGATCTTATTTGGGGCAGGAGGAGGTAATCAGGTAGCTGGTGCAGGTAGAAGTGCTGCTCCTACCACCACTCCTCCTCCTACCAGATTTTCCTACCACCACTCCCCCACAAGCAGGAGCAGCAAGAATTTGCTGGGTGGTGGTGGCTGGCTGGGGGTTGTACACCACAGTGCATCCTCCATGCTACCACCCTTCTCATATGAACAGTAGGATTGGAAGCAGCTAGACAGCAGCCATTTCTGGTTGGGGGCTGCATGTCACGGCGCATTCCCCCATGTCACCACCATTCTCACATGACCTACAGAGTGAGAAGAACCTGGGTGGTGGTTATGAGGGAAAGGTGGCCACTAGTCCTCCCTTTCTTGCTCTGGCTTGTGTCCACAGCCTCTGGCTGGGCATCACCACTGCCCAGCTGTTTCTGACCTGGCTTCTCATACAAGAAGGGCAGCAACATGGGTGGATACACTGCAGCTTGTAGGCTCCAGCTGGGTACTACTACTGCCACCTAGATCCTTCTCACCCTGCTGCTCAGGTGCTTGTAGAGGGGGTGCAGCCCTTTTTCTGCAATGCTGCCTAACTGAGCTCACTGTTTTGCCTAAGTATGGATCAGGCACTCCCCTCTTGCTCATGCAGTCTGCTAAAAAGCAGGAGCAGAAAGTGCCTGACCAGATCTTTGTGCTCTCTGCTGCTCTTCATAGCATAAGCTACAGTAAATTTGGCTTGTGATTACAGCTGTCAAAGTGAAAAGCTTCATTTCTACCCACAGTGCCTTCTTGGATACTGCATGGAGGACTGAGTGGAAAGAAAATGGCAGATGGGAGCAGAGTTACCATGTTGAGCCTGATCATCATTGAGGCACATCCACACAAAATAAGTGCATAGTGGAAACTGCTGGATTGCTGTTGTGACATGTGAACCCAGCCCGCCTTGTAAAAGAAGACAGACATTTCAGAACTGGTCGGGGAGGAGGAGCATGAATTCCTTGACCCTGTAAAAATGGTACAGGCAAAGCAAGTGGACCAATTAAGAAGTGTCCAATGTTCCCACCATTTAGCCTTCTGACAGCAGAAGCCACCCTGGGGTGCAGCCAGAATCTTTTCTGACAGGGAGGGAAGGAGGGGAAGTTTCCATTACGATTCAGCTCTTTACAAGTGTAGATGCTTCTCCCACATCTCAAAGAGAACAATACTTTGATTTGTGCTATTTTGTAACTTATTAAGCACTAATAAAAAGACTGTGCTTCTAAAGTCTCATCTAAGTCTGCTGGAAAAGGAAAAGAGGGAAGGGAGAGACCAGCTTCTGATAGTATTCTAAATTTGTCAGCTTCTTTTGTTACTGACTTCTGCAACTGCTTTTTTTTTTTTTTTTTTTGGTACTACAAAGTCACCCTAGCTGGTCAACTTTAACATAACAAACCTTTCAGTTAGAAAGCCTTTGTCTTAGCCTGCACGGAAAGAAGGGGAGAAGAACAGCCACAACAGTCTGGAAATTGATAGGTGGATACTCTAGCAGCACTGTTTCTGCTTCCCAGTGAAAGGATCAAGGCCTGGTCCTACCTTATCCTTGACATGAACCTTTCTGGAAGTTGCAGGTCCTAACTAGGGAGTGTATGAAGGACTACAAAGCAAAGGTGGCACTCTGAATTCCAGCCAGATGAGGCTGTAGCGGTTCTAGAGTGGATCAACTCCTTGCCCCATACATCATTAGCACAGAGGCTTCCAGCTAAAGAACGTAACATTTGGAAATACCATGACACTGAAGGACTGTTCCAGAGCATCCCCTTGTGAAGGCTGCGAGTGTTTAAAAACCACTGGAAGAAGCCTCTGAACACTGGTTTGAGTATCACCTTCTAGTCCTGCTGATAAGCAGTAACCATTGACACATAAATCAGCCAATTAGGTTCAAAGATGCTACAGCACTCTTTCAGGCTGATTTTGTACTTGCACTGCACTTTATCATATTTGTGTTTATCCTATGGAACTACCCACTGAACAACTGACATACAGATGAATAAATCCTAGAATTAGCATTGCTGTAACTTATCTACTGTCTAAAAATCATTGCAATCACATTGTGGAATTTAACTCCAAGAGTTAAGTCTGTAAATTTGTGGTCACAAAGAAAATCTTATGATACTAATGTGGCTTCCTAATAGCCAAATCACAATATTTCTTCAGTTCACTTTTTTCAGTTCAACATCTGTTGCTCTTCAATGTTCTTATTTCACTGATAAATTAGAAAATACTTGCAAAAGTGCCATGTATTCCCAGCTAAAATGGAATTTGGAAACTGGTCTATATTACACAACTAAAGGAAAATTAAGAGCTGTGCAAGAGAGTTCTATACCCTATCTGGAAATTGCCAATTATGGAGAGCATCTCATTCAAAGCCACTGGCTTATAAACTGCATTATAGCTGCATCTGCATCAATATCATGGGGCTCAGCAAATGGCCATTTCAGTTTTGCAAGGAGTGTGGCATGTATTTCATATACCTTATTTTTAGGTACTAGCAAAGCCCAGACCTTCTGCACATTCACAATGGTCATACAAAGGGGCCTTCAAAACATTTTCTGCCCTTCCTAAGCTCATTCTAACACAATCTGGATATAGCTCATTTTCCATGCCCATGCCTAGTTATTCTTTCATTTTGTATAAGTTATCTTTAATTTTTTTTTTTATTCTAGAATCCTAAACATACTTACCTGGCAATAAATTCCACTGAACCAAGTTGAACCTGTGAGCTGACATACATAGGATTACACTGGTGATTATTAAAAGTTATGAATTGAGCTAAATTTCATTTGTACCTTTGAAGAGGAAGAAGTCAACCACCCAGTAATTTGCCTGAGGTCACAAAGATCTCTGTGGTAAAAAAAAAGGGAGCTGAACTGAGGTTTCTCACGACCGAGGATAACATTAAATGCTGGATTTTTCAACCACATACCTACCCATGTTCTACCAATATCAAAGGCAAAACAATCTGAAATGATTTTGCAAGCCTATATAGTATTATTCCTGAAATGCATTTGTAGTTTGATAAACTTCCACAAACCTTAACCTACAAGAACTGACTATATGAAGGATTACTCTTATTTTCCAAGTCAGTATCTTACTTAGCTTACTATGGAGTAGCTCATGTCAAAACAGAATACTTAAAATTGGCAGGAGACCAAATACAAATATTAGGGCAGGCAGAATACTTTGGCTTTAGAAAGTTAACATTGGGAGAAACTAGCTCTGTAAAGAAAGATATGGCTTGCACATTTCTTTAACTGCTCTAATTTACAAAACTATAAGCGTCAAAGAAAGTATAAAGTACACTGTTAAAAAAAACCTGAAGAATTCTAATCACTGTAACTACAAGAATCCATGAAGTTTCACACTCTATGCCCCATGCAAGCTTACAAACCTACAGCTGAATAACATGACCTGTGCGCTCGCTCACGCGTGCTCTCTCCCTCCCTCCCTCTCTCTGTGTGCGCGTACATCCATGTCCCCTCCAACACATTGCAGAGTCAACAGTATTTCACAGTCACAATAATTACCATTACTCAGAGAGCACATTTAAATTTCTGAGAATGTTGCATTCTCAAATGTCTCATTCCAGGATTGCTTCTGAAACTTAGGCTACAATCCCATACAGATTTATCTAGGATAAGTCCCAGTGACCTCTGTGGGATTTACTACTCAGTAGACATGCAAAAGATTGCACTGTCAGGAAAGTGCACTCTATCTAAAGAAAAGCCAACTCTTTACTATAGCCGTTCCCAAGCTGACACCCTCCATATGTGCTAAACCACTACTCCCATCATTCCCAACCATACCCACTGCCCCCAATGAAAAAACAGCAATACTTCTAGTATGTTCAATAGGATTATTTCATCAGCAAGGAGTCTTAATAGAGCTTTCTCTAGTTTTAGTGGACAGAAAGGTATAAGCAGAATCACAAGGTATATTAAGATAGGGAGCTTATCTTCAGAGTGACATATTGGCATGAAGAGTAGCAAAACAACCAAACTGGTATGTAACATGTTGCATGTGCTGCAGCCAAGGTAGCACCACATGCAACATGTTAAAATGATTTAATCTGGATCTGAGAATTAAGATTTACTTCACAAACATGAAAACTATCTACAGACAAGTAGATTTTTCAAATCTAGTGTGTAGGCAGAGTAAGCTTAGCTTCGAAGGGTGGAGTTTACTTCAAAGTAATAAATCTGAATTTTGCTTTATTTAAGCAATTAACTGTAGGGTTCAAGTCAGGGATTATTTAGTTACTTTAAATGCTAATAATCATTTCTCTGAAGTGTAGGCAAACTCAGTGTTATGCATACTTAGGAAAGACACTGAAAATAAAAATATCAAAAATCATACATCCCTTAAACAAAACTTTGGATATGCACTTAGAATATTGTGCATAGTTCTGCTTACCATACCTGCAAAAGGACAGTACAGAGTTGGAAAAAGTGAAGTGAAAGGTCAGGAGAAATAAAGGGAAGTAATTTTCCACACAGTGGAATTCATTGCCACAGGAAACAGTGATTGTCACCAATTTGGATGGCTTTAGGTGAAGAATAGAAAAATGTATGGAGGAGAAGGCTCTCAATGGCTATTAGCCTTCTTAGCTATGTGCTACCAATATTATCAAATGAAGTATGCCTACATGTACCAGTTACTTGGGCAGATGGAATGCATATACTCATTTTGCTTGAGAAATCCTGTGACATACCATGTGAATGGAGTGCTGGACCAGATGGATCCTAGCTCTGATCCAGCATGGCTGTTTCAATGCATGCAGTGTTTGGGTTCTGGTACCATAATAATTTCAAATGGAAGTCAATTTCAAAGGCACTTTAGCCTAGCCAAAGGTCAAATTTAAGTCCTCTATGCAAAGACTTTTCCCTGCTACACATAGAACATTGGTGCTGCCCCCACCCCCAACTTCCTAGTTTCTTTAGCTGTTACAAGCCTCCTTCGCAGTCTAGTGATAGTCATCTTTGTTTAGAGAAGGCACTCTAACCAGAAGACTCAAACCAGCCACCAAACATCAGTATAAAACCATCCAAGAAATCCAAATGAAAGTACAAAAATAGGTGGAAAACTCCAGCAACTTTAGATACACACGGCCCATTAGTTTTCTTCCATTTCTACTTTGAGTGCCAGTTCCTCAACCACATCAGACACACAGACAGACGGAAAGGTGCTATAATCATTAAAGTATTAATATTCTTGAATCAGATTCACTATATATTGCCACTTGGGCTCTAGCATTTCCAGTAAACTGCACTGATTCTTCAACCAAACACTGATACTGAAAGCTGCAGACATCTCTGTGGAGTGAAACAGCAAAGTAGATTTCTAACATCATTGTACCTTTGGTACAAAATTAAAATAGTCCCTCTGTCATTTGGTTGGCCTTCAGCCAGAATTTCTGAATGCTCAGAGAACAACTGTTCTCTTTTTGAATTCATCTGCATTACCCAGGGCCAAGCTCAACTACAGGCCCCAGTCTTCTTTCCAGTTGAGAGATGTGAGTAAACTACAGATGCTCACTGTTAAGTACAATGATTCATCATCACTAAATATTCCGTTTTCAGAAAGCCTGTATTTAGGCAGCATATAGTCCTCTCCACTGTCTTGTGATCAACTGAAGAAAGTTTACAGAAATATTTTAGTACATTAGACAAGTACAGGTTTATGATGAGTTGTGGGAAAGAAACACATAGCCAAGATCTTTAATGACACATACAAAATTGTTATTTTCTCCTTAAATGTATCCTTTCACATATTTGCTAGATATCTGATTCAAATGGATATTAGTCAAACATTTCAGTTTCGGTTTGCTAAAAGGCAACAACAGCAATTATCCATGTATTATAAACTGATTTATCTTCTCCTGAAGAAAAGGAAAATGTTATGAAAATTACTTATATGTATGAAAGATCCAAATGCCCCAAAGGCTTCTGTGAAAAGGTCTTCTGCAAGCAAACAGCAGAATTAAGCCTCATAATTCATGATGTGCTTCTACTGTTTCAAGATTGATTCAGTCAGGTAGCAACCTATTTATATCTAATGAAAAGTCATTCTCCAATTTTTTTTAAAAAATATTGTTATCAACATTCTATCAATGAAGTTCAAAGATTCATTAAACTTCAGCATTTTTGTACCAACTACAATTCCTTTCTCTCCATTATTTGATCCAATGAGAAGTTGTTCCTGGAAAATATTTCACCCTTTTTAGTCCGTAACAGGTAGTTTGCTATTCAGAAACATACCAACTTGATCAGTTTAACTTTTAAAACTTTGTAATATATAGTTAAAGTAGCAGATTAAGTGATCAAACAGAATCATATCTCAGTCAGTTAAATAACACAGACCACAAAAGATGCTGCTTCCCTCCACAACAAAATTGTCACTGTCTGTGCTTTGATGACATGACCACCCATTGTAGATGACACATTATGGTGGGCTGCGGTATTATGCAAACCAAGACTACTTCCCACAGGTGACTTGAGAGCAGCAAGCTACCAATAGCTGTCAAAACGGGGATTGTGAAAGCCAGCTAATAAGCTGACTTTCACAATTTCCAAATTAAAAAAAAGATTAAACAAGCAAACAAAAAAGCATCCAGGTGATAATTCCTGAGATTCTGAAGGGAAAGAAAGAGAAGAGTGAGGCCAGACAGTCCATGATGAGCCTGATTCTCCATCAGGCACTCTGTGGATAATTCAGAGAACAACTCACCCACTGTGACTTATGCCACAGAGGGCTAGCATGATGTACAAATGTGACCAGTCTGCCATCTGTTATGTGGCTTGGTTATTTGCAAGATCAAAAAATGATGATCAACTGACCAATGGTCAAACACTGATAAAACAACACCAAATAAAAAGTATTTTAAAGTATTAACTTTAAAACCAATGAATAACTTTAAAAGAAATGAGAGCCCACACAGTGTAGTGCTTTAGCACTGGATGGGCACTCAAGAGATCTAGTCCTCACTCACCCACTGGTTGATTTTGGATCAATCACTGCCTGTCTGCCTAACCTACCTCACAGTGCTGTTATTATGAGAATAAAATGGAGGAGAATTTTGTAAGCTCCCTTGGGTTCCTTTCAAGAGAAAGAACGGTGGGACACAAATACAACAACAACTTTGAAAGGTTTGATACCCAAATTAATTATAAAATAAATTAAGGTTATCATGAAACAACAGTTATCTTTTGAAAAATTGCAATGAATTATTATAACCAAAAGTGTTAAACAGAAGATATTTATTATGCTACATAATAGTTGCTATTATATTTTAATTAATCAACTATTATTACAAGTAGGCAAGTCACATGGATTGAGTATTTTCTATGGCAAATTAATTGGAGTTATAGGTGGTCATAACCCATAACTTAGGGATAGGTAAGGAATCTGTTTGGAAGTAGAAATCTGTCAGGTATCCTGGGTTGATCTCCCCAATCTCCAGCCCGCATTGTAATAGCCATTACTCCAACTGAGAAGCACACTGAGCATTTCTGCAGCACTCACCAGGAATCAAGCCCTGGCTGACCACTATACATGTGGCATCCTTCTACACCACATGCAACAGCTTTTGGTTGTGATGCAGCATATGATATGTAAGGAAGTTGCTGGTTGTGCAACCTTCATTCTGCGAGCATTCGCAGACTTCCTCTCAGCTCAGCCCATTTTCTAAGACAAGGCCAAGCACAAAAGGGAGTCTGAGAATGCTGCAGGGATGAATTCTGTGAAGCTTAAAAAGTCTTAGACGTAGAAAGTCCTGGACTAAGCCTTGGTCAGTGACTTACTTGTGTTCATATTTGGCAATTCCTATAGTTTGTTTTTTACAGGTGACCAGTATGGGACATTTTGTCATGCTACTAAATCTGTCCCTGAATACTAAAGGGCTTGTAGTCTCCTGTATCAGGTCTGCTACTAGATCTGTCACTGCTTTGGTCCTTGAAAAAAAAATTAAAAATTAAAATTTCAAAAAAGTAGGCCATCACCTACACATTTGTTTTACACACCACAATCGAACAGAGAGGTTAGTAATATCTAACATGTCAACTGACTGATGTGCCAATCCCCAACTGGCACAGATAATTTTCATTTCTGTTTTGTCTTTGCCAGTATTCTCTCTGACTCCACTCAATATGGGCAGTGCACTGATGAGGCATATGATGTGGGCATACTCTGGGATGTCTTCAAAAGTATTATTTTTTTTTAAATTAAGAAATCTTAAAAAATAAAATGCAAGGGCCAGAAAGCCTGGCAGGTACCAAGGGAGGTATCTCTGGGCATAATGCTGAATTTGGGCACAATGTCAAGGGCTCCACCTGAAGAGGAACTAACATAGGGTAAGCAACAGTTATGCTCTGTTAGGTATCTCTGTAATCTGTTATTTTTATCCTGTGTAAGATATTTATATTAGGAGAGGCTCAAGTTCTTTGTGGTTTTAGTTTAGGACTCTTGTCCATCCAGTTAGGTCAGGTCACCCATGTATTCTTCACAGAAATCACCTCATACCAAACCCATAAAATTGCAAAGCTTTGTTGCTATTTGCACTCAGGAAAGCATCTGTAAATAGGAGCCTTTTTTGTGCAGACTATTTATTTATTATTAATTTTATTTAGGAGACTTCTATGCCGCCCCATTTGCCGAAGCCTCGGGGCGGCTCACAACCATAAAGACTAGAACCAAAACTCAGTAAACATTTGTTGCTCTTAAGAGTGCAGATCTGCTGACTCCGTATGCCTGCAACTCACCAACCTATGAGCCTAAAAGTCTGTTGTTCCTTATATATTTTAAAAGGAGTAAGTTCAAACATAACTTTACATTTTACATAACAAAGTATTGCATCCATAACAAGCATACAGATACAAGTCTGCACTATGCAATGTTACAATTCTGTTTAAAGGCAAAATTAAGACTATTAAAGAACTTAGCCACAAAGTACATAAGTGACCAGGTATGCTGATAATTTTGCTAGAGAAACATGCTAATGCTCTTGTAGTAGCAATTCTCTTCCTGCCCCTCTTCGCTCTTCTTCCTATACCCTCAATTCCAATCCTTGATTCATGGAGACCTTGGAGGACCAAGTCTTTTTCAGACTCTTTAGGAAATCTTATTTATCTATACACATACATTTTCATGAATTTACTGTTGCATTTAGCACACATTGACTAAAAGAAATGGAACACTATGGAACAGAATCAACCAAGCACTGTCCAGACTGTCCAGCTTCCAGGATAGAATAACAACTAGAGCCCTTTAGTGTATTAATAATGTTCAGAAAAGTGCATGAAAAAACAACAGGATTTTACACCGCATACTGGCAAAAGGGGAAGAAAGAGAGATCAAAGAAATGCTGCTTTCAAATCCATAAGGTCTAGCCTAGATGACCCTACCCTGTAGGAAAGAGACAAAAAAGGAATACACAGACCAAGACTCTTATTGGGATGAGATTTTTATTTAGCAAGTAACACCTAAATATATCACTGAGACTGGATTTGCACTTCCTGGAAGATGAGTTACTGGCAAGGGATGGGTTGTACCTCCCAAGGACTAGAAAGAATGTGGTTGGCCACAGCATGAAGAACTTTAACAAGAGGGCTTTAAACTGAATCCTACACAGGAGGGAGAAGTACACCTGGGCATAACAGCAGACAAAGACTTCTGCACCACAACAGAGAGAACAACTCTTAACAGTGCCCAATAATGGTCCTCCAAAATCGTAGGGGGAAAAAAGCTAGACTATAAAGCACTTGGTCTTTGATGTCTCTATACCTGGAGTATAGAAAACAAACAGCATGAATTCGAACTCTTAATACAGGAGGGTGAATACAACCTGATAGGTATAACTAAAACTTGGTGGGACCTCTCCCATGACTGGAATTCAGCAAAGGAAGACTATAACCTGTTCAAGAAGAACAGAAGGACAAGAAAGAGAGACAGAGTCACATTACATGTTAAAGATACTTATCTCTGCACAGAAATACAAGAGCATGAGCTTAGCAGCCCCATTGAGAACATCTGGATTAATATAAACAGCAAGGAATAAAAGGAACACCGTGGTTGGAGTCTATTACCAACCACCCAGTCAAGCAGAGGACAAGGATAAAACTTTTGAAAAGCAAATCGCCAGTGTTTCAAGGAGGCATGATGTCATAGCTATGGAGGACTTGAATTCAATAGCTATTGGGAGACAAATTCTGCCAAACACAGCCCCTCCAAGAGTTTCCTAATGTGTTGCTGATAACTTCCTTCAACAGAAAGTGAAGGAAAGAAAGAGACAAATGCCTCTTGACCTGATACTAACTAGCAGAAAAGACCTAGTGGACAAAGTGGCAGTTATGGAAACTCTAGAGGGAAGTGGCCATGTCGTACTTCATTTCTTGATTTTAAAGGAAGCAAAAGTCAAATGTAGCCAAACATGTACCCTAGACTTCAAGAAAGCCAACTTTAATAAACTCAGAACAATGGTAAGTAAAGCCCCATGGCAAGTGACTTTAATTAACTGAGGCTTTATCTGAGTGGGATGTTGTAAAGTTGTAGCCTGCAACAGCAGAGGATTGGAACTAATGGCCTTGTCAGCCCCTTCCAGCTCTACTATTCTATGAGGCTAGCAAGGGATGCTAAAAGTAACCAAAAAAGTCTTCTTCAGGTATGACCAAATTAAAAGACAGAGGGAAAAATGGGGGTTCAACTACTTAATGAGAATGGCAAAATGATGACAAACAAACACTGGTTTTAACTTGACATTGTCATACTACAAACCAAGAAGAAGCTTAAACATCCTCACAGTCACGAGCTGAGAACAGGACAAGTTGCAGTGCCCTTACTTTTGAATCTGGAGGAGTTCCTATGTGAAGACTGATTAAGGTCAGTTAAAACCAGAGCAAGTCACCACTATTATAACCGATTCTACTGCCTACAAAATGTCACATTGGAACAAGAAAATCCAATCCAATTTAGCAAGTGTCCCCTTTGAGGGGAGACCTTTGTCTGGGAAGCCTCTGGACTAAGTCCTTGCTTGAATTAAGAACAAGAAAAAGGCCATGCAAAAAAACACAGAATGAGAAGGAAAAAAATTACTGTCCTTCAAAGCCCAAGCCTTTTTGTTCCTTCAGACCTTCCGCCCCATCTATGTTCCCTGGAAACACAAGCCAAGATGGCAGCTAGGTCCCAAACAAATTCTTTGAATTACACCAAGCATCTGAGGACTTAAACAGTCAAACAGCACCTGGTACAGATAAGAACCATACAGAAGATTCTGAAGAGCAAAACAGAACAGAGCATCTTCTCCATGTTCTTCACAATCCTGAAGAAAAATGGGGAATCCTATCCTGTCCTGGACCTCAACAGGATGAACGTTGCTTATGAAAGCAGGAGCTCAGGGTGGAAACCCTCAGATCAGTAATGTTAAAGTCTCAGGAAGGGAGACTTCCCAATCTCAGTGGAACTAATAGATCCATATCTACATAGCCCCATCTGCCCCTCTCTCTACAAGCTCTCGCACTTCAGCTACGAGAAGAAACAGTTCCAATTTGGAGCCATTCCTTTCAGCCTTAGCTGTTGTATGCCTATGAATGAGGTGGCATGTTCCAATCTACCCCTAGTTGGCCCCAAAAGCAGCTTATGAATACTGAATAATTATATGCATGCAATATCAACTTCCTGTTCCAACACATACTGTTGATTTTTAACATTAAACAAATTCCGCAAAAGGAAGAAAAGTGGACTGAGTATTAAAGCATTTAAGTAATATAAACTGCAAGTACAAAAGTTCTGCATTTAACTGGTTGCTTTCAATGTCTTTCTATCACTGGATGCTTTATGAAAACATGACAACATTGTCTATGTATGGTATGCATTTCCTGCTTGGGTTGGAAAACACAGTGAAAAAAATTCATGTCCTAATCCAAACCAACTTGTATGAGATCAGATCATTTCGCAGAGACTGCTGCAAAATTTTTAAACCTTCAATGCAGAAATATTTCTAAAGGCCAACTCCTGCCGCTTAAGGATAAAAGCAAACAGAGAAAGGAACCTCAATCCTCCAGTGGGAACATCCCAAGTGAAATTCTGCTCAAAGAATGCTCCTGTTGGCAGAATGGGAAAAGCTGACCTTTGCCAATTCCCATTGCAGCTACATACATCTTCTAAATATCAAGTCCAAAGCTTGAGGAACCCCCTGGAAAATAAATGTTACCTCAGGAAGAGATGAAATTGGCAACCGCCTCCCTTCTGTCAATGGGATTCCACTGCTGCATCAAAGACATTCTATGGATGTGAAGAGCTTTTTCATTTACAGAACACAAAGTCTCAACTCAACCTAAATGTTATAAAGATGTGAGCGGTGACAATGCACTTTTGAGATCCAACTGTGTTTAGCAGATAGCAGATTGGGAACTGGACTGCTAACACTGGGGTTTAAACACACACTGAACTATGAAGATCACAGCTCTTAAGCCAAATGCACATTCTCAACAATCTCACAGAGTTGTTGCAAGAATGAAGTGAAAACACCTATATATACTAACCTTGAAGCAACAGTAGATACAAATGTAAGAATTTTAAAAAGCAGAAAACATCCGTTGTATGTATATAAACTACCTATTACAAATAAGCACACCTTAAAAATCTTACATTCATTCTGAGAACATCCATGGAGAAGAAGCATGGTTTGGAACAAGCAGAAGGTACATTTGTATATCCTTCAACTGGTACAATAGTTTGAAATGCATAGAGAAGGGTACACAATGCTTGTCGACATCTTGAGATGAAGCTAAGATTTCAGATTAAGCGTATTAAAATAGATATAAAGTGATGTGCAAATCCAGTGGTTTCTGACATATTCTTCAACAGGCAAATGAAATCTGTTTCAAATATGTCAGACAACTGAATTTTGAACAAAAATGATGAACGTCTAACTGAACTCCTTTGAAGCCTTATATTCAGATAAACACATTTTATGGCCCTTTCCCTTTTCGTATGGAGCACTACCAAGAACAAGTACAGAAGCTTGTGTCAAGATCCTGCCATTTCTTATTACATCTGCTAGCTTCAAATTTGGGGGGGGGGGGGGGGGAAGGGAAGGGATCATGATGCAAGACCTTGTGGAAAGAGGCAATTAATGCTTCCAAATTTGGCTAGATGTTAGGGCTGAGCAAGTCACACCTGTTTCTCTCAGTGATCAGACATCCAAATTTCTAGGAAGGAAGATGAGGTGGAAGCTACACAAGGACGAATCTACATCCTCTTCTTTCCTTTTCTGCTTAACACAGAATGAAGCTCAACTCAAGAGTACATGAGGGGATGTGGTGGCACAGTGGATTAAACTGTTGAGCTGCTGAACTGGTTGATCAAAAGGTCAACAGTTTGAATCCGCACACAGGATGAGCTCCCGTGCTTTGTCCCAGCTCCTGCCAACCTTGCAGTTCAAAAGCATGCAAATGCAAGTAGATAAAAAGGTACCACTTTGGTGGAAAGGTAACAGTGTTCTGTGCACTTCAATGTTTAGTCATGCCAACCACAAGACCACAGAGACTGTCTGCAGACAAACGCTGGCTCCCTCGGCTAGGAAAGGAGATGAGTACCGCCTCCTAGAGTCAGGCATGACTGGACTTTAATGTCATGGGGAAACCTTTACCTTTTAAGAGTACATGAGCATTTACCAAATGTCTGTTTCAATGCAAACTGACTTAGGGTGCAGTCCTATGGCAATCCATGTAACCCTCCAAACTTGGAGAATTACAGGCATCCCATGCAAGGTGCGAAGAGCACAGAGATCAAGGTCACCTCTATGCTGCTCTCAGCTAGCAAAACAGTTTCAAAGTTTTGAAGCTCTTTGAAGTGGGAGGAAAGGCAGCTGTGGCACCACCAGGATACCTTGTCCTCTCCTCTCGCTCTGAAACATCTACTAAACCCCTTCTCCAAGGTTGCTTGTCAAAGCATCTGGCAAGGTTCTTTCAGTGTCAGATGTAAGGGAGGATCCACTCCAAACATGGAGCTCCAGCTTCAATGTAGAAGCAGCTTTTTGATGTTAGAACTAGGTGTCCAAAACAATCATGTGCCTCTCTACAGGTCTCGAGGACACAGGAGTGTACTATTAGTTTCTCCTACAAAAAGAAAATATAAAACATACAAGTATCTATAAAAACCCTGTGTAGAGAACATGCTCAGGCTGCCATTAAAAGGAATGCACATGGATCCTAGATCATGTGGAACATAATAGAAAAACATAAAGCTTTAGTGGCATTCCCTTTCCCTGAACATAACATTTTATACAATATTAGTTGTTTATTGTATTTCATGGAATATTTCTTTTTTACATAAAAGAAATGATTCAAATAGCATGTAATAATGGCACTCTGTTAATTTAAATCTAATTTAAAATAGGTAATGGGGTATCAGAAACACACACATCCTTCCTTCAGGCCCACTGTTCTCACAACATTCCCCTTCCAAGCATCTTTGAGCAACCGGTGGTCTACTGAACAGCATTCAAATAATCCTTTTGCTCTGACTCCCCAAACTTTGTATATGACTGGGTCAAACCTGGGGTTGAACAGATTGGTACAGAGAGAGTTATGGAACAGGCAATGATACAACTTCAGTGCATCACAAAGTCCTCCCTTCCATACCAGTTCTTATGTCTTTCCATTCCTGACTAATGAGATCAAATACATAAATATTAAGTAGAGTATCATTCTAGAAAGGTGAATTTGATTTAAACAATTTTCTACATAATTTGCATGCATGAATTATTCCCCCCATTTGGCGCCCCAACTATGGAATGCGCTCCCTAGAGAGGACCTCCTGGCACTGTCATTATATGCTTTTCAGCGTCAGGTCAAGACCTTTTTATTTGATCAATATTTTAATGTCAATCCATTTTAATTGTATATGTATTTATCTAATTTATTTTAAATATGTCAGTTTTATGCTCAGTTCATGGTATAGCTAATCTATTTTGTTTAGGATTTATAATATTCTGTAAGCTGTCCAGAGATGACAGTGATGGATGGTCTATAAATTTCCTAAATAAATAAATAAAATAAATGAATGCCTTGCCTGTACATAGATGAACTTCATTAAAACATTCCCAACACTGGGTCTCTTTTATGGCCTGCTGCCATTATAGGTTTTCTCCTCCAGGGAAAGAATAATATGATAAACCTCAGGCTGGACACAAAAAGATCCAAAGACTTGTGCAGTATTCTGATCAAAAGGTTTCACTTCCATTTTTACAGCTTGCCCTGCCTTCCTCACACTTAGCTTCTTGTGCAGATCTATCATGCTCAACAGTCTTCTTCTATTCATTGAATTTTTTTGAAACACAGCTCTTAGGAGGTAAGGGGTTGATTCTGTCTTCATAGATCTGCAAAGGAACAATGGGATTAAGGGATATTTCTCAACTCTGTATGTTTAACTTATGTCATTTTTGCTGTGAAGAGGAGACATACAATCCCTGCAGGCACCAGTTCAAACCAAGCATCTGTGATAGTATCTTCCAAATAGAAAAACTGCCCAATAATCTTACAGAAACCAGGATATGGACTTTATTTAACCCCCCACCATAATGCTACATAATTAAAAACTAATCCTTATTTCATGATAAGTAACCTTTGGACTATAATGTATTATAAAAAGAAATTTATATTTTGATAGATCTTTCCTCTAAAAGCATTTTATTTTAAAAAATCAAATTTAAATTAAAAAATCTAATTTAATTTTTTGAAATCCAATAAAAAAATCATTATTACCTACCCTGTACTCCATTAACATCTGAATCAGCTCCCCTTTACTAGTGTTACCACAGTGGATCAGACCCAAAGCCTATCTAGTCTAATGGGCAAATGACTATAAAAAGCCCACGATATAACAGTACCCTCTCCTCATATTTGTAACTGATATACAGGCGTATACTGCTTCTGATACTGAAGGTAACATACAACTATTGTGACAGTAGCCATTGACAGCTACCAGATTTTTCTTTTCCCGCTTTGAAGCAGTCCAAGCTGGTGGTCACCACGGTATCCTGTAGCAGAGAAACACCCAGTTGAACTTTCAAATTAGGATTTCTCAATCCTCATTTAAAGAATGACTGGTCATGCTGCTCTGCCCTCATGTTTTGGAGATAATGGGATTGCCATATGTACAGCTTCTACGATTTTTTTTAACACAGATACAGGTTATTCCACTCCACTCTGGTATCAGAACAGTATCCTTAACATCAGAGAGTAGCATTCAGCCTCCCTGTAAAGTATGTGTTTTCTATGGTACATCTCTTTTAGCCTTAAAAGATTAAGAAATTCTTGAAAGCTACAAGAGCAAGAATGGCATCTGTTTCCACTGCAGTAGAGACTGCACCTATCTTTTTATCACTATAGCAGATGAAGTTTCCCACTCAGATATCTATTCATGGACAGTTAAGTGGCAAATCATAGAGTTGCAACAGATTCCACAGATAATGAACAATATTTCCTCACAGCATTTCAGGCTTAAAGAGGAAGCTAGCTATAGAGATTCTGAGTCAACACTGCCTTTGACAATCTGATCAAAGGCTTATTATGGGCAATATCACAGGAATAAACAGTCTTATGAAATAAGATATTCTAATTGTTTGAGTTTTCCAACACTAATAATAAATCATAATCTTCTCTCAAGAAAAGTTGCTAGTAGGCGAAGGGGACTTTTCTTCATCCAGTTTCAGTTAAAGTCACATCTGAGCTACATCATTCACAGCCCAATGCACATGTAGTAGGCAGAATAGCAAATCTACATAGGGGAAGAAATTTAAGAAATAACAGTGGCATTCAAATACAAATATTATCTACCAGAATTTCAATGAATATAAATCCTTGTGTAATACAAAGTAATGCTTAATCAAGATTTACCAAAGTTATCCTAAAATCTCGCTGAAAATCAAATAGAAATGACATACTAGCTTCCACACTAGCTTCTCCCCTCCAGCTCATACGCACTTAAAGTTATTCACCAGATTATGCCATTAAAACATAAGCTAAGAAATGTATACCTGCATTGTTCTCTACCCATAAATCTTAATTTAATCCTCATAATTGCAATAATTTGCATAATTTATCATCTCTACCAGCATACAAAACAGCATCACTTTCATTCCAGTCACAAGCAGAGAATATTTAACGTGCTTTCAGTATCTGATCTAGAACAAAAGGTTACTGTTTTGGAACTGTAACTCCAGGGTGCGCAATCAAATTACACACAGTGGCTAATTAGAGTCACAGTGGGCTGTGACTTATGAAGTTGGCCATTTAGAGTTTCAACGTCAACACATTTAATACAAATGATCCTTACTGAGTTCAGTTTAGTGGCAGAGCACATGCTATGCATGTAGAAGATCTCAGGATGAATCCCCAGAATCTCCAAGTAGGGCTGGAAAAGTATTCTAAATGAGCCCTTGCAAAATTACTGCAAGTCTGCATCGATTATATGTAGCCTAGTAGTCTGGCTAATGGTCTGGCTCAATGTAAGGCAGCTTCCAGTGTCTGTAATGGGTTTGTAAAGGTTCGATTTAAACTACATGTACAAAGTGCCCCTTAAAGATGAATATACAGTTAAACTAAACCAAATACATATTGAAATTAACAAGGCTTTTCTGTGGAAATGAAGAACTGACTTACAATTCACTCTTATCTCCCAAACAAGTCATTTCATGACACTTCATGGAAAATTAAGGCCCAGTAACTATCAGACCTTATTCCAATTTATCAGTCATCAATATTCATTTTTGTTTGCTACTTTGTTCTTATGAACAAAGAAGGGCTGGCCAAAGACACAGTGAAACAGTATAAAGAATGGTTGAACATTGCACAGTTCCACGTACTCCTACACTTAATTTCTGTAACTTGCACAACTGTGGTTATAAAGCTGAAAGCATATTAAAGTATTTTACATTATATCCAATGTGGTTGCCCATAACCCTTCAAATCCAGAGGATTATAGACATTCTATTGATGGTGCAAAGATTTACAGAGGTGAATGTCACCTCTGTGCTTCTACACCCAGCAAAATACTTAAGGCAGTTGATTTAAGCTGCATAAGTCTTGTGTGCTGGCAGAACCTCACCTGTCATCTTACTCTGGAACATCAAGCACACACCAATGGGGTCAGTCTTCTGACCTTGGAGTTGCATTTGATGCAGAAAGAACTATACCGGCTGCATGAAGAGAGGGTGCTCCAAGATTGGACTTCCAGTTCTAACCGCAGTCAACTGGACAATGCCTAACCACCACTGCACTACAGCTTGGAAAGACATTAATTAGTGAAAAAAATGCATGCAAAATATTAAAAGTGTAAAAGAAACTGAATGCAGGAACAGGGTAAATAATACTCTATGTGGATGAAAATTAACATAATTTAGATTCATGGAATATTATCAATGAAACATTTAATTTAAATATTTTCTTGCTCATTTGAATCCTGTTTTTTTCCTTAGACCTTTCCTCTGAATTCTATCGATCCTTTATACCTATAAGGTTGGAACCAAGATGCATATTATAATACTGAAGGTTGAAATCTTCCTGGTCTGATTTTTGCGGAGGGGGAATGTCCTAGCCTTATAAGTGTATGCATAGAAAAAAGCATTAACCTCTTCTAGGGCAGAATTCTAGCAAGATGCTCATAAGCCACTGAACATGGAGACTTGCGGGCATCCACTTCAGAGCAGGAGCAAAAGCAGTCTTTACCTTCTTGCTCCTCTCACTCTGAATTTTCACTGGTGTAGGGAAGGGAAGGAAACTAAAAATGCTGCAGGGTACCACATCTTCAAAAACATCCCTTTCAACCCTTTTTCAAGGCTGCTTTCCTGACCTCAGAATGCTGCTGACATAGTTCTTTCCACACTGGCTATAAAGAAGAGTGGGTGCAGAACCGTGATCCTCAGCGCTGAGATTGGAGTGTTGCATTTGTCCCCAGGGCTGAGAATACAAACTATCCTACGTCCCCTAAGACACTGACTAGGGGCCACAGGATCATTCCATTACTGACTTACTGAAACACTTAACAGATTATACTACTAGTGAAGTAATGGAGAAAGTAGTCCTACGGCTCCTAGACAGTGACTAAAAATGTCTATTTTCCAGAAACTTTGAAGTCATTGGAAAAATAGATTATATGGTGACATTACCTGCATGTTGCAAAAGAGAACATGACTTGGAACATCCTTAATTGTTTATCCATCAGAGATACATTCGATCAATAATTTTATTAAGAAATAAAAGTAGTATTTATGATGGAAGAGAATGTACAAGATTAAAAATATTTCCTGCATGGCTTCATTTTTTCCCCAAAAATTTAATTCTCAGTCTTTCTAGAAAGGTTTTGAGTGCACAGTTTTTAGAAATAATTTGGGCATGGAGTAAAAGCAGAATCCCAGTCTTGCCCTCATAGCCTCTACACCACACTGGCTCTCAAGTTGGGAAGACTGTTCCATGTGATAATAGTGCTTAAAGTAACACCACAAGAGTTTTAGATTATTTCAATCTCCCCATAAAGCTTCTTTACAGGGCTACAGCAAAAATCAACCAGAACACTTCAGAATTACTTTGCTTAGTCCTTATGCCTACCGTACAATGTAGACAACTACTAACAGTCCCTGCTAAACATGACAAAAGGAAAAACAAATTAGGTTTAAAAACAAGCAGCGCTATTTAGAAGTGGTTCAGGCAGAAGTCTCCTTATGGCAAATCTTTTAATCCATGAATCATTTAACGCAAGGTTCAAAGATCTTGACAGAATTACTTTTATCTACTCTGAAAGTTATCTGAACTGATCTAAATATATGTATTTACATAACCTAGTTAAAGTTCCAACATATTTACAGAACAATATAGTTAAACAATCTGTTGTTCCTATCAATCTGTTGTACCCTATCTCAAAATAATTCCTGTTACCTTGTTTAAACAAATGAATAACAAATCCTAAAGTTGTACAAGTCTGGATGCTAAATAAGCAGAGCACTCTCTTAAAAAAACTACATGGTGAATATTCCTGGTTAGTCTGCTGCAGCAAAAAGAAACATTTTGCGAAGTTTTACAGAGGAATGTATTTAAAGTCTGAGTTTTATGGATGAACCCAAATCAACAAGAGTATCTAACAAAATGGATTCTAGTCCATGCTACATGATGGATAATATCCCCAATTGAATAGACATGCCATTTTATTACTAGTTATCTTTGAAAAAATGGTCTCCATTATATCTAACATCTATTTTCTTACTCTTCTACACCTTTCATGGGGAAAACATTTTTGTCACTTCCACAGAAGGCAAATTATGCGAACTTTATTAGCCCAGAATAGGGATTAATTAAGCTTTTATGACTTGACTAACACATTAAAAGTTTTAAGTGAACATACTAAATAGTAAATGAAGCACATCCTAAAAGATACAGCTGAATTTACTAATTTCCTCACATCCAGATCTGAACGGTTAACCAGAAGCCCCAACTAGCCAGTTCTGAGTGGAAAGTACTGCAGTATCTGAGTTTCCATAGCTCAACTTACAACAGACATGTTAAAGCAATGACATTCAAACTTGACAGAAATATAAAAAGTGGCTAGTGGTATTATATTTAAAACTATTGAGCTATTTTGAATAGTCAGCTCCTTTTGTGCTGGGAGAGTTTGGAAAATACTGAACACATTATTGTGATAAAGTAATACAAATAAAGCAATTTTTAAAATGAAAGTAGAGCATATGCACTTTGCAGAAGCCGACCAACTTTACTTTGGGGGGCAGGGGGGTGGAGGAAAGAAAGAAAACCTCTCTGTTGTCCAGGCATTCAACAGTCAGGAAACTAAGGATTCAAACAAAAGTGAAACTGGCTAATGTTTCCTTCCCCACCCTCAAAGCTAATACTTGAACATTACTTGAAACAGCATGCAAAGCATAATTGGTTAAAAGAACACAAACAAAAAACAGATGTCACTTGCAATTAACATAAGGGGAAGTGCATTTCACAAAAACATGAGAATGTTTAATATTTGTCATGGTTCATAATGTTCTATTTCTATACTTGCATGACAACCTAAAAGAAAAGGCTTTAAGGAATCCCAGGATACATTTGCTTGTTTTCCTTAAAATAAAAATATTACTTTTTCTGATTTACCTGCTGTTGGCATTAACTTGGATCGAACAGGGCCCTATGTAAGCAGAAAGGTACTTCTACTCACACAAGGTTCCTTCATCCTACCACATTTCCATCATTTCTGCACTCCCACTGCAGCTCCATATACTACACCTCATGCCATTTTTGGACGGTCTCTTGACTCCTCAACAGCAGTTTTTAACGAATGTAGAGAGCTACAGAATTGATGATAGGGCAAGAAAATCCCATTTTGAAAGCAAAGTTCAAATGGTGCTTCTTTGAATTCAAGTCATGATTTTCCCCTTAAATATTAAAAGAATCCAAATAGAAATGGCTTCCTCCATTTAATGCTCTTGGGAAGGATAAACTACAATGGCACAGTCCATTTCACAATATGGCATCTGAGAGGTATAGAATATAGTGGTTTGGTTTACATGTAAAGACAACCCATAGCATAGCATTACCTGAGTGAGAGTCAGACTTGCATGCTCTCTCTTGCCCCTTTGTTCTCTCCTAAAATAATTACTCTGTTGCCTCTTGTTAAGTATATACCATTGTTTCCAGCTACATGTCAACCTACAAGCTAAAGTTCTCTTAAGAACAATTCACTGTATGACAGATGAACAAACCTGGCACGAGCCTTGCATTTGTGCACTCTTTCTTCCTCTCATATGCTGGGATATCCTGTCTCCCCAGTTTGCAGCACACCATAGTTTGCCATTTCATTCAAGCTGGGAAGGCAAACCAGAATGTAAACTGCAATCTGACCCTAGTTCCTGGAGGAGGCATAAACCATGGTCTACCAGTTTAGAGAAATACAAACTACGGCTTGCAGTAAACATGACATAACTAATTGAATCCAAGCATATGAGGTAAGATGGGAAAAGAGGAAGGAAAAGCATGAACTTGGAAAAACATGGTTGGAAAACTGGTTGCACAAGTGGAAACTGCAACACAGTATTGCTGTGTGGCCTGCTTCTGTTCAAAGTTGCAGCTAAACCCATGCCTTCTTCCAGGATATTCCGTTCTACCACCATTAGTCAGTATTCTGAGGCCACTGAACATGTTCATTCCTCATTGGCTAAATATCTCTCAAGTTTTTTATGAACTTCCCAAGTTTGCCAGTGCCTTTCTCTTATGCTTGCTGGTGCTGCTTTGGTTACATAACATTCCACAGAGAATGAGTTTGCAGGAGACAATTAAATCATATTAGCTACATATATTTTATGTTTTCCCAGGCTGTTCTGAAGCAATTCTCTGCTCCCTTTACAACAAAACATATGATCTGCTAAGCACTGAAGAGTCAAGATGCCTTTACCAGTGTCTGGTACCATTACAGTTAAGAAGCAGTGGAATGGGAAAAGCTACTGTCAAAGGTAAGATCAGTCATGTTGTGTCAAGAATATTATAAGCCATTTAGGCATGAACTACACTGCATCTCTTTACAAATCTACTGGGTGTCATACAAAACATAAAAGTATTCAAGATTGGACCAAAGGACCATACATGTCCCTCAGTGGCCATGAAGAGGGCATACAATTTAGCCACCATTTTTAATGCTAAAATGCGATTTTACAGTCGCATTTTCTTTCTTTTTTCTTCCCTTCCTCCTTTTCTTTAGTTTTGAAAGTGCTGTTTCATGTTGCGTTTTACTGAATGTTTTAATTATTCCTATTGTATTATTATATTGCTAATTTAGCCTTTTGTAAGCTGTCCTGAGGCATTTTAGCAAAGGTGGGATAGAAATGTTTTAAATAAATAAATACATATGCACATTACTCCGTTGCCCCTCAGCAACTGATATTCAGTGGCATACTGCCTCTGAATTTCAATCATTCCATTATGTCACCACCCTGCCCCTGCTTTATGGGGGTCCCTTCATCAGCTTTCCATTTGCATTGAACATACTTAGTCCTCCCTTAGGTCAGTTTACTTCAAAGGGGTAGAGGTCAATATCCTAAGCCACTTAAGGAAAAGGTGTAACATTTCCCATGTTTCAGTGATCAGGAGTTATGCTCTCTGATTGATTCACAGCAGGTTAACCTCCTTGTCCAAGCCCAAAGAGGGCTAAGTATTCTTGGTGGACCTAGAAACCTGACCTGTGGAGAGGAGGAGAAACTGGGGAATCAGTAGTGGTAGAATTGTTGTGCGCAGGTTGGCTACTGGGCAATAAAGAAATGCAATAAATAAATAAAAATAGCATTGTCAAATCTCTAAGTGTTACTCCTCTATTAACTATCTTTCAACACATATCCTGGCACCTTATTACACCTATCTGCTAATTTTGTTCTTAAATTCCTTTTCAGAACTGAACTTGCCTTTAATCTGACATATATAACACACATGCAATTTACACACTAAGATTAGGTTGAAATCCAAATTCTTCTACAAGTTCCACAGCTTGGCTTTACAGAAAACAATGCACCAAAACTTTAACTATGTAAAATGGAAAGCATACCAGACTAGACTATGCAGTTTCATCTATATCCTGAACTTAAATCATTAAAGACAGACTTAAATCATTAAAGACAGTTTCAGGTTAGTTTAACGGTACATACATGAGTTATTTCATTCCCAACAATATTTTAAAGTGTGCCACCTCAACAGATAGAATATTAAGATTCATCTTACCAGCTGAAATTCTCTGCGCCTGTCATAGGCATTCTGGATACCACTATCTGCCCATAAGGCTCTTATTGCTGGAAGGTACTGTAAAAAAACCGAGGTCTCCACCATCCCATGTATCACTGCTCCTGAGCGGGTATCAAAGGACATCAGTTTGTCGCCATTTGTTTGGTTAGCTGGATCTCCCCAAGGAATATGAAGTTTCTCTCGAGCATCCACAAGGACTCTCACACCTTCAACAAAATTGAAAGTACGTATTAGTTTCCAAATGATGTTGGCAATTACATTAGGTAATAAAGTGCTTTTCCCAAAATGTAGAATACGATACATATATGCAAAAGGTTTAATTTACTGACAACTATTGCAGGGGGTGCAGTGGTTTAAACTGCTGTGTTGCTGGGCTGGTAAATCGAAAGGTCGCCGGTTAGAATCTGCACAGCGGGGTGAGTTCCTGTTGCTCCGTCCCAGCTCCTGTCAAACTTGCAGTTCGAAAGCATGCAAATGCAAGTAGATAAAAAGGTACCACTTTGGTAGGAAGGTAACAGCGTTCCGTGCACTTCAGTGTTTAATCATGCTGGCCACATGACCATGGAAACTGTCTGCAGACAAACACTGGCTCCCTTGGCTAGGAAACGGAGATGAGCACTGCCCCCAAGAGTCAGACATGACTGGACTTAACGTCAAGGGGAAACCTTTACCTTTACTATTGTAGGGATAGGGAAGACATTTGCAGCTGCCCCATACAATATATAACAATACAGCAAGAGCAATGTACATGAAATTAGTTAGATCACAAATGAATAGCATCTAGCCCCACTGAACCAAAGCCATTGCAGAATCCTGTGCCAATTTAAGAACATGGACTTTAATCTTTAGATTAATTACCCCCCTTATGCTCCCTGTAACCAGATCCTATATAGGTTTGGATTGTAGAGAATAGCTAGTCCGTATTTGCTTACGGATTACCAGAATAGTCTTTGTAAAAACTACTCCTCTGGAATTGGTTGCTACTAACATTTCAGCAGTCAAAATATAACTATCAGATAGAGAAGGTTCTCAGAGCACACCATTGGACTATGAATTATGGTTGCCTCAGGCGACAAAATTAGCACATTTTAAAACCTTGATTCTAAAAAATTTGGAAGTAAGTTCCATGGAATTCACTGAAACTAACTGCCCAGTAAAATGTTTGTACTGATGTGGCTCAGATTTTTTAGTTGGATCATCTTCATTTAAGACTTCAGGCATTTTAGGCTGCACTTCTATATCAACTTTCCTGTGAGCAAGCATCATTGAACTCAATGGGGGTTACTTGAGTAGATATGTACAGGATTGCACTGTTCAAGTAGTAACAAATGATCTTATTCAACTCAGGACCAAGTAGGAAAAGGTTGCACAAAACAGCAGCAAGTGATATTTAACCATATTTAATATTGCCATTGTCAAAGATGTGAACTTCTATACCAAGTTGAATGTAGTTGCTGCTTTACAATTAACAAATTACACCAGAAGCTTAATTAAATAACCTGGATGTTTTAACTGCAAAGAACAAATGATACATCCCTGTTTATATGGAAATCACCAAGGAAACACTAATTTAAAAAAAAGATGTAGATGACTTGGTACAAGATCCACTGATAAAAAATAAACACTGAGGTAGCACAGGGGCATGAAACTCAGGACAGAATTCTGTACATGTTTTGACAGGGGAAAAAATCCTACAACTCTCAGCACTACCCAATCTGTATGCTGGGAATTGTAGGATGTTTTTTCCTGTTGAAACACACATAGGACTCCCTTCTAGTAGCAGAAAAATGGAGTCCACATACAAGCTACATCTCTATTAGTGTGTTAAAAAAATCCTTATGGGGCTGATAAGCATAATTAGTTAAAAGTGTCACCCTTTAATTGCCAATTTACAGTCACATGAATATATCCTTAGATGAACTACTGGGTGAAAATACCTGAAGGCAGAATAAAATGCATGCCTTGTGCACAAATGAAAGGAGCACACACAAACTGTGCAGAAATTTACATGTGCATGGCAGACCAGTAAGTAGATTTTGCAGAGTCAGTCTGACAAGATCATTTACACACTACAAAAAATGATACGTTTATGAACAATTGTGAGGGTTAGACAACACCAATGATTAGAAAACAGGGAACAAAACAGATTATTCTAAAATTCCACTCTAGCACTCTATCTTATATTTATAGTTCACAAGCAGATTGCATACACTTTCAAAAGCAGTTCTCTTACTAAACCCCGTCCCCCATTCTACAGACTTAAAAGAGGCTCTTGCATGCAGCAAACTTTGTTTCAAGAATTAATCATTCGTAAGCCACCACTTGAGAGTGGGATGGTGTAAACTGGTGACCTGAAAAAGCAAGAGGGTTGGATCCGATGGCCTTCTTGGCCCTTTCCAAATCTAGTACTCCATGAATCTATCACTTTCCAATGGTTTATATGAGGGCAACACTGGCTTGTGTGACAGTGTGCCTTTTAATAGCAGCCTTCTGCAAACATCTCTCCATTTAGCCTATCTTAAAATATTTGTACATAATTTTTTTAACTGATGCTCTGTATACTTGCACAGGTTTAATGTCATGTTCATCACAAAAATATATTCTGTATTTATTACTTGACACAAACAATTTATATTCATACAAATTTATACTCTTCATAGCTTGTACAATAGGGCAAATTATTAGGAAATGGTGAAAATGAAAATGAGACTGAACAGGTTTAAGCTTGAATCTTAGTTGTAGCTCAAGTCTAATCCAAATATTTTTGAGATGGGGAAGGGAAAAGGAAGCACACAAGCATGCAAAGATCATTAGTTTCTGCACTATTCACATCTATGTTATAAGACAGCATGAAAGAAAGACAGTAGGCAATGATACAACACATATCCACTACTGGAAAAGTTTTAGACACATTTCCATTAATTGCTCATTTCCTTGTTAAAACTAATAAATAAGTCATCAACTAGTAACAAAACCACCATTCTCTGCTTATTGTGTAATTCTCAAGAATTCTTGTTTATTCATTATAGCACTCATTCAAAGCTACCTCCCATGTAATCCAACTTCAGTCTATGTCAACTGCCATAAGTAAGTTCTTATGAGACACAGCTACTACTTTCTCTTTTGATGAAAATGCAAGAATTCTTTTAAATGAACGATTAGTCCTAAAAATATATACCTCGTGGCATTCTTTCCCTGGATGATATTGGATACTGTTCCACTCCATTCTGTTATGCATTGTTCACAGAGTACATCCTCCACTGGGCCTCCACTTATCATCTTGAAACTTTTAGTCCCCCCCCCTTTTTTTGTCGGGGGAGTACATGATTACAGACAAGAGGCACATCACCATTCATGCTTTAACACATTTTCACCATATCTTGTTAAAAAGCAAGGATCAGGTCTTACATTTAGCTCTTTCATTACAGCCTTTCTTGCACTATGGTACTCCCGGACACAGTTCCTTGTAGCCCAGCGTTAGCCAGCCTTGCAACCACAAGAGCAAGTTCTACAAAACTATGCTTTCTCTCTTCTCCCAACATACCTCCTGCTTAGCTTCATCAGTTAAGCCCATATACAACAAACTATTGCTGCAGCTGCTGTGTAAACAGCTGTGCCTCATACAAAGGCTACCCTAACCACCACAGTCCCATTAATCCCAAGCACACCTCTGGGTCCCAGCCACTCCCCCAACATGCACAAAGACGTATTCTCACAATAAGCCTATACCCTGACAAAAACAAAAGAAGCTACCAGGAAGACAACGGCCTTGGCACTGCTACCCAGAACTGTCAGCCTCACGGACTCCTTCAGCCTCAAGCACCTTCTGATTCTCCCACACTCCTGTCCTCTCTTCATATTCTGAACCTATATTCTCCAAGCAAGTCCTATCCTATTAGTTCCCCCAAACATACTTGACCCCCCCCCCCCCCAGACGTGCTGCTACCCCTACTCTTTCCGCCTACTCTTGGGTCCGAAGACTGACCCCTTCAGACCGGCCGGCGCCCCCCAGTCGAAGAACCCCGCACATCAGACGACGACGAAACGCGTGGGGGAGAGAAGAGAAAGGAGGGCGGGAAGGCGATGAGGGAGACCGCTCCAAGAGCGTGGCACTCTTTCCGGCCGGTTGCGTGCCAGTGTCCCTCACACCTCACAAGCCCTCCCTCGCGCCTTTCAGCACGCACCTCCAGGGCTCTCCGCTTCTCCGTCCGTCCCTCCCTCCCGCTCCTGCTCCGGCAAGAGCAGCCCCATTCGCCTCTCTTTCCTCGCCGCGACTCCCTCCGCCCCTTCGCAGGGGTTTCTCGCCCCGGCCGTCGCCGCTGCCTCAATGTAGGCTCACCCCTCCCCCACGGCAACGGATATCGCCCTGCCGGCTCTCCCGCCCCGGTGCACGCTCGTCCCCGACCCCCGCGCCACGCGCGCGACCCCCTCACCCTTGATGACGTTGCTGTAGATGGTGGCGCGGAACTCCTCTCGAGCGGCGCGGTCCCAGTCCTCCCCGTGAATGATGCGCATCTGTTTGAGGAAGGTGCTCTTGCCGCTCTCGCCCGCGCCCAGCAGCAAGATCTTGACGAGCCGCTTGACGTACGTCTTCTCACGGTAGAGGCACTTGTCGATCTCTTTGGATTTTCGCTGCTGCTCCGCCTCGCTGCTGTTGAGCAGGCAGCCGGGGAAGCAACCCGACAGCGGGGACCGCGACGGCAGGAAATCCGCCATCTTAGCGAGCACTGGCAGCCAGGGAGCGGCCGCCGCGGCCTTGCGCCGCACTGCGCCTGCGTAGTACCCGGATCGGGCAGTTGGGCCCCGCCCTTCAATGCACGAGACGCCGCTCACAGGCCGTCACGTGATAAACCTCCAATCGAAGTTCCTCGTACTGTTCACATGACTACCCGCTCCTTGTCTTCTTCCATCGGCCTATCCGCTTCACCACGTGACCGTACCATCTGGACCGTGTGTTCGTTCAACCTTCCTCCCGCGCGCGTCTTTTGTCACATGAGGTCTCTCGGAAAGGGGGCACAGTATATGCCAAGAGCGCATGTGCTTGTAGCTCAGCCTTAGCCCGGGGTTTTTTCTTGAATCAGCGCTCGGGCTTGACCGGTTTGCTCTGCTCAGATTCACTGATTGACTAAGAATTGTTGGAGCATATGCAGGAGGAATTCTACGATTGCTGGAGCCAAGGCTTCCATGGGTGTAACTCCCAGGCAGACTGTCACCAACTCTCTTTTTCAAAAGTTCACCACTCAGCCAGGAGAAGAACGACGAGAGATTTCACCCTACTGAAAAAGGCGGAGCATATTCGGTTTGCATCTGGCTGTAATTTTAACAAGGAAAAAAGTGTGACTTGCTACTTAAACCAGCTACAAGCATCATACTCATCAATGCTTCTAATGTAATTTTAAGAAACTAGATGGTGTTCTAGTATGAGAGAGAAGGCATAATTTAAAATCAAATGGCAATTAAAAAAAACTCAACAGTTTGACTTTTCTCAGACAAATCAATCCCAAAGCCCTTTGGAAAAGCACATCTTTTACAGCTGGATTAATGCAAGCACAATGCAATGCTTCCAAATAGTCTGAAGTGGCTGATCCTGCCTAACCTTGAAAGCTAAGCAGGGCCAGGCCTGGTTAGAATTTGAATAGGAGAATTGAGTTTTGCATTGAACAGGGGCTTGGACCTGATGGCTTTCTAGCCCAATTCTATTAAATCATCTTTCAAAAGTAAATGATGCCTTTATTAATACTGAGAGCCAGTGTGGTGTAGTGGTATGGCTCTGAGACTCAGGTAATCTTGGTTCTAGTCCCAGCTCTCCCAAGTAGTCAATTGGGTGACTCTTGGCCAGTCGCAGACTCTCAGCCCAACCTAGCAGGATTATTGTTGTGGGGATAAGATTGAGAGCAGGAGAATGGAAATGATGTAAGTCACTTAGAGTTCTCTGTAAGAAAAAAGGCAGGATATAAATACAATTTAATAAAAAAATAAAAATACAGGGAGCATATAACCTCTCCACAGAGGGAATTCTAAAGGGAAAGCTAATCTCTTCTGATACATACTATAAACTTTCTCTGGCTAATTTGTACTGCTGACCATCAGTACTACTAGAACTGGGTGTTGCCCACATACCAATTACACCACTATATCTCAAATCTCTGGACATCTTCACCTAACTAAATAGCACAGGAATAAGATATCATAAGATATCCAGACCATCCTGCCTCAGGATGACATAGAGTTCCCTTTTCATTGCCACCTGAGATGGGCACTCACAGAACAGCAGAAGTACTGCAGAAAACTACCCCTGGGAGCCATCCCTGCAAGGCAATCCAACCCATATTGAAAGGCAGGCCACTATAGGAGGATACCCATGTCAGAAAGGGTTTGCCCCTGTGGTTCAGAAGAATGACCCATGAGCAAAGAATATTTGGAGAAAATTCTGCAAAGGCTAGGGATATGGGTGGGTAAGCAAAAGATACATTTTAGACAATTTTCCAGAAAAAAATTAAATATTTTCTCACCCCCTAGAACCATTAAGGCCATATTCCTCCTCCTAGCCAGTTCCTTTCTATTAGGGAAGGGATAGGTTATCCCAGGGGTTGGCAACCTTTAACACTCAAAGAGACTTTTGGACCCATTTCCCACAGAAAAGAAAACACCGGGAGCCGCAAAACCCTTTTGACATCTAAAATGAAGATAACACTGCATATATAGTATTTTACCTTTATGCTATGTATAGAAAAACTATAGTGTGCTGCATTTATGAAATCAATGAACTGCTACAGAGAAAACAAATTTTTATTTCTGCATGCAACAAAAACATTTTGAACTCTGAAAAAAAAAAGATGCTGGGTTGAAAGTTACTTTCAAATAAAATACTCAATGTCTATCTGAGTCCTCCTCGTATTTATGAAATAAAAAGCCGAACTTATATTATCCACTAGCAGCAAACCAAACATGCCACCTGCGGCAAACCAAACATGCCATCTGCTTCTGTGTGCCCTCATCCTTTTATCATGTGGTGAAATAATGAACAAACATTTCCTGCTGTGTGAATCTAGATGGGTTTTTTGGCCTGTCCAGCTGCACACTTAGGAAAGGGATGGGACAGGATGGGATATGGAGAGTCATGAGGATAGTTGTATCCTGGCCTCTTCAGTGCCCTCTTCTCTCAGCTCTCCAAAAGGCCTTGGTGAGTAGCCAGCAGTGTCCTTTCTGTGCCAGGTATCGAAGATCTGGTTAGAGATGAGGAAGTCAACCTGGCCTGTCTCACAGATACCTAGCTGGGAGAAGATAGCGGTCCCATGGGCGCAGACCCTGCCAGTGTTGTAGAACAGATAAAGGAAAGTAGGCAGGGAGTGATTTGTAAGAATACCAACTCTGTGATGAAGTACCCTGGTCAGGAGCTGAAATTCATCAAGTGTATGTACTCAAGGTTGGGGTCCAGAGACAGTCTGGGGATTCCTCTGCTATAAAGACCACCTTGTTGCCTAGCAGAATCTCTGGCTGAACACACAAAACTTCTCTTGGAATTGGTGCTGGATTCCCCCAGATGGTTAATTCTGGATTTCAGTGTTGCTTTTGATTCCAATTTGTCTGGTGCTGTCCATGAATTCATGTTGACTATTACAGCCACATGCCTGTCCCAGTTGGTGTCTGGAACTACACATACTGCTGGGCACACACTTGATGCTATATTCAGCTTTGGAGAGCTGGTTCTGAAGACTGAGGTTTCTGCACCCTCAGTCTTGACTTGGTCAGATCATTACCTGGTCAAGTCTAAGATCACAACCCCACTTTTTGTGCCCCTGTAGAAATGATGGCTCTTACTAGAATGGTCCACCCTTGAAGACTTACGGATCTAATAGGTTTCCAGTCAGCAGTAGGGGGTTCTTTGGCCGGTTCTTCTAGTTATTCTGTTGTGTCCTTAAGCACAAAATGGAATCAGGAGTTGAATAGTGCCTTAGACACTATTTCTCCTGAGCATCTTCTCTGTCCTGCTTCCAAAAACGCTCCCTTATACAGAGGAGCTACGATGTATGAAGCAAGACAGATGACAACTGGGGTGCCAATCGTGGAAATCTAGACTCATCTCCGACAAAACATTTTGTAGAGAGCATCTTCACTCCCATGGTGTGGCAAAACAAGCAGCAAAGAAGGCTTTCTTCTCTGCTTGTACTGCACCTACAAACTGCACCTATTTATGGTGGAAAGGGATTTGTCTCAAGCCCCAGTGCCCTCTAGCCTATCTTTAGCACCATCATGATGTTAACAACCATTTTGCAGATAAAATTTCTCAGATAAGAGCAGGGCTTCATGTGATTGTGGAAGTGAAAATTGACACAGAGATGTCCAGCAACTCCCTGAATGGGGTTATCCTGGATAATTTTCTGTTTATAAGTCCTGATGATGTTCACAGGCCACTTGGACTGGTAAGAAAAGCCACCTGCACTCTCAACCTGTGTCCATCTTGGCTGGTAGTCCAGGGGGTGGAAGCATTGAGGGAGCTATTATGCCTTATCATCAATGCCTCCAGAGAGGGTTCCTGCCTGCCTGAAGGAGGCTATTGTATGGCCCCTCCTCAGGAAACCAAATTCAAACACCCTGGACCTTAACAACTTTATACCAGTCTCAAACATACCATTTCTTTGTAAGGTGCTTAAGAAGGCAGTATCTCTCCAGCTCCAGCTGGTCCTGAGTGATACCGATTTTCAGGACCCATTTCACACTGCTTCAGAGCAGAACATGGAGTTGAGATGGCTTTGGTTGCTCTAGAGCAGTGAAGGCAAACCTATGGCACATGTGCCTCAGCGGGCATGCAGAGCCCTCTCTGTTGGCATGCGAGCCAAGTCGCCCCAGCAGCCGAGCATCAGATAACAGCGCACATAGAGGCCAGGCACATGCTCGGAAAGGAGTAGCGGTGCCAGGCAATGATGTCACGAGCAGTGACTCATTAGCCATGACTCGTCCGAGCTTCGCATGGCTGGTCAATGCGCTGCTAAGGATATAGTAGTAAAACCTTGGATTGCAAGTAAAGTGTTCTGGAAGTGTTTTGCAAGACAAGCAAACATTTCTAGTAAAATTTAACTCGATAAACGAGCGATGTCTTGCAATACGAGTAGTACGCGATGCCAAATGTCACATGGTCACAACTGAGCCAATGGTGCTTGTACTAGCACGCTCGCTCGCTCTTTCGCTGTGCCAAATATCACATGATCACAGCTGAGCCAATGGTTCTTCTCTCTCACTCACTGAGGTCCTACAACTCCCAGCATCCCTCCAGGAAGGGAGAGTATGCTGGGAATTACAGAACTGTTTTCCTGTCTAAACATGCATAGGATTGCACTGGAAGCCGCTTTAAGCTGACAGCATTTCCTTGTTGGTTACTGCAAGGCATATGCTCATTCTGAAGACAAAGGGGTTGTTTTTATTAGAGTCTTGGGTTGTTTAGTGCTGTGCACTGACATTGACTAACTTAAATCAGGTTCTACTTAACTGCTCCAATGATTTAGTGTATATTTGGTGCTTTGTTGTGAAGATCTGTTTAAAAATCATGTTAGGTCTTAACTGTGGACTTCAAGGCTTGGGTGGGAGGAGTACATGGTGTGTTGTACTACAAGGTTAGAATCTTGCATCTGCTTTAC
>NW_025336221.1:2305908-2330947 GCF_004798865.1 Varanus komodoensis | reverse complement strand
GTAAAGCAGATGCAAGAGGTTATGGAGGAGATCTCATTTACAGAGGAGCAGGAGAAAAAGGTGGAGGAATCCCTCACTTCAAATGCGATTAGAGAGATGTGTAAAATGTGGGAAACAGCACAAAAATTTATAGAAAAGCACCAGCCAAATAAGGCTGTAGAAGTGCGAGCGATGAATCTGCAATGCAGTGTCACATTTCTGTGAAATCCTCAAAAGGAGGCAAAAGCAAGTCTATTGGATAGGTTCCTTGTTGAAGTTGCACGAAAAGAAAAAGATTCCATTGAGCCAAGAGATAGCAGTGATTCTGTTAGCGATACTGAAAGTTGTCCTACACAATAACCCTCCTCTCTGTCTCCCTCACACCAGCCACGAAAGTTTTCAAAGATAAGTGCAGGTTAATTTGTTTTATTTTTCTTTATATTTGTATTTTCTTTATTATTTTGCATTATATTACAGTATTGTAATCATTTTTATATGAATATTTTAGGGTTGTTTCCATTATTTCTTATGAGGAAATTCACTTTGATATACAAGTGCTTTGGATTACAAGCATGTTTCCAGAACAAATTATGCTAGCAAACCAAGGTTTTACTGTGTATATATATATATATTTGCTTGGACTGGCTGTGAGTTTCAATACATTAGTTTTTATTAACAAATTATATCAAATCTGATACAAGAAGCATACTAACAGATGACCTGAGTGCTGCATGTGTTGCTCTCAAACTAACAAAGTATGAGCCAAGGTTTGACAAATTATCAGCATGCATACAACAGCAAAGATCACATTAATTGTGCAAAAGCACGCCAAACGCAAACTTTTACCTTTCAATAAAAAGCTGTTTGTATCATTGAAAGCTCTGTTACTGTGTTTTTCTTCTAAGACAAAAGATGCTAATGTAAGAGTTGTTTTTTCTAAACTAAAACCGCAGTATTCAGGTTTTCTTGCAGTGTTTGCACTTTGTGATAAATAAGTGGGTATTGGGTTGCAGTTTGGGCACTCGGTCTCTAAAAGGTTCACCACCACTGCTCTGGAGGATGATCTACAACTCAGAATTGACAGGGGAAGTCTGTTCCTGTTGGTTCTATTGGATCTCTCTGTGGTCTCTGATACTATCAACCATGGTGTATCCTTCTAGATCATCAGAGGAAGTTTGGAATTGGAGGCACTCTTTTGCCTCTAAAAAGCCGCCCCGAGGCTTCGGTGAATGGGGCGGCATAAAAATATTTTAATAAATAAATAAATAAAAAGGAGCAGGCTTGTGTTCTATCTCCATTGGTAACGGGCTGGTTGAGGAAAAACAAATTGAAGTTGCACCCAGACAAAATCGAGGTGCTTACTGTTAAGTATTAGAAAAAATCCAGTATTCGAGGTGTGTCACCCAGTTTAGATGGGGTCATCCCCCCCAAAAAATATGTTGGCAATCTGGGGGTGCTCCTTGACCCAGCCCTTCAGATGTCAGTTCAGATAGAAACTGTGGTCAAGAGTATCTGTTAGCTACTTTGGATGATTCACCAACTGTATCTCTTCCTGGAGGAGAATGGCCTTAAAATAGTAGTGCACATGTTGGTAACTTCTAGGCTCGATTTCTGCAATGTGCTCTACATAGGACTACCCTTGTGCCCGCTCTGGAAACTGCAATTAGTATAAAATATAGCAACCAGGATCGTCTCTGGGACATCACAGAGAGACATATCACCTATTTTAAAGTCTCTACACTACATTTCTGGATACAGTACAAGGTGTTGGTAATTACCTTTATTTAAAGCCCTTCCTGACTTGGGTCCAAAATACCATCAGGTGCACCTTTGTCCATATATCTCATGCTTGCCAGCTAAGGTCCTCCAGGGTTAATCTTCTGAAGCCTGCTTCTGTAAGATTAATGTCAACTACCCAGAGGACTTTTTCAGTGGTTGCTCCTAAAACGTGGAATGGTCTGCCAGGAGCGATGCATCTGATTTCCCAAATTCCTGCCTGTATAAAGGAGTTAAAAACGTCTCTCTTCCAACAGGCCTTGCCAGATTATTCTCATGACTAATACAACATATTAAATAAAACTGACAATAGTACTCACTGTTGGTTTAATTTTTTGCAAACAACCCAGAGCCTATGGGAATAGGGTAGTATATAAATATTAAGATAAATAAAAATAAATTCAGCAATTTTAGACTTACGTTTGATTCTGGAAAAGAAACAAACCCTGCTTTATCTGTAGATGTTTTATTTTCAATACATCTAGACTTACCGAAAAAAACCCAACAACGATTATTTTGCTTTAAGGTTGCTTGTCTGTTAGTAATGCAAGCTGCTAACAATTTCTAACCATTGAACTATTCCCAAGATTGAGAGATTTTGCTGGTCTTTAGTTCGGTAGCCCCAAGTGAAGCGAATAGATGCCGGGGCTCCCCCTACCGTTGGCAGGCTGGAAAGACGCTCAAACTCATGCAAATGAGACCTCAATGCGCCTTGCTGATTGGCTATGACGGGACACTGCCTGACTCCACAGCTGCCTTTATTCTCTACTAGGGAGTTCCAGTAACGCTGTTTGCCTCAAATCCCTAATAGCAGCAGCATCACCTTTTTCTCTGCAATTGGTTAAGCCTCATTTTTCATTTTCTGCTTTTGTACCTTTTGGCTTAACTAACTAGAGCACGATGACCATCAGACGCATAGATCAAGGGCAGCGTTACAGGCCAAGAATGGCATTCCTGAAAAAGGTAACTCTAATTATTATTAGAACCCGGCTGATTAACAGATAAATAGGAGTACCTGCCTCAGGGACCCTGAACACACCTATGAAACATCCTTCCTTTGACCTGAATGGTGTATCACAAAGATTCTGCATGCAAGAAAGAGGCATGTTATCAGGTGTGCTATTTTTTGTTACAGTTAAAAAACCCTTTCCCCAAACCCCGGTGATTGCATTACTTTAGCTTTTCAAAAACAGATAGTTCTTGTCTATTCCTTATTTTCAGCTCTTTTACTATAGTGTGATGAGCAACAAATTGTTTTTGGTGTCTGCAAAGCAATCCACCTGTTACATGGTCCTGTTTGCACATGGGAGCAATTAAATTGAGCAAGGATTGGTGGCTATAATAAATTTTGATACCATAATTTAATTCAACTGATTTTAATCCATGTTGTTTTACCTCATTCTGATTTTATATCTGTTCCTAAGTTATGATTTTGTTTTTTCCTTTTTCCTTTTTTTTTTTTTTGGCAGAGGTTGCTGTTAATATTATAGTTTTGAAGAATAAAAAGCATTGCCCCCCCAAACAGCCTTAATTCTGCTTCAAATAATAATCTGATTAATTTCCTGTCAATATCCTACTTTACCTCAGCAGTCATTTATTGCTGCTATCTAGACCCTCTATAGCATGATCAAACACTTCTATGCTGCAGTTATTATTCCAGGATACCTACCACCTCATGGGGCTGTATTAACCATTTCTCACCTATCAGAAGCCTCATTTCCATCATTCGTGCAAAGAAAAGGTGAGAAAAATATCTATTAATCAACCCATGATTGGAGGTAACTGATCCATATTAAATTATTTCAAATATTTGATTTTTTTAAATTTGCTGTGTACCCTTAGCAATATACTGATGTGGGCTTTTTCAAAGGATGAGATAGGATATGTTGTTGATCATGTGCTCTGAAGAGGCTATACACATTGTTATAGGTGTTAAGACTTGGGGAAAACATGTTGATAACTGGGTTTGGGATTAATAACCTCCCTCCTTTTCCCAAAGCATCTATAGAAAAGCATTTTAACAGAGCCCCAGTGTGAAAAGATTTTAAGCCAGCTTTTCTTTTATGAGGGTTCTGCCTTTCTTGTCTGTGGCTTATCCTGGTTAATAGAATTAGTTGAATTCCCAGTGACATGCACAGCTGTCCATTTCAGGTTTGTGTGCTATACAACGGCCTGAGTGCACACTCACACACCAACTCTTTTAGCTGAGCATCAACCTAGGAGGCAGTAGCAGAAATACAAGTGCAAAGCAGAGACATGAGAGGGAGTGTATCACAATATTTGCTATACATCATCAGTAGGGTACTTTTCATGCTCAGAAGGGGATTCCAAAGCATCCCCTTTGGAACCATTTGTTCCTAGAGTCTGTCAACGTTTCTTTAAAAGAGCGAGTGATACACAATAAGTTTTATTTGTACAAATTCCATGGAAGACAAGGAAGCTGAACCTGACAAGAACAAAAAATCAGCTTATGAGCTGAATTTTAGTTTATTTTAAATGCATAGATTGAGGAAAATAGTTTATTCTAATCTGTGGCAACAATATTATCTTCACACTGTTCACTTGTATGGAAGCACAACAGGAGAGAGCAGAATTGAGATGGTGGTGGTAGAGAACATGCATCCTTATTTTTGAGTCTTGTTTTATTTCAAATTGAGTTGCTTAGCTTTCTCTTAGCAACTGGCTTGAGTGACCATTACCTATATCTAAGGAGCATTTCCCATCAACCTATGTAGAAAGCTCAGGGTGGGGTTGGGGAAAGTAAAATTCTGCAGAATAAGATATTATTCCAGCAGTGTCAAGCCTCGTTTTCTCCAGATGACTTAGAGTTTTGCTACCCAAGGCACTCATAATAACTTGCTCAGAGTTGTTTACAGGTTCTTTAAATGATCTTGTTCCTCTAGCATCACTTCTGTTTTCTCAGAGCACTTTCCCTTTGCTTGTTTCTAGAATGGGGAAAATTGGGTATTCTTCCTGCAACCACTGTTGCTACTTGGGTATTTGTGCTATTCTACCATAGCACAGCTCCAGCTAGAAGTTTTATAGGAGAAAAGTTCTTTATATGGCGCTCTGATCTCAGTTTGGCAATGAAATCAAAAGTAACTTCAGCACTGGACAGCCTTGTGTGGAAAAGTTCTTTGATTATATCTTCTATCAACCTCAGTTGGTAACTTTGCTGGCTGGGATTGGTGGGACCTGTAGTCCAACATATCTAGAAAGCACCCTATTCAGGAAGGCTACTCTGCACTAAAGCAATTAAGGATGCAATCCCATTCATTTATTTATTTGATTTATATTCTCCCTTTTTTCTTTTTTGAAAGAACACAGAGCAGCTTACATCATTCTCCCCCTGCTGCTCTCAACCTTATCCTCACAACAACAACCCTGTGAGGTTGGCTGGGCTGAGAGTCTGTGACTGGCCCAAAGTCACCCAGTTGGCTGAGCAGAACTAGAACCCAGATCTCCTGGTTCCCAGTCCCATGCCCTACTAATCTCGGAATAAGACTGATTAAATGAAATTTATTTCTGCACAGATTTGTATACAGAGTGCAGTCGATGACCATTCTAGTGAGTCACACTGCTCACCTTAGAAAAAAGGTCAAGGAAGGAAGATCTGATAGGATTTCCAGATCCACATTTTCAATAACAGGGGAGAGAGAGTTACAAACTTGGACTTCAGAACACGTGTAATATGGGGTGAGGGGAGGTACCTTTTGTATTCTGTGGGGGATATTCCACTGCATGTCATCTGGCGACCCCAGGGCATGCTGAAATGATGCAATGCAGACCAGGTAAGGAAAGCCCAACTACACCTGGCACACAAAACCAAATGCAACCTATCCACTCGGTGCTTGTGTGTATGCATGCAAATTCAACCCTTCTGAATTTGCTGCTTGCCCTTTCCAGGACTATGAAAAGGACTATGAAAAGATATGGGTGTGCTCGCGTAGATCTTCCATGAGGATTTTCACCACTCCAACTGCAATCTGACTTCTCAGCATTTATGATAGCAGAGTCAGCTGCCATATTGAAGAGTTTAGGCTAGCCTTTAGAATGTAAACTGACTTTATTCCCATGGACACCCACTGGATTATGAAACTAAGCATGTTCACATGGACTCTTTCACTACTTCTGAGTCTGTGCAAGAAAACAAAGTAGGACTTGTAGAAAGAAACTGAGCATCTGGTGGGGAGGGGGGAAACAACACCAAATTGCATGACAGACCTCAGTAAACTGGTGCTCACAACACGACAGCCCACTGTAGCTTTATTTACCCGTGTTGGTGGCCACATGGCACCATTTTTTCAGGTCCCAGTGGGTGCCCACCTTGCTGCATCATGCAAAACCCGGTGGCAGGAGTTGTTTTAGGTTAGACAACCCTCAAATAATCCTCAAACCTTTTTATTTATTTTATTTTTTTGATTTATATCCTGCCTTTTTCCTACAAAGGGCTCAAGGCAGCTTACATTATCTCTCCCCCTCCATCTTATCCCCACAACAACAACCCTGTGAGGTAGGTTGGGCTGAGAGTCTGTGACTGGCCCAAAGTCACCCAGTTGGCTCCATGGCCGAGCGGGGACTCGAACCCAGATCCTCTGAGTCCCAGTCCCATGCTCCTAACCACTACACCACACTGGCTCTCAAGCAACTCAAACCTTCAAGCAACTCTTGCCACCTGGGTTCACACACACGAGCCAGAGCTGCTAGGTGGCTGCAGGCAGCTTATAAAATGGTGCCTGCACTCACCTGGTGCAACACAATAAATCGAGCTGTGCTGTCATGCTGTGCAAGTCAGATCCATGCGGATCCTTGTGGTGCCCTCAGTCTGCCATTTTGGCAGGCGTTTTCACCCAGTATTAACTAACTGCAAATGGTGGAGGCAATTCATTTCACTGGGATTGCAACTGGAGAGGGTTTAATCTTTTCCTTCCCATACACTTTGTGGTCCAGCTACTTCCCATAGAGCTGTCCTCCCATCCCATGCAGAGTATTAATTAGAAAGGAAAGAAACCAGACATGGTTGCTACCCCTTCAGTTAAAGGTCTTATCTGTTCTGGCCCTCAGAAACTTGTTTTCAAGGCACACTGGCACCATTTCCTATTGTTCTTCTCAAGCGCCTTATTCCTTTTCCAGGGTTCTCTCTCATGTAAACATGCCTGTCCTTGCCAGATATCAGCCAAATCATTTACTGGCATGGCCCCTCTTAACATTGGCCAACTGAGGGGTTGTACTCCAAACACAGATGGAGGCGACTCTGGCCTTCTGAGCGCAGGGCTCCTGACTCTACCAACGGAAAGGCATTGCACAGCTCTTTCCTGTCATTTCCTATATAATGGACATTCTATGGAAAGCAGAAAGATGGAACATATGATGATGAGGGGGGAAGGAAATGGGGGAGTTCCAAGGAAAGTCCTGTACCATTCCGTGAATTATAAGATTGTGTCTGGAAGTACTTTAAATACACTCTTTCCTTTAGTGATCTATTTTGTTGCTGCCTTTTCCACAATGCTGGAGGCAGCTTGAAATACAAATCATGGAGAGAAGAGATGAATCCCTGCTCATTGTTCAGCCATTCAGCTGTTCTAGTAACTAGTTGTCATGCTGCTGGGCAGCCTGGAGAGCCGGAAGCTTGGAAAGCAGGAGGGGCAAGTCCTTGGCCTGGGGAAATCCAATGCAGGGCAATGGAACAAGCCCTCGTCCTTATTTATTTGTCTCTCTGCCAGTGCAAGCCACATTCTGTGCAGCCAGTTGGGATAATCATGCTAAGTATCCAAAGTTGAAATGAATGCTTGGTAGAAACTGAATCTATTAACAGTTCATTTGTAGACATTTTGACTGTGGGGTTTGAGAGTTGGTTTAGAAGGCATTGCATTCATTTGCTTTGAAGAGGGATAGGGCCAATGGGAACATGCTTTCAGCAGTGGATTTTTAAAATATACCCCCAGCATTTGAGGGTCAATAAATAAACTCATGTTTCTGAAATTATTGTGTAATCTCAGCTGGTTCTCATGGCAAGTGTAATTGCTTAGCATTATTTATTTATTTATTTGTGATATTTATATGCTGTCCTTTCGCGAAAGCCTCAGGACGGCCTACATATATTGCACAAAATAAAAATAAAGCGTAAGGAGGCTGAAATGCCATTATCTGCCTAAAAATGCATCTGAATTTTTCTTCTTAACAAATGTAATTAGGAAAGGAGTGTTGAATAGAGAGGGTCGGAAGTGATGCTTGGAAAACTGGTGATAAAGCGCGTGCGCGCACACACGCACACACACACGGGCGTGTCTGGACAGGCTTCATATTAGTAATATAATCTATACCACAAGAAAAAATGTGTTAATCTGATAAGCATGCAATCAGTTACTATTCTGTTTGTTTATTCATTGCATATTATTATTACTATCTTGCATTCCTATCCTGGCTTTTTTCTTGTGAGGATCCCAAGGCATCTTATAGTTCTCCTCCACTCAATTTTTACATTCACAACAACAACGTTGTACAGTAGGTTAGGCAGGGAGGTTCATGGCTGAGGGAAGACTAGAATCCAGATTTCCCAGGTCCTCAACCACCACACTGGCTCTCTAATTTACCCATTGATTGTTGCATGGCAACAATAACCTCTAAGGTAGAGCTGAAAATGAGTGCCTAGCCAGATGTTGTTGTATTACAGCTTCCATACTCCTTTACCATTGGCTATGCTGGCTAGGACTTACGGAGCTGCAGTCCCACAACATCTGGAATTCCTCACTGATTCTTGGCAACCGCCAGGGTGTCTCATCTTCCCTTCCTTTTGTTTTAATGTTAGTAGCAGTTAGGATCGCTGTGAAATAGACTTCAGCTGGTAGGAGAACTGGTGAGTTCAGAGCAGCTGTGCGCTGGGGCTCAGGCCCACTTTGCCTTGTGTTCAGTCTTTTCGGCAGGTACTTGTCCTTTCCCTCAGCTCTGTGGCAGCCATTTTGTGGTGGTGCCCAGGACAATTTCTCACAGTGTCAGATATAGCTATGGCCTGTCCCCGCATTAGAGGAACCGATGCTCATCACATGCCACTAATGCGTAGCAGAGTAATGCCTAATGAGCAGAGAGAAGAGGAAATGTAATCTACATACCATAATGTGGGAGATCTTCCACATTTGGATGCATGGGAAACAAGGAAATGCAGCGGATGTGAACGCATGGCACTTGCAGGGATCAGGCCAAAGGTAGTACTCATCAGGAAGGTCGCACATTCATCCAGTTTGTGGAAGGGTTGTCCTGGGGCACAGCTGTGATGCTCGCTGGCCATGGCTCAAGTCCCTGGTCCTTCAGCAGCCATAGGAGAGGCCCTGTATCTGTATAGTAATGCATATGCAGAGCACACATAACACATCTCTCTCCATATAAGTGGGAATCGTGATTCACCCTTGATTTCTGCTAATCTGCGTGCACAAGTGTAGCTCCTTGCATGACCACAAACACAGATGGTACAGCTGTTCGTGAGCACGGGTTTGTGGTGTGCTGCAAGCATTCTTTCAAAACTGAGCCGGTATGACTTCACCTTCGGTGAGGTCATCTCCATATAAAACTTCAAGGAGCCTGAAATGGTGTTAGCTGGGGTTTTTCTCCACATGGGGGTTCTCTGTTTCATGTTAATAAGCTCCGGGGTATCTGTGGGAGCATCTTCAGGCAAATGCGAGCATAGAGTCGGCTCTTCAGTGTCGCTTTTGGTGATGGAGCACTGAACATTTACATGACTATTTTGCTGGGTGCAGTTGTACTACACAATGTGAGAAAGCCAGGATGTAGGAAAATATCATTACTACATTAGATGCCCCTTCTGGGCATCTGTTGACATGCCCACATGGCTAGCAATTTTTAATATTTCAGAACTCGTAATAACCAGCCCCTTTCCTTCTGCAAAGACTGAAGAGACCTGCCGAGCATTCATCAGCCAGCGGCGTGGCTGGTGGCTGAGTGAGTCAGTAAGCAGCGTCCAGTGGGCACATCGTAGCTAATCACCCTTGTTCCCTCTGATGTATGTTATTTCTTAAATAACAAGTGGGGACTCAGCAGGCAAAGGAAGGGGACAAGCCTCTGGCATTCAGTGCTCATTAGAAGAACAGTATGCCCTGCATCAGTGTTTGTCTGAGCAAAATATGTTTGCTCTCAATTGATGGAAGCAGAGCTGGATGGCACAGTGGGGGATATACTGAGAGTCCCTTGTCTGTGTCTTCAGAATGTGTGGGCTCAAAAAAATAGAGGGTTCCCTAATCTAAGGACTTTTGCCAAAGAGGTAGAAAGGCTTGGGAGAGCTGCTTCAGCCTGGATGCACGTTTCAGATGCTTGCTCAAGGTTCTTTGGAACTGTACTGATTTCTTTTGATGTAAAGTAGTAAACCAATACTATTTTGTGTAGAGATTTGGAGTGTAAAGTTTGATGGCTTAAGAGAGACAAAGAAAGTACCTGTATCCAGTTATTCTTTCCCCCTGGAAAGGGCTTGTTCTCATATTCTTTCAAGGACTATTCTACACATTATGATTGCTCTCTGGGTTTCACCCAAGTTTCCTGCAGCAAACATAAAAAGTTGGCATACATATAACTGTGTCTGGAAACCTGGCCCATACAGGTGCATCTGTTTGCTTTTTGCTACAACTGTAAAATGTGGGGATACCCTTCTTTTCACATTAATGACTTAGTGTTAAGAAGTCGCCACTGTCAGATCATTGCCAGGAGTGTCTGGGTCACGTTCAGCTGAATGAACAATAAGCAGAATGCCACAAACACACAGTGGCGTCGGGGAGACCACACAATGTTGTTACTTTCGTTCCTTTTGCCTTTGGGAAATGAGGGCAGCCCTCCAGGCTGTCAGGGTTACACAATCCATTGTATTCTACAATAGCTACCATGGCTACAGCCTTCTTGATGACATGGAAGAAACACAGGTAGCACAGTATTTCATTGATTTGACTCTTTAAACCAGGACAAAATTGCTCCACCTAGATCAAAAGAGGTGTGAAAAGAGAAGAAGCAACACTCTATTGCACTAATCATGGAGAGGAGGTCAGTTCTTTAAATCGGGAGGCAATCCAGCCCTTTGTGGTATTCAGCTTCAGATAATCTTCTTTACCCTTTTCCTGCACAGGTCAAATGATCTTGCAGTTGCTCCTTAATATATTCAGCTTTTTTCTTTAAAGCCAGTGTGGCATGCCAAGGATAAGGAACTATCCTATTCTAACAGCAGGGTTAAAGCAGCTTACCCCAAAGGTCAATCTATAGGTAAGGAGTGATGAACCCTTTCCACCTACCCCATGGTCCCCATAAAAACCACCCCCTCCAACATTTTAGAATGGGGAAAGAGGGAATGTGCCCACTCAACTACAAAGTGGTCTATGGATCGCAGAAGTCTGGAAGCAACGTTGCTGCCATAACAGTTGGGTACAGTAAAATCATCCACATCTGAAAGCACTGTGTGTCTTTTTGTTTGGAGATTTGGAGTTTGTTTGTTTGTTTGTTTGTTTTTGGTGTTAATGTCTACACAGGGAAAGCAAATTCTGGGCCTTTGACCCAACTGAGTCTGGTAGTCATCACCTGTGAAAGGTGAGCAATGCAATGCCAAGTCACCCTGGGTTAATTTCTGCACAGGGCTTATGGGAGCATGATGGCTGCCATGTTGACTATGCAGTCAGCAGTGGTATGCTCATGGCTTGCCGTGATGTGCTGACCTGGCTTCCTGTGTTGTTTGAGGCGGCAGACCATCCTCAGGTAAACCAGAGTTAGTTTTAGGGTTACTTGCGGTTCTCTGCCTCTCAGACAGCATGAAGTTCAATGGTCATGGCAAACCCTGGCAAGAAAGGTGCACCCACAAGCGCCTTGCGAACGGGGTGTCCACAGACACCTGGCACTTGGTATGACCACCTCTGTGGCTAAATTAAGCCACAATGGGCTGTCATATCATGTGAACAGGGTCAGTGGGTTCTACAGTGTCCTCTAAATTATATACATGCTAAATATATATGTAAGCAGTTCTTGTTCTTTTTTCAAACATTTACTTTCCACTGCTTCAGGTAATTGCCACTAGCCTGCCAGATAATTCCTCTGATTTACCAAGGAGTGTCCCTGTATATCTGTGAAATGTTAGAGGACATGCAGTAGCCAGCTTTGCTTCCCCACTTTTTATGTTTACTGTTGTGCCCTTTTTTGTTTTGGGGTTCTTCCAGCAAAGCTTTTTATCTATATGTAAGCAGTTCTTGTTCTTTTTTCAAACATTTACTTTCCACTGCTTCAGGTAATTGCCACTAGCCTGCCAGATAATTCCTCTGATTTACCAAGGAGTGTCCCTGTATATCTGTGAAATGTTAGAGGACATGCAGTAGCCAGCTTTGCTTCCCCACTTTTTATGTTTACTGTTGTGCCCTTTTTTGTTTTGGGGTTCTTCCAGCAAAGCTTTTTATCTATTTATCCCACTATTTTTTTTAACAAAGAACTCAAAGCGACTTACACCATTCTTCTCCTGCTCTCAGTCTTATCCCAACAACAACCCTGTGAGGGAGGTTGGGCTGAGAGTGTGTGACCGGCCCAAAGTCACCCAGTTGCCTCCATGGCTGAGCAGAGACTAGAACCCAGATTACCTTAAGTCCCTGTCCCGTGCTCTTCACCGCTACACCACACTGGCTCCCACACTGGTTTTTATGGGGCTCTGTACATTTTTCAAACATAGCCAGTTTTATCACCTTTTATTGTAACTGCCCCCCCACACCATTTCATCCATCTCTTTTCTTACTCCCCCTTAAAAAAATAAGTAGGGAAAGGCAGAATAACTACCTAGTGCCTTTAGATTGGTCGCTCTAGGACAGTGGTGGGCAATACATGGTTGATGTACTACTTTCCTCCGCCCGGCAATTTTTTCAGTCTCAGCTGTGCTTCCATGTCAATGAACAAACTGCACCGGTAGTAAAAATGTGACAAATATTACAATGGCTTTGCAGGGAAACACAAGCGTGCACGGAGCATGCATTTTATTTGCAAACAGAATCATGCTCCCAGAGGTTTTGTGGAAGTGCATCCTGCTTGGAAACACAATCTCTGCATGCCTTGTTCCCCAGCAAATTCCCTATAGTCTTGGCCACCACTGCAAATCCCATGGGACTGAGGCAAATGCACATGCTTTCTGTACACACAGCTGATTGGGATTTGGAGGAGATGAAACAGAAAGGTGGGATTTTTGGTACTTGTATTTCTTATGACTTGCTACTGCTCCTATCACGGCCCTGTTTCACATCACATCAGCTATTTCTGGGTTGTTTAATCCATTTGCCCAGGGACAAGCAAATCTTGAGCTGCATATTCATAATTTTCACTTTCAATTAACATCTTTTTCCTGAGTTATTTTGTGATGGCCAAACCCAGAAACTGTTGTCGTTTACCCTCTAAACAACTCAAGAGTTTCTGTGTTCACCCAACACAAAACAACTTACTGAATTATTAACTGAGAAATGGAAACAATGTGTGAGTGGTACACAGTGGGCTCACCACTTTATTTGTCCTCAATAATTCTTGGGTTAAACAATCCAGGAATTGCCACAACAATGTGTGAACCAGGTCAGCATCTGCTAAACTTGCACACAAAAATAGCTTAGTATAAAGTATTCAGAAATTTTTAGTGGAATCTCTTCCAAAAGAACTGAAGCCTCTAAGGGCTGTGTTATCCAGTGATGGGTCAGTCTGAGGAAGCCAGAATTACTTTCCTTTTCAAACCTTAATAAACTGCATTCTAGGGTATCATATGAGATGTTACTTTTGCTTGGGAAAGCCATATTTCTAGATTTATAAATGGCTCTATTCCAAAAGCTGGTGGACAAACCCAAAGCAGAATAATATTTCAATTTGATTTATTAAATCCCAATTTTATGCTAAGCTTCAAAAGTTAGTCTAAACAGGTTCATCTTGCAGTGCTTTGGAAAAGCTCGAGTTTTGGCAGGTCTGCAGTGCAAGAGAATCGCATACTTTGGGGTCAACCCTCAAGGACCCCTTTCTTCATGCCTTTGCCAAATCAATCTGATGCAGTGATGGCTCTGTGAAAAAGAGTCTGCAATGGATCACAAAGAACATGATCAGATAAGCAGAGGTGATATCTAAAGTATGTAAGGTCTAAGATATTAATAGGTTGTAGCCTGCACCTAGAATTTTCTTCAGAAAGGGTTTTCTGTGTGGATGTCTGACTTGTGAGTAGCGTAAGCAGAAGTCATTGCTGGAGTGTTCAGACTATACGTGCAAGTAAAAAAGTTGTGGCAACTGTAATACTACTTGGCACAAGGCTATTGCTTCCACTGTAACAGTCCAACATGGCTTCTTTGGAAGTAATCTTGTGATATTCAGCTGAGTCTATATGTATATGCCTATGTGGAGAGAGAGAGAGAGATCAGCAGAGATTACTGAAACTCTGAGTTCTCTCCTCTTGCTCTTGTCTTGACCTTCTTCTGCAGACACAAACCATTTCCCCCTTTTCCTGTTGTCTCTGATTCTTAACATGTATCTGCTATAATTTGCAGCTGGAAGTTCTTTTGGTGGAGATGCAGGATCCAAATTCTGGCATCAAAATGCACGCTCAGAAAGTCATGGTCACTGACATCCCTCATGCTATGACTGGTAAGTCTGATGGAAGCAGGCAACGGAGGACGTCACCAGAGAGTTAAGGTGCAAACTCAAGCATGCTTAGACTGCAAAAGCTCTCTCGTTCCTAGTGTTCCTCAGCCAGCCTGGTTGCATGCCTAGTACTGCGAACTTAATTTCCTTCATGTGGTATTCATAAGCACTTTATCTCCTTGCATTAATGTTGCCAGGGCTGTTGCAATAGCTTATTCCTCCTGCTAAGGGAGATGCCCCAAAAGCTGTTGAGACCATCATCCTGACACCATGAAGAAAGGAAATCTATAGTAAGAGTTTTTTAAAAATCCCATAGATAATTTTATTTATGATTTATTTAATTAAATCATGCACATCACATGGGTTAGTGCAAATAGTTGCATCTGAATGCCATACATTCTATTGTTTATTTGAATCTTTACATAATAGAACTAAAGAATTATCCACTTTAAAAATATTTTTCTGAAGTTAAGCAGTTTCATAATACGATTTTTTTTTTAAAAGCGTATGATCATCAAGACCCTAAAGAACAGCAGAAGCTGCAAACCTGTCCAATCCTAGACATGTCTATGAGGAGTAAGTCTTACCAAGCTCAGTGTGGCTTACTTCCAGGGAAATAGGTACAAGACTGTGGTCTAAGCCTACTTCTAATGCTTGTAAATTCCAGCTTTCTGTCTTTGAACTACCGAATAAGTTGCAGGCAGGCAGTGGTGCTTTGATATCTTGAACCCGTCAGTAGAGTCTGCTGCAACAAATATGCTCTCCTTTGCTGCCAGCCAGCTATGTTCACTCAAGACAATGTGGGAAAAATACTGTAAACATCTTTCTTATACAAAATACACACAAAGAGCACACTGTAAGCGCTTCGCTACCTTTTCCTCTTCTTGTATGCAGAGCTGTCCTTCAAGCCAGTTGAAATAGGCAAGCCCAAGAGCTTGCGAAAATCGTTACAATGGTTCTGTGTGGCTTACGATGCCATTATGAGGAGAGGTTTCACTGCCTTGATCTTTCTAATCCAGGAACTCAGCGCTTACCAATTGTTTGGAAAAGCTCTGTACCTGGAAACAACAATCTTTGACTGTAGCTGTGACTTGCACTTCAAATTGCTTCTCGAGATGGATGAAAATGTAATATACAGAATAAGCATATCTATACTCCCTTCTGAGCTAATTATTAGGAAAATGACAAGTCAGTCAGCTGGTATGTTTGAAAGCAAATGTTGGCATGACTTAGATTCATTTTGAAGACTGAGTACACAGAAATACAAATCAATCGATTTCAGAAGAGGGTGATCCCCGGCATGCTGATATGATAGTTGCTGGGAGATATTCGTTTTCTTTGAGCATCATTCCTCTGGGTGTATACACGTACAGAGAATGTTCAAAATTTGGTAAATGCTGGCATTTGTTTGTGAATGTCGCTACTCACAAATAAATGACTATAAGGGCACGGTTTTACACATCTAAACTTGCATGGGATTGTACTCTAAGGACAGAATCCTAGTCATGTTTAGAGAGAAAAAGCCCCACTGTTCTCAGCATTCCCCATGCTAATTGTCTGTCTAAACACGTATAGAGCTACACCCAGAGGGCACAATCTGATGTCCTCCATCCTTGGTGCATGGAAGCTTTTGAACATGGAGTCTTGCTTGTGTCTAATGTAAGACAGGAGGAGGAGGAGGAGGAGGAGGAGGAGGAGGAGCAGCAGCAGCAGCAGCAGCAGCAGCAGCAGCAGCAGCAGCAGCAGCAGCAGCAGCCTTGATTGCCATGTGCTTTGTGCCAGTGTTTCATCTAGGCAGCTCTATCCAGCTTACTAGATGAGGTGCTAGAGAGCAGAAGGGAAGAAGCATCGTTTGGACATGGCATAACCTGTTAGCCCCAGTTTCCTCCCCTCCGGGCCCCCCAGCACATGCCTTTAGCCCTCCTCTCAGCCCATTGCTGACCTTGGACAGGAAGCTGGTGCAGTTCTGCAAAGGGGCTGGGGAAGGGGCTTTGCCTTCAGAGACCCAGCTATGAGGCTGTAGGGCTTTGGAGTCAGGACTCTGAATAATCCTGTGTCCCTCCTGGGCTGTTCTTTTAGAGCCATTTTCCCCTTGTAGCCATCCTAAGTGTCTTAAATATGCTCATCAATGTTAAGAGTTACCTAAATATGATTGTTGAGAACTACTGAGCATTTTAAAATTAGGGAAATTGGGAGTGATCACACAAAATGTATTCATTTACTTGCTTCATATTTTGCATGTTGCCCTGGGGCAGCTCGCATATTAAAATAACAGCAACATTCATCTGGGTCAGTCATTTCTCACATGAGGATGTCAACACTAATTGAACTTGGAGCATCTGTAACATACGAAATCAGTCAAGTGCAGTCATCGTAGTCCTGCCAGCAATGGATTCTGCTGCTTTGATTATGATGACCGAAAAAGGGGTTTCTCTGTATTTAAAGAGGAGGGAAGCTCGAATCTCATAGGGCATCTTTTTTGCTTTAAAAACAGGAACACCTTCACTCATGTTAGGTCGAAGGTAGCTGAGATTTCCTCAGGATTCTCTGCAAGACGCATCATCTCCTCTTAAGGGAGAAGACCAGGCACAAGTTGAGCAACTTAAGTCAGGTCTGAATGACAGGCTAATCTTTTAATTTTATCTATTTCAGGAAGCGGTGGGTAGGGCTAAGAGCTCCTGAGTGCTGAGCCAAGTCTCAAGCAATCAGTGTAATGTCAGGAAAGGTCAACATTTTAATCTGCATCTTGACAGCCTTTGGAGATGAAGATTACAACCTGCTTTGTGAATTGGTGCACTCCTAACGCCTTGCCCTGTTTAAAACATATGCTAAAATGCTGACTGCAGAGTAAGCTGGCAAGGCTGGGAGCAGCTTAATGTCTGATTCATGAATCCTCTAGCACTAATGGTCAATTTAGTAAATGCAGGATAAAAGCTATCCTCTCCTTTTTGTTGCTTTAAAAAACCCCTAAGAAACAAAGGATTTTGTATTTACCATATAATTTCCCTCCACATCCGCAATTTTGCCACTCCACACCGTGGGCATCTGCTCATAGGGGCAGAAGGGATCGAATTCCTTGCCCCACTCCCGATGCCATGCACAACACGTCTGAAAGTGGTAAAAGCAGCTGCTGAGTTGTGCCCATCCCATCCACCCCTGCTTTCAGTTTCCAGCCAGGGTGGGCAGTGTGGGTGTGCTGGGGGGCACCTTGAACGCAGGAGCATCTCACAAGGCACGGGAGTGGCAGCAGCACAACCAGGTTCCTCAGGGTCAAGTTAGCTCTCTCTGGAGAGGGGCAACAGGGCCTTGTGCAGCACTTGTCCAGCTGCCTTTCTGTGCCCTGCAACATGATAGACGGGAGACTCTGCAAAGGAAGGGCAGTAAGCGAAACCTGGGGTACGGGAGAGCTGGGATTCTGCAGATGGTGGCTGCAGTGCAATGGACCTGGAAAAGGCAGCCCGGAGTGCTTTCTGGCAGGCCCAGGCAGGCAGTGCCATGACCTGTTAGCGCCTGCCTCATATGGCAGATGGACAGTATTATGCTAAAAGACTGACAGCTGGGTGAAGTTCTAGAATCAGCAAGGACAGGAGAGCTAAAGTCCATGCGGTCGTAAGACTCGGGCATGACTTCGCGACTAACATAACACATCTTTTCTTACTGGCTCAAGCTCCTCTTTTTTCCAGCTGGCTTGGTTCCTCTAATAATGGCCGACAGCTTTCAGAGCTCATGGAGCCAGGCAATACAAGCCAAATTGCTATTATACAGTTATTCATGGCCAGCTATCTCCTTGATGGGCTATGAACGGGCAGAACTTAAACAGTGGGCCATTGATCTAGAACTACAAGCAGATTATCCAGTTTTATCCAGAAATAACTTCCTGAACCATTCCACACATCTTCTCCAACCAGCTAGATATCTCAGCAGCATAACTATCCCCAGATTTAGAAGAGCTTTATCTCTAGCCAGATTCAATGTCCTCCCAACAGCTATTACTGAAGGGAGATATTAAAAAAACACCCCTTGAACAGAGACTGCGCCCATGTGGGGGAGAAATAATTGAATCACTGAAGCATGTTATTCTTTACTGCCCTCTCTATACAGCTGCTTGCCCGGAATTGTTATCCCCACTCCTTTCTAAATATCCCGGTTACTCCAATTCTTTTTACCTTAAGTTACTTTTAACTGATCAATCCGATTTTATCTCCTTGACTACTGTACAAATATTGTTCGGTGGTTTGTACAGTGCACAGTAGAATTGACCCTAAATGTTGTTAGATTCTACCAGAATGCTTTTACTTTCTTATTTTAATTACTGTAATTTTATCAGTATTGTATATTATTTTTAACTAAGTGTCATTTTGTGTTTTATTTATTGGTTGACTGAATAAAGGATTGATTGATTGATTGATTGATTGACAGTATTATGCGGGGCTCTCTCATCCGCTGACTGTGATTACATAAATCACCAGCTTCCCATCCTGTTCCACCTGGCATGGACTCTGAGTGACTAATGGAAAGGGAGAGATGTCCCATTAGGGAACAGCCATTCCAAATTTCATCTGTATCCACTGGAAGGGGCAAGGAGGGGCAATTGACCCCCTGTGGATAAGCCATAATCTCCAGATTCCTGACTTTCATTAAAAAAGCCCCAAGTATCTAGTCCTTATAAAACCCAAGACAGGAAATAAAATGTGCAGTTAGTATTCTATGTGTTTGTTTGGTGAGAAATGAAACTGCTCTTGCCTTTTAGTGTTCGAAGTGAGGAAAGAAGTCTCAGCAGTGGCTGTCCCTTGCATCTGGGTGTGTGAAAGCTTTTTGGAGTCTTCCATGTTAGGGAGTTGCTGCAGCCTCATAAAGCATTTTAGGAACCCAGGCATTTGCATAGCTGGATTTGGGCAGCAGGAAAAGTGAGAAACAAAAGATGTAAGTGAACTAATGTTCATCCAGGTCTTGTGGATACACTTTCTGAGTTATAAACATTTAAAAAGTCACCTTGACCAGGTGCACATTTAGGGTTCCTCACGAGGGTTCATCGTCTTGCAAGAGGTGTTTACACAGCACCGAGCCCAACTTTGTTGGTGTTCAGGGAGATGCAGATGGGGCTGGGAGCCCAACTGGAGCAGCAGCGCAATCAAGGAAGGGCTAGGAGGGATCACTCTGAGGTCTGTGACTGTGGCTCTGTGGAAGCCCGGCAGCTTTCGCTCCTGCAGGGGCCCAAGTGGCACCTGTCCTGACGTCTGTCTGAGTGCCAGCCTTGCCTCTGAGGCTGCGTCCACACAGTTTGAGAATAAGGAGCGCTTTCCTCTCTGAAGCCGACTGACTCTGTCACGCCTTGCCTGCTGAGTAGGCCAGCCTGCCCCGGCCCACCCGCCCCTTTGCCCAGTACACCCTTGCTCTTGACCCCTTTTGAGGGTGAAGGGGATATGGAGAGAGGGAGGGTCTCAGCTGTGGGTGGAATACTTTGGCTGGATGCCTGGTGTGTCCACTGAGAAACAGCAGAGGGGCGGACCTGGTCACCCATTTCGCAAAGGCCAGGCCAGGCCGCCTGCTGTGATAGATCTGGTGGCCAGGCCTTACTGGGTGCTCAGCCATGAGATCTACCACACATGGTGGACCGGTTCTCTGATGCTATGAGGGCTTTTTAAAACATGTAACCAGACACGAAGCGTCGAGCTGAAAGAGAACTATGCTCTTCCAAATAACATTGCTGCCGTTCAGAATTCAAGCAGTTGTATTGCTAGTTGAGGCTCTAAAAAGAGGCTGATGACGATGTGGAAAGTAGAATGAGTACTTCAGGCTTCTCCAGAACCTTGAGCCATTTCCCCTTCCACCCGTAAGGACCCTCAGCGTTGGCTCCCCTGCCGCTCCCCAAGCGGCTTTCTGCAAGCTTCAGCTCCAGTCATCTGCGGTCCAGGGTGCTGGGGCTGCAGCTCAAAATATCTGGAGGGCATCAAGCAGGGGAAGGCTACTCTGCAATGTTTCTGCAGGGAAGGAAATAATTCCAGGATGAGTCATGTGCAGTTGTCAGAGTGATAGGAGCGATTAGGCCTTAAAATGTATAACATGATATCCTTAAGACAAGTGTGCTACGCTTGCATATTTGCTTTTTTCTTTCTCTTTTGTGTATAAGTTTTCTTTCTTCCTACACTCTAAATACAGTTTTACTGGCGTACATGATGCTTCTTGAATATAACACTCTCCTACGTTAGTGCTGTTCAGTTTCCACATCTTCTCGTACTCTATGCAAGCTTCTAGGTGCGCGACTCAACAGGGGTGCCTTTAGCCCTCTCGACTTGGAGGATATTGGGATCCCGTTGAGGATGGAAGATGTGCCCAGGCAAAGAAAGCCCCTGCGCCCCTTCCACCTTGCAGAACACTCGCTGCTTTGCCCCCACCTTACCATGCAGCTTTGTCCTGCTCCCACTGCCTCTAGGAAAAATTCCTGCATGTGCTGGTGTTACTCACCAAATGCATCTCTGTTGAAGACTGTAACACCTATTATTTCCATGTGTACAGTTTTTTAATGCTCCAAGCAACAGGCCCTAGCCTTCACAATCTGAATTCTTACTTTGTGTCACATTTTAATTTCCAAGGTAGTCTAAGTGAATTGCACGTTTCCTGGCCAGCTCACTGTTTCTCTTTCATGCAGGAAATAATAAGCTCCCAATGAGTCACCTTCTTAATTCAGTTTCCATTTCCCTTTAGATTGGTTTGTGAGTTAGTCTTTCAGTTGCAAATCTAAATGCTTGAAAAAACTCTGTAGTAAAACATGTGTATTGCAAATGGGCAGGAATATGTGATTTTTAAAGCAGGTGGATTTAGATCAATAGTTGCTACTGAAGTGTTTAAAAAAACCCATAGATAATGGGTTAGCAGCCCAAGGTCAATATTAGACCAAGCATGAATATATTGACATGGCATAGTTGCCAAACTATTAGAAAACAGGACCAAATTATGAGGATTCCCTCTTAAGCCATATTTGCACTCCAGTATATCTCCAAAATACCTCAGAGGTGATTTATATTACTTCTGTGACTGTTGTGCAATAAAGTTTGTCCCAAAGTGCGGCATGTTACAGAATGAGTTGTTTTATAGAGCATAGTTTTATCTGACCACAGGTCATCAACTTAAAATTACCACCTACTTGGTCAGCTTTTGGGATGCCACAGCAATCAGTTCTCCATTATCATCTTGACTCTTACCTGCCTGGATATTTGCTGATAAGCTTTCTAATCTGCCATTATTTTATCAGTTATCCTGTCATGGTCTGAAAAGCCAGTAAACCTCAAAAGCAGTAAACTTCAAACCTCACAAGTTTTCTTTTTTAATTGCATGCCCACTATAGCCTTATTTGTGCTACTTAATTTAAGCATTACAGTTATACCCCAGCTTTCCTCCAATGAATGCAAAATAACATAAATGCCTCCCATCACTAATTTTATCTTCACCACAGTCTCTTGAGGTAGGTGAGGCTGTAAGGCATCCTGAGCCCACAATCGATGTCTCATGTAGAACCTGCGCCCTCCCCCCAGTCTATTATTTTAGTTTTGGCACTTCACACACTTCTTATCTGCTGATTCTACCTCTGAGCCACCAAGTTCTGACTACCTATGATCAGGCATATTGTGTATAACTTCATTTTGACCCAGGATGGGAAGCCAATATTTTTTTAAATAAAAAGTTAAGCCATCTGGTTTGAAGAGGGGGCAAAAGGATGAGAAAACAATCCCTTTTCTTCTGTGGGTGCATTGCCAGGCTGCATGGGATGGGGGCTTGGGGAGCTGCACAGGAAAGTGAGCTCCTTCACAACAGCATGACATCACCTTCCTCCCCATTTCTCTCCCCTTGATTAGTAGGTTGCTGAGAAGTATTCTCTGGGCCCTCCAATCAAATTGACCAAAGCACGTTTGGTTCTCATGCTGCAGCTAGTCTGCTGCTGGACGGGCTTCCAAATCCCTGGGCTTTGCAGCTGTGATGCTAAGCCCTGTAAGGCCTTCCTTGGAAGGTGGGGGTGAGGCATATAAAGCCAGCCAATTCCCCCCCACCACACACTGGTGGAGAGGATGTGAAGGCCAGGCCAAAGACATAAACAGTGACTTTCCTCCTCTGTGCAAAGAATGTGTTAACTGACATAATGGACTATAACAAAAAGTTAAAACTAATATAGAGCTTGTCTTCACAAAAATTTGGTTTTAAATCTTGTATGATGGTAACACCAAAAGCAAAGGTTTAGCAATAATACAGGCACATTACAATGCAGCTACAGTCAAGCAAAGAGGCAGAATGACACTGAGAACTCTATGCATAATTCTCTTGTTGAAGGCAGTGAGACTGGCTCCTTAACTTTGGAAAATATTTATTTTATAATGGACTTCCTTTTGCAAGTGATAAAATTGCTTGATGAACACGCACAGAAGTGTTCAAAATGGTAGGTTCACAACACTCATTTTCAAAGAGATAAACATAACATGTTCATGCCATACTCCAGAACTGTTGCACTTTTTGTGTTTTCCTGGAATCAGTGTAAACATTTATCAAAATTAAAGTTAGCTGTCCTTTCCTTTTCAAATGCAAGAAAACCCAAGTTTGCTAAATGCTTGTGAGTCATGGGCAGTGCATTCCAGTGAGGCTGCCAGTAACCCTTTGGACTTAGAGGATTATGGATATCCTATGAACTGGGAGGCAAAGGTATCTCTGTGCTGCTTCTGCTCTGTGAAACATTTAGATGGCCAGATTTGGACCCTAGAGTGTTTTGCCCTAGAGTGTGAGGAAAGGGGGGCTGAGGCACTGCCAGGATACTTTGTATGCTGACAGCACTTGTCCCCTCCCTTGCCCACATGATGCCCGTCCCCAAAACACTACACCCAGGGTTGCTGCTGTGACCTCAGCACCATTTTTTCTGTGCTGGCTGTAAGCCCGAAGAGTGAGTTCTCCAAGTTTGAAACCACTCTCCTTGGAACAGATTTCAAAGGTCAGAGCTAGGACCCCAAATAATCTTACGGATATCTAGAATTTGCCTGATGGTCTTAGGATTGTACCCTGAAAGTCTCTACAACTAAATCTGAGTTAGAACTGAAAATGTTGACTCACAGATGGCTGTACTGTAAGCAAAAGTATTTACAGGCAGACACTGATATGTATCTGCAAAGCTACTCTGCTGGGACATTTCTTAAAATGCATTTGGGTTGCTTTGTTTTTCTTTTGGCTACAGGAAATTCTTCTTTTGCTCAACTGTGTTGCAACTATGTTCCTACACAGCTAAGCAGATTTACTCCGTCAAATTCAAGTCATAACTATTTAATACATTTTAATTTGTAATTAAAAATGAGAAACTTACAAATTATTTTATTTAGGCCATAACAAATTAAAGAAATTACAAATTAAGTGATTAATCATTTCCAGAAGATCCTTGGTGTATTTCAGTAAGAATAATATGAATGACTTCAAAATAGATTTGCTCCATTTGTTTACTTTCTGGTTCACTTTTCTAACCAATATTTTTTGTCACAACATAATTTATATTTTAGGGTTACCGTTGTCGTCTTAAATCTTTCGGGTTGAGTTTCTTCATTGTTGAGCTTGTGCAATTTTTTAGCTTCTTGATGCCCTTCATAGAAAGGGCTGTGTTCATCCTTTGTCATCAAGTGCTGAAGGAAAAAAAAAAGAAAAAATAGCAACCATGTGAGTACAGTGAGGACTTTGGTAGTGTAAAGCAGTTTGAAAAAAATATTTTTTCAAACTGCTTTCAGTTATCTTTTTTTTACACCCTTTGACAATAAGCTGCACTCATTCTAATGAATGCAGAATCAACAAACCCTAACTCCCTATGGCAGGCAAACAAGCATGGGGTTTTTTTGTTGCTGGCTGGAAAGGGCACAGCTAAACGAGAAACAAAACAGTAAAGTGCAAGGGGTGCAATTTAACTCTAGTCCATACTATGAAGGTCTAATATTAGCTCTTCAAGTGTCATGTTACTATACAGGCTGGGATTTTTTCCCCTTCAAAATCACTTGAGGAATTATAGGGTGATTGTGATCATGAAAAGGCAACTTTCAGTCAGGGAAACCTCGAGTGAGCAGATTTTGAGGGCTCTTCCAGATGAGCCTTAAGCATGCAATTTTTCAGAGGGTCCAGGAAACACACTGTCACTCTTGAAATGGACACTGTCATTTCTGGCCTTTTGCAAATTAAGGAAATAATCCTACTGATCCTTTATGTTGTTTTTGGCAGGGAGGCATAGGATGGTTTGGATTCCCAGTTCCAATGCCTCTGCTGCTCTTCCTGTTCTGCACTGGGATGCCTATAAGCCTCTAAACTGAGGGCTTAGAGGCATCCCCATAAAAAGTCAGTGTTCCGAAAATTCCTAAGGGGTGAGTGAAGCGCAGCTCTGCGGAGGGTGAAGCAACCATTTGCCCACGCTGGCTACAGGGCTGGGCAACTCCTACATCTAGATGCCCTTGTGGGAGAGGAGCTAGTCATGGTGGTTGGAAAACTAGGAGAAACACTGTGCGTCATATTTTGAGAAAAGAGTTCAGATAAATATATGGAATGATGCACAAAGAAGACTTGGCTTGGGCACTTCCATAGGACTGATGGATTCTTAGGAATATGGATGCAAATTATAATATCCACTCTATTTATTTATTTATTTAGAAAATGTCTA
>NW_025336221.1:2304433-2305808 GCF_004798865.1 Varanus komodoensis | reverse complement strand
ATGGTATCGAAAGCTGCTGAGAGGTCCAGAAGAACCAACAGGGACGCACTCCCCCTGTCCTTCTCCCTGCACAGGTCATCGTACAGGGCGACCAAGGCAGATTCAGTACCGTACCCGGGTCTGAAGCCGGACTGAAATGGGTCCAGATAATCCATTTCATCCAAGAGTGCTTGGAGTTGTCCCGCCACCACCCGCTCCAACACCTTGCCCAAAAACGAGATGTTGGCCACTGGTCTATAATTAGTGGCCATCTTTGGATCCAGTGATGCTTTCTTCAGGACCGGTCGGACTACTGCCTCCTTTAAAGAGGCAGGTACCCGACCCTCCCTCAGAGAAGCGTTAACCACTTCCAAGATCCAGATCCTAATCCCGTGCTTGGTGTTATTTATTAACCAAGATGGGCAAGGGTCCAATAGGCAAGTGGTAGGACGTACTCGTCCAAGCACCTTGTCCACATCATCAGGCCGCAATAACTGAAATTCATCCATTAATTTTGGACCAGGCGGCGGCATTGGTATCTCCCCAGAAACCTCTGAGTCACTAGTAGAGTCTAGCTCGTGACAAATCTGAGCGATTTTCTCCCTGAAATGCTTGGCAAAGTCGTCACAGAGGGCCTTCGAGGGTGAAACCAGATCTTTCTTGGGGCCAGGATAAACCAGGCCATGCACCACTCGAAAGAGCTCCGCCGGCCGGCATTTTGAGGAGGCAATGGAGATGGAGAAGAATTTCTTTTTCGCCGCCCTCACCGCCACAGCATAGGCCCGATAATGGGCTCTTAAGTGTGTTCGGTCAGATTCATCCCGTGATTTTCTCCACCTACGCTCTAGCTGTCTCCCAGCCTGCTTCATCGCCCACAATTCAGGTGTATACCAAGGGGAAGAGTGGGCTCTGCCTGGTGGGAGAGGATGCTTCGGAGCGATTGTGTCAACAGCCCTGGTCATCTCCCCGTTCCACAGTTCGACCAGGGCCTCGACAGGAGCACCAGTCTTGTCAGCCAGAAACTCCCCAGGGCCTTCAGGAATCCATCCGGATCCATCCGGCTCCGAGGGCGGACCCACACAATCGGGTCTGCACCCTTACAGAGGGAGAGGCCGCTCTCGAGCTCAAACCTCACCAGGAAGTGATCTGACCATTACAGGGGTGTCAGACATAAATTCTTCACCCTCAGACCACCCTCTTCCTGCCCCGTCGAGAAAACCAGGTCCAGGGTGTGTCCACGTTCATGGGTCGGGCCGGTGACATGTTGAGACAGCCCCATGGCTGTCATGGAGGCCATGAAGTCCTGAGCCACCCCGGTCAGACCAGTCTCGGACCTGGTGTTGAGGACCCCCAGGATGTTGGTCCTGGGGGACTTCAATCTCCATGCCGAGACTGG
>NW_025336221.1:2230166-2304333 GCF_004798865.1 Varanus komodoensis | reverse complement strand
GCCATGAAGTCCTGAGCCACCCCGGTCAGACCAGTCTCGGCATGGAGATTGAAGTCCCCCAGGACCAACATCCTGGGGGTCCTCAACACCAGGTCCGAGACGATCTCTGTCAGCTCAGGCAGGGAGACTGTTGGGCAGAAGGGTGCACGGTACACCAACAGAATCCCCAATCTGTCTCGGTCACCCAACACCAAGTAGAGACACTCCAGCCCTGGCCTCAAAGGGACCGGAAGTCCCGTGAGGGAGATAGAGGCGCGGTAAACCAAAGCGACCCCCCCTCCCCTCCCTTCCCCTCCCCTCCAGGGGTGGACGGTGCTGAACTAAATACCCGGGCGGGCACATTTGAGAGAGGGCGATATCCCTCCCCCTCTCCCGCCCACATCTCCATTATGCAAGCCAGGTCAGCCCCCTCATCCACAATCAAGTTGTGGATGAGGGAAGATTTATTGTAGACCAATCTGGCATTAAGCAGCAGCACCATCAGGCCCGAAGGGCAGTTGACAAGACTACCTGGCACCCTCCGGCTGGGGACAAAACCAGAAAGAGGGACAGGTGTCAGCCATCTGTCCCTCCTTCTTCTACGCAGACACGTTAAGCCCCCACCGCTGTAACGCCCATTGCCCGTGACCACGCCAATGGCAGCGCCCCCGCACTCCCCAGGAAACTCAAGTGTCGGCATGGCCAGGGATGACTCCATAAAACAGATTAAAATACAATAAAAACCTTTAAAACAATCAAAAACTCCCCCTTACCACCCCCCCAATACAAAATTAGAAATCCCCCCCCACCGACCTAGTCCTCCCCCCAGCCCAGCCCTGCACGGCCACAAACGGCGGCACCGCCCTTTGGCCGTCGCCCTTCGGCTGCCGGCCCCAGGCCGCGTCCGGCGGGTTAAGCTGGTGCCTGCCCACGCGCCCTGCCCCGATTGGCGTCGCTCTCACCGTTGCCGGCAGGGGGGGAGCAGGGGGGGCGCGGGAACCCGCCCAGCGTCAAGATGGCGGCGCCCTCCTCTGCGCCGTCGACAGCGGGCCTGGAGTGGCTCTGGCGTGGCCCCAGCGTCCTCCGTGCCCGGGGTGGTCCAGCGGTGGCCACAGGCGTGGCGTCAGCTGGCCCCCGGCCCGGTGGTGCCCTCAGGTCCGGCGGCGGCGGCAGTGTGGCGCAGCAGGTGTTCGGCCGCGGAGCTGTGGAGCACGGAGGGTGTTCTAATTCTAGTAGCAGGTTTGCTTCTGATGGCATATACCCATGTATTTATGTATTTCATAATGCTCCCCTGTAGGCAAAGCTGTCTGGGTGGTTCACAACAATTCATAAACACAGACCACAAACACAACAAAAATAGCACAATTTTCCAATATAAAAAAATCAAAATTTTTTGCCAGCTGAAACAAGTTTAGTACAAACTAGACCCATTAAAAACAGCTGGTACAAATGCCCCACCATGCTATGAAATGCCTGGGAGAAGAGAGCACTCTTAGCTGATGCAAGGGGGAGGGCTCAGTAGGGGGAGATCATTCCATAACTGGGGATCCAGCGCTGGGAAGGCCCTCTCCCTTCCAGTTGCCATTCTCCAAGCCCCCCTCAGAGGTGACTCAGAAGAAGTCTTAGAGGTTGATCCTGGTATCCAGGTGTGTCCAGGTTGGGAGAGCTGCTCCATCAGAATGTGTTTCTTGTGCCCCATTCTTCCCTCTGATTGAACAGGTTTTGTATGTTTTTCTAATAATGCAAACATCTTCAAGTACTATTCCTCAGAAGTGAATGTGAAATGAGCATGCACAATAGGGCAGTGATCACTTTTTAAACTATTTTCAAATACCTGGAAAAAGATTATTTTGCTTCCAGTGACAAGTATCTTGCAGTTCAGGCTAGCAGTTGCATGTCTGGATCTGTTTTTTCCCCCTCAAGACACCTGTATTAGTGATAGTTACTGCTGACAGGTCACTGAGTTAGAATGTAATAAAACTCTGCTTCTGACTGTTCACGTTTTATGTTATTGATTTTGCCTTGCAGGTTCTGATATATTACAGTGGATTATGCAGCGCTTACAGATAACCAATGAAGGTGGGTAGAGTTATAAAACCAGTTAGTACTTTGTCAGTCTTCCAATATTGGTTATATCTGAATTCCTGTCTTTTAAATAGACTTTACTGTGTCTGTACCAATGAAAAAAGAAGACTCTGTTTGTTTTTAGAGGCACTCAGCTTGGGAAATATGATTGTTGGATATGGATACATCTATCCTCTTCAGGAACCAAAGAATCTCACTCTCAGGCCAGATAGCAGCCTCTACAGATTTCAGGTAAGTGCAGCAGCAACTGAAACATAGGACAGGTACCTTGGGGCCCACAGCACTGTGTGAACTGCAACCAGTGCAGGGGGTTTGAAAATGGCCCCCAGACCTCAAGAAATCACCCACCCCATGTAGGGAACATTTACTGCACTTCAGCACCTGATCAGAATTCCGGGGAAGCAGGAAGAGCAGGTGGTAGATTGTCTCCAGCTCATGGCAGGACCATGCCAAGTGGTGACATGCAGAATATTGTTTGTAAGCCGCCCCGAGGCTTCGGCAAATGGGGCGGCATAAAAATGTTTTAATAAATAAATAAATAAATAAATAAATAAATAAATAAAATAATAGTGTATTTTTCTTGATGTGTCTAAAATGTGTATATACTGCTTTACAATCAACATGAAGGTTTATATATGGCAGCTTTTATGAAGTATAGGACTAAAACCTAATAAAGCCGTCTGTTTTCAGTTTTCATAGTGTCATGTAGTCCCTGAAATGCTTGCCTGGAATCATTTTGCCCTTTGGGCTGAAAAAAGTTTCTCTTTACTGATTTAGAGAATCTAGTTACAATATGGATTGATAATCTGAGTCTCAGTTTTCTAGTTTTTCTTGCAGACACCATACTTCTGGCCAACTCAGCAGTGGACAGCAGAAGATACAGACTATGGTAAGGCAAAACTGTGGAGAGGCACTATCTGCCGCCTTGTTGAAATTAAAAGAAATTTATGCTCTAGGTAGAATGGGAATGAGCAATGTTTAAGTGATCAACAATTTCTGCCAAAACATTTTTAAAGAGGATTCCATCCTCCCACTTCCTCTTCACTTCAACGATTCTTTCAAATAGTAGCTCAGAGCACATTCAGAGAAACTGTGCAGTACAACACTTCCTGGAACTGTACCACTTCAAAGTGTCCATGGAAAGATCACATGCTAGAATTTGCCTTTTCATACAAAGAATCCCTCTACACTGAAAACAGACCTACAAGCAAGAAGGCGAGGCTAGAAACCCTTCTTCCTCATATGCTAGCATTCCACAGCCACAGAGGGTTTTTTCTCTTTTTTTCACAAAGCAGAGCATTTGAAAATGCAGGCTTCCGCTGCAGGCTGAGGTTTTACAGTTCAGGCCCAAAGAGTATTACTTTCTTGTGGACAAACTTAAAAGCATGGTTCACACATGCAAGTCAGTGATATGGTAAATTCTGAAGCTTTTGAACTTTTGAAATTGTACCTCTGAACTGTGTTCTTCATGTCCACCGAAACAGGTAGTTTCGTAGCTCACTGGTAGCCCTTGATCTGCTCACAGAAAGTCCTAGGTCAGCCTGTGCCACTGTCAGTTAAAAGGAGCCCAAGAAACGACAGAGGAAGGCTCAACAGTTTCCTGTCAGACTACAGCCCTGGGCTAGTTCGACCAATGATCTGATTTCGTATGAGTTCCCTTCATATGTTCAGCTAGCAATCACCAGTTTTTAAAGGCCATGAAGGGGAAAAAAGCAAAGCTATATTTAAAAATCTTCACCAGATCTTCATATAGCAGCACAGTACTATTTTGATAACATCTCTCTTGGGACTTTTGCAGTACAATCCTATGCATGTCTACTTTGCATTGAGCTCAAAGTAGCATACTTGAATAGGATAGGATTGTAACCTTAAGCATATAAAAATCGCTAGCTGCTGACCTGGACATAAGGAATGTACCCATTTTGATCTTACATCTATTTATATCCAACACTCATATCAAAGCCTGAATAGGAGAGTTTGTCCAAGAGATCTGGATCCTGCACTCGGAATATTCTCCTCATCCTTTCCTTAAGCTGCTACCAGCATGGCTGCTGTCATCACAGCTCAGATTGGTATTGCCTTCATTACACCTATGGTGTGTACACACCTATGGTGTGTGTACCTATGGTGTGCACTGATGTACCATAAGCCAGCATAGGATTTATGCATATGGTGTAGTTGGTAAGAGCATGGGTCTGAGACTCCAAACAGCTGGGTTCTGGTTTCTGCTTGGCCATGGAGCCAACCAGGTGACTTTGGGCCAGTTGCAGACTCTCAGCCCAACCTATCCCAACTGCACAGGGTTGTTGTTGTGGGGATAAGATTGAGATCAGCAGGAGGAAAATGCTGTAAGCTGCTTTGGGTTCAGTGTAAGAAAGAAGTGGGATATAAATCTAATAGAGAGATAGATAATAAGATAGTGATAATGGCATATGTGGTCTGTGTGGGTTGGACGGACACTGGAATCACATCTGTTTCTTGCAAAAGCAACAGGAATGAATCTGGACAGGGCTAATTTAGGAAAAAATGTTGTTCTGAGTTGTTTTGCCATCTCATTAATTACATGGGTTTTGCAGTTGGACAAATAATGCAGCCTTTTTTTCTGTGTTCCCAGCCATTTACCTAGCCAAGAAAAATATTAAACGAAAAGGAATTCTTGAAGAATATGAAAAGGTAGGTAGAACTTAGGACATACAATATTCTTATACAAACTTTTGACTAAGCATCTTCAATAAAACCATGCAACTATTACTACAATTTTTGCTTTGGATCAATTTGTTGCATTATTTTAATTAAATGTGATGTGCATAGGAACCTATAATTCCTGGCTAGCTCACATCAATAGGATGTTGAACGGTATGGTTTGGCCAAAGGGTCCCTATTCAGTCAGGCTTCAGTAAAAGCCAAGGAAATTTTGAAATCTTCAATGATGAAAAGATTTGACCAATAGTCTGCTTTCCAGAATTTTGTCTTTTTATTTCCTAATGAAATAGATACTTAATTAACTGAATTATCTTTTTGAACTAAAATCTTTAATCTTAGTACAGTTTACAGACAATGGTAATAGATTTGGGTGATATTTCCTGTGAGAAACATTCATGCCTTTGTGGATTGGGAGAAGTAGAAGATATAATTCATTATATATCCTACTAATGCTTGCATAGATCCTGGAGAGGGGCGATATTGAGTGTATATCTGACCAAAATGGCTGGTTCTCTGGCAAAGTTTGAACTGTTATTTACCAAATGGGTGCAGTGAGAATTTGTTCTTTTTTACTCTGGTTTTATTCTGTAATTTTAAAAAATGTAAAAAGTTTTAATTGCGTTTTGTCATATTCCTATATTACATGGTTTTATTTGTTGGCTATTGGGCAGTATAGAAAATCAATAAATAAATTCATAGGTTTATACAGAAACTGATGGATTGCAGAAGTGGTGAATATCTTTGGTAAGACAGGGTTTTTTTTAATGTAATGCTGATGCACGGTATAGATTTTTTGTTGATTTGTGTGGATATATAAGACACATTAATGTAAGATTTTTTTACTATATAATAACAGGCAAGTGCTCAACCAGGTAAAGCAATTATGATGTGATCTATGCACGTTTAAACAAACAAACAAGGCCTGCAACGTCTAGCTGGAGAATGCCAGAAGTCACAGTACCTTCTTGTGTCTCAACATGCTCCCTTGGTCACCATGCAAGATTGGAATGTCCGTGGCGCTACATATTATAAGAACAATTTAGCAGTCTAGTGTCAAGTTCTTATGTCCCCCCCCGCCCCCCATTGCTTGTGGCTTAACTCTCCTTGCATCCTGACATCATTAGGTGATGTGCTTCCCTAACTTCACCCTCTAATGATGTGGAGCAAGGTCAGGATAAAACACACTTGTAATGGCATCTGGCCATCAAGTAAACTGAATTGTCTATGTTAAAGATTTTATAGTATGCTGCATTTTGGGGGTCACAATTTTTGTGACCCCCAAAAATTTCCCAAAGAGCTTTGGCTATTAAATTGCATAGGAATGAAATGAAATATATTATGGAGGAGGAATCAGAGAAGTCCACACAGAGAAGACAGAATCAGTCCCGCCTTGAGGAAAGGTTAGGATGGTTGCATGGCAGAGCATGTGCTTTGCATGCAGAAATGTTTGGGTTCAGTCCCTGACATCTCTGGGCAGGGCTGGAAAAGATTCTTGCTGGAGCCCCTGGGGAGCTGCTGCCAACCAGTGTACGCAGCAGTGGCCTAGATGGATCAAAGTTCTGAGCTGGTGTATATAACTCAGTCCAGGGCTACCTAGATTAGCAGCAGCCCCGTGTTTCCTATAACGTATCACTGCACCCACATGGAGTAATAACTGCAGTGGCTTATTTACATATGCTATTTTGTTTCATATTCCAAGGGACAAAATCTCCCTATCAAACCCCTTCAGTGCTTCATACACAGAGCAGCCTGCCATGGTGCTTCGTTACAGCCTTCACTTTGAGAGCAAAATGGAAACCTGCTGACTTCATTGATCTCTCACAATGAACTGTTGTGTTTCTAGGAACATTACAACATGCTGAACAAAAAGATCAACCACAAATGGGACTTTATTATTATGCAGGCCAAGGAGCAGTATAGGTAAGGCATTTTTTAGTTTTACTCTAGAGGTGGGTCAAGCAATAAACAACCGCCTGGCCCTTGACAATGGATCCTTCTCTTTTTCAGACACCCTCTTTTGAAAAAACAGCTTTCAAAGCTCACATTGTTGCATGAGTGAAACCCTTGACTTTCCTCTTGCGACTAACCATCACTAAATGGGGTTGCACTTCTACAAGCAAAGAACCACATGGGAAATGGGTTTCAAGATCTGCTTGAAAGGTGTAAATAATGTTTTCAGTCAAAATCGTTTCCTTTTCTTTGATGAGGAGGGTGGCTAACTTTGAAATCTATATACAGTGAAGACTTCCAGTAATTCTCAGTAGCTGTTTTAGGAGTTAATGTGGCAGAATGTGAGCCTGGAAATGCTGAGGCAGAGTCACAATTTATACAAAACCTGTGCTATAATCTCTGTGTTAAATGACAAGCTAGAATTATGTCAGCCTTTCCTGTGGGCCAGTTCAGAGGATGGGTTGCATTCATTCTTAGGGCGAACCAGCTAGTACCACGTGTGAAACTGAAAGCAAGGTCTATCTATAGATGCAGTCAGGCGCTGATTACCATCACAGTTTTTGCTTTGCATTTTCCAACACAGTCTGCAGGTGCTTGGCTACTAGTTACAATGGCTGTATGCAACTTCCTGTATCAGAGGCAGCACACCTCTGAACATGAGGAGCTGTGAGCATGACTGGGGCCTGCTATTGGCCTCATGTCCCACATGTGGTTCTACAGCATCTGGCTGGCCAGTGTGAGAAGCAGGATGTAGGATAAGAAAGGCCTCTGATCTGAACCAGCAGCGCTCTTCTTAGGTTGACTTCACTGGACTTCAAACATCATCTGCTTGTAACCCAATGACATGCTAATTGTGCTTTGAGGAGATTGGTGACCTAGAGACCTTTCTGGTCCCTTCAAAGTCGTTTATCAGTCGTTTATCCAGTTGTTTTTTTAAAGAACATTTCTGTTCCATTTTTGGTTCAATAATTAATAGTTAGAATATTCACACATATGGAAGAAGAAAGGTGGGACAGTGATCCCTGAATCTAAGCAGTAGACAATCCCAGCAAAACCTGAAGTAGCAGATGACTCTGCATCATCAGCATTCTAAGTGGTTTCAGTGTCAGTAATTCCTAGCCAGTGCTTGCCAGGAATTGCAGTGAAAGAGGTGCAAATAGTCCCAAGAAAGTAGATTAGTCACATACTTTGATTTGTTAAAGTGGAACCTTCTGCTTGGCTTTGCAGGACAGGAAAAGAACGAAAGAAGGAAGATCGGTATGCTCTGGATTGTCAAGAGAAAGCCTACTGGCTGGTACACCGAACCCCTGTACGTGAGAAATAGACATACCCTCTAAGTATGTTTTAAAGATTCTCATTATGATCTGAACTGCAGTAGCCCATATTTATTCAATAAATGTTGAGAACCTCACACACATGTATACAAATGCACTTAAGAAGGGGAAAAATGGGTAGGGAGGGGCACCACTAGGTTTGCATGGCCAGATTCTTATTTTTCACAGAGTTGTATGAAGCAGAAATGTACTTGCTCTGGCGAGGAACACTTTATGCTACAGTGAGGGGAAGGTACATGCAGTGTGATTGCCCTTCCTAGCTGTCCCAGAGGCAAGAGCTCTAGGCTGTTCTGAATGGCTTTCCAATATGATTCTGTTTCCCCAATTTATCCAGAAGTGACTACTAAGGCACACTTTTACACCCATTCTCAGATTAAAAACAGAGGAATGCCTCCTTCCTACACATGAAGGGTTTTGCTTTTAGTGTATGTAAGAATGAGGATTACCTGCCCTCAGGGGAGAACCGCTGCCATGTTTCTGCATGATTTGGGGATGCCTCATAACTGGATGGAAGCAAACCTGATATTGACTCATTCAGAGGTACACTTCTGTAAGGCCAGATACTCTTTCATTGGAGGAAACGGAATGCTTTATTTTTCCTGATACCAAAATACAGTAAAAGGCAGGAATCTGATTGGAAGACATCAAGGCCAGAGCAGTAAATCACACACAAATGCAGCAGGCAGCTTCAACTGTGAGTGGGCTGTTTTAGTGAAAAAGATAAGGAAGTCCAACTTTCTGTAGATGAGGGAAGTGAGGCACAAATTCACACAGGTAGCAGTTGGAGAATGAACCCATCTTCTGACAGATGTGCCTGCTGTAATATCTGCTTCATGTATATTTGGTTCTTTGAACTCAGCTACTATAGTTTGCGTGAGATGATCCGTCTTTTTGCAGGGCTGTGATTATACTCCCCACACACAACCTCACTGCTGATGCAAGTGTGGTGACACAAATGACCCACGAGCGCACAGCATCTGCCTCCTCACTACTTGACTTGCCTATATTGATCCTTCATGCCTTGAGCTGCTCTGAAGGGTGCTTTTGGTAGATCTTCCCCACTGGAAAAATAGACTCCAAGCTGGCCATGCAGCAGCATCAGGCTTCTGTTATTTTGGCCTCACTTCTGGCAGATGCCAGTGGGGTGTTCCCCAAGCAATACTGTGGTGATCACGGCACGCCGTATGACTTTGACACATGCCAAGAAGCTACATTCCCTAATCCCAAATCATAATCAAAGATCCACTTTTATTTGTGCACACAGTATAAGAGGCCAACTGAGAACCCAGCAGTTAACAGACAGAGAAGGTATAAGCCTCCGGCAAATGTCAGACTGTAATTGGAGCTTAGCTTGGGGGATGCAGGGCAGGGAAGACACACCATCTGTGGAAAAGGCCTATATGCGGCAGAACCCCTTTGGTCCTAACTCATCCTCCCCATTGAAGTGGCTTTGATCACACTAGAGCTGCATTTGACTCTTTCTTGAGCTGTTTCCCTCCTTCCCCCCTTTCAGATAGCAGTGGCTGAGGTTTAATTATTGATGACCAAACTTCAACAGACATCAGATGGCTGATCAAAACTCAGCCACGCTCAAAGCAACTCTGATACCAGTACCAATCTGTTTGCCATATCGATGCATTCCTCCCTTCAACGGGTACTATTTTCTCTCTATGGTCTAACTTTCCATGCTGAGATTTTGCTAGAACATTCTTAGAATTGCATGGGATTGGACTGAAACCTCACTCAGCTGGAAGTCCACTTGCACAGTGTGGTATCACTTGTTTTACAGTACTTCCCACCCTCTACTCTCTGCATTACCAACCACTATCGCATGTCTCTAATCTGCTCCAAGGCTCTGAGCAAATTTGAGGGATGTGTGTGGGGGGCTGCAGAGAGGAAAGGGCAACCTGTTCCACCAGTGACTTTCTTCTGCTAGATCCAATAGAATGCCACTAGTGGATACAACCCACAGAAAATGCTCCTCTAAAATCACCAGGTGTAAATGAAGAAGGGCCTTGTATTTTTAATAGGTATACAGTAAAGGGAATTTTGCATTTTGAAGGCCCCTCAGCAAAGGCCCTTTTGATAGTCTACTACTTCGGTAGGCCTGCAACTGTGGGCTTCGCAGATGACAGCTGTGAGCTAGCATTAAATAGTTCAGAGAGTGTCCCTGATGCAGCATTGTTCTAGGGCATTATGAGAGGAAGCACCATTTTAGTTTCCCACAATGCCTTGCAGTGAGGAGAATTAAAATTGCAGCTTGTAGTCCTAGTCAGTTGCTTGGTATGGGGCCTGCTATCCAGTGGTACTAGATACTGAATAGAGTCTGCTTCTTCTAATCCTAGGGATGTGCTAAGAGGTCATCTGGAAACTGAAGCTTAACCCCTGAGAACATAAGCCTTCCCCTGTCTTTGATGATTGCATACCATGTTGACCATGTATCTCAAAGCCTGCTTTTAGGGCTAGAAACTTAAATTTTAAAAATGAAGGCTTAAGAACCCGAGGATGTTGAATTCGGCATCCACGAATTCCAATGCTTCTACAAAGCTATAAAATATACAGTTCTCACTGAGGCATTGTGACATACTATGTTTTCTACAATAAATAGAACATTTATAAAATGTTTGCCTTGTTTAGGTTTAGATCTGGTAAGCAAAACAGCAAAGCTATTCTATTTTGGAACTATCAATCTTTTTGTTTCAAAATTTGTTTTGCAACTGCCTGCTAAAAGATTTAATCATACATCTTATTATAAACAAGGGTCTAAAGCAATGTAAATATGACACAAACATGTTATTGTTGGGCTTTGTTTTATTTCCATATGATAGCCAGGAATGCAAAACACTCTTGACTATGGCTTAGACCGAGTAACTGATCCCAATGAAAATAAGGTAACCTAGGTAAGTTTGCATTTCTACATTTTAATTTGATTATATTCTCAAATGATTATGGTACTTTGTAAATTGGCACTGTAATTTTAAATTAATTTAAATTCAAATATTATATTCTTAAATATGCATTTCTTTAAAATGTATTCCATAAATCTCTGCCAAACTTAAGTTAGCTAGTAAGAACCAAAGGGCCAATAGCCAGTATTGAAACTAATCAGAAACCAAGAGGTATAGAACACCATAACAGTATTAATTCTTCTGAAAACACTGGATTCACACCAGTTTCTAACTTAGCAAAAATTATGAGAGTTCTTGCAAATGAATTGCTAGCTTTTCATTTTCCTCAGTTTATTAGAGTAGCACATAAGAATACAAATCAGAGAAGAGTCCTCAATGGGGCACAACCTCTGATCTCAGGAAATCAGTGCACCAGCAGACACCATTGTGGTTGTGCTAGAGATGTTTACACTGGCATAGCATAATTTAAGTTTGCCTTTAGATACTGCACAGAACTTTTATTTATTTTACTGGTGGTCATTTTGGCCTTTTTTCAATGAAGCAGGCAATCAGTATCTCAGCTGTTTCACTTTTAGGCCAAATTAGACAAAATTCAGCAGATGTATGATTGGTTTTAAGCATTGACAAATAGTTACTGCAGGGAAAGCAATGTGTTCCAGAATTAGTCTGTAGTGTTAGACTTAACTCTTTCCCTTCTGGTTTCATTGTCCCAGTAAATGTCATCTCCCCACCCCCCCGCCAAAAAAAAAAAAAAAAGCAGATATTTTTGCCTTTAGAGTAAGGTTACATGTACAGGACTTTCGCCCATCAGGGCTAATAGCAGCTTGTGGTATCTGCTTGTGAAGCAGAGGAGGCAATTTTCATTACTATCGTCATAATCAGAATTGCATCTTCTGCAGCCATAATGCTATTATGGATCTCAATATTTTGATTCTGGTGCTGCAGCTGGAGTTTGCATTACTGAATGTTCCCATACATGGGGAGAGAGAGAGAGAACAAAAAACCAACCAACCAACCAAAGCTTTCCTATGCATAAAAACTGGCATAGAAATGTCACGGAGAAGGATTTCAGTACAATTCTCTCCCTGGTGTGTTGGTTTTTCCTGTGTGGCAGGTTTTCTAATTATTATTTTTGGGAGAAGTATTCAATTTCAGAGGGCAAGTGTGGTGAGGTGGTTAAGAGTTCAGGACTGGGATTCAGTGGATCTGGGCTCTAGTCCCCCTTCAGCCCTGGAGCTCACTGGGTGACTTTGGGCTGGTCACAGACTTCAACTCAGCCTACCTCACAGGGTTGTTGATTTGGGGATAAGATGGTGAGCTGGAGAATGATGTAAGCTGCCTTGAATGAAAAAAAGTGGGATATCAATATATAAATAAGTATATCATAAAAAGCTCACCAGGAGAAGTTGAGAGCAGAACAGATTTTAAAGATACTGAAGCCCCAATTTGCAACAGTCTAGTCCAGACCAAAGTTCAGTACTGCAGTTTGAATTAGATCCTTTTGAGCTCAAATTTATTTTCAGTGGTAGAAATAGCCTTAGAATGAAAAAGAGGTCTGAACATACATTCTAGTCATAATATACATGCAAGCCAGGCAGCTGAAGTGATCTGATATTTATAGGCCAGTCGGCCCCCTGCTGAAGGTGAGGCGTGCTTGTTGCTTGGCATGCATGAAGGCAAAGCCTTCCTCACGGCAATTGTTTTCATCAGGCCCTTCACTAGGCTAATAAACTTTTCATTTGTGTGAGGCTTTTCAGCCCTTTCAGCTGTCAGAGCCAGGTAATTGCTTTGGCCAAGTGGGTTTGGTTGCCATGGAGACTGAAGGGGAGAGCTAAATATTAGGGTCCAGGATTTAACTTTTACCTTTAAGAAGTGGCTGATGACATGCCAGTTTGAAAGGAGAACAAGGAGCCCTGAGGAGCCAAACGTAAACTAAAAGAAACAAGAAAAGATTGAGCCAAGCTATGTTGCTGACATATTTACAGCCCTGTGCAGAGCACAGCTTTAGACTTTTGTGTACCAGTGTTGGAAAGCTCCTGACACTGGACTTATTCACACACAAAGCTCCAACGCTTTAAAAACATGCTGTATGCAATCCTTTCTCCTCTATTGCCTGATAAGACTTTTCTGTCTTTTGAAAATCTTTTATTCCTGCGGTAGGTGAGCACTCATTTTTCTCAGGCCTCAGAAAAATCTCTTCCAGTTGGGAACACATATAGGTTGAACACTGGAAGTGCATTAGAGAGTGCTCGCTCGCTCTCGCTCTCTCGCTCTCTCGCTCTCTCTCTCTCTCTCTCTCTCTCATTTTCTTTCTAGTTAATTATGAGAAGCAGCAGTGGGGGCAATAGCTTTTTAAAGAATTAGTACCAAAGTACCATTAGTTGCTGGGATGCAGGGGTTGCAGGGAAAAACTGGCTCTTTCACCCTCCCTCTGCTGAGATGGGGGGCAGAGTGGATGATGGGATTAGTAGCTGGGTCAATTGGGTTTCCCTCAGCAACAGCAAATAGTGACTTGAATGCTGGGAAAATGCAGTTCCTCAGCAATTGACAAAGTAAAGCCAAGGGGGAAGTCTGAATTCTCCACAGGAGATCCCCTGGCAAGAAAGGATCATTTGACTCACACACAGCAGTTTTAGCAGGAGTGCATAAAAAGACCATCCCGTGGGAAAGCCCACTGCAGTTGCATGTCAGCAAAGGAGGATTAGATAGGTGAAATGTGTTGATGCTTTTTGGGCACATTTCCTTTAAATGTGGAGGCATTTTGTTTCCACAAAAAGTGGTGGGGATTACTTATCCGAGGTTGATTTTAATCTCAGCTACAGATACACTTCCTCAGGAGTGGAGTTATAGATGCATTTGAGTATCACTGTAGCTTGAGAGGCTTTATCCAGGGAAGGTCAATACCACAGGTCTACATCTCCAATTGCAAATAATATATTTTTGTTACTAGCCCCCTAAAGAAGTCCTCTTTTCATATTGCTAATTTATGGTCCAAATTTGAAATAGGGAGGCCATTATACAGGGTGGTTTTATGTATTTCATATTGTTCTTCTTGGTATTTATGAGTATTTCTGTTTTAGTTTTGGAGTATTCTGTGTTTTGCTTTCAGTGAATATACTGTTTAAAAATAGTTAATGCCAGGGGCACTTTCATATAGAGTCTTCTAAATGCAAGTGCTACAGTCTATGTTGTTAATCCACTTTCAAGGCATAAATTCTGTGATCAATGTGAAATGAGTACATTGTTGAATTTGCAGAGACATTTGTATGAGATATGACATGGATAGGTGAAAAAGCTACAAATAGCTTGTGTAATTCCCAAGTTAATTCAGCTTCTTTGAGAGATTTGCTACTGTCCTCAACTGAATTCTTGGGTATGTATGTACAGTTGAATCCCTCCCTAATCAATTATGAGATGGAAACAATCCAAAGTATGTTTCATTTAGACAATAAATGGTAAATGGAGAATGCATGACATATAACAACATGATGGAAAATGAATAGATGGATGAAACTATTCAGTTTAAAATAGAAAACATAACACCCACTTCATTAAGAGCTTTTTTGCTCTCTGAAACAGTTGATTAATCATTTCCTTCTTATCTTTTCTTTTCTCTTTCTCTCCAGTCTATTTTTCTCCGATGTATGTAAGGCCTTCCTGTCTGTGAAGTGCTTGTTTGATTGTTCTGTAGAAGACTAACTATAACTTCCATATGAGTCACATTCTTTATACGTATTATCACTGCTCTCCTTATACAACTGTATACTTAAGAAACATCATCCTGAGAAAATAGAGCTTAATGGGGATGAGGGATGGATCTAGTCTAATCCAGCAGACTTTTGGATTTTATACTGGTAAACGTTTACATTCAGTGGATTAGCTACTCACAGTTAAATATTGTAATTTAGCTGATTGTTGGGAATTCTGGTGGACTGAGTATGTTTGTGGGTTCTCTGATGGGAGCATGAAGTATCCTAACAATGTCTGTTTTAGAGTCAATGGCTTGCTGTATGCGCATGCGTGTGCGCGTACACACACACACAGAGGTATAGGGACCACCACAGGGAAATCCCACTATGTATCTCTATTGCCTTGGCTATCAGTGAACATCTGATATTCTCTGGGATAAAGTAATGTGCTTAATTAGGGGGAAATTATTCTGCTCACCTCTGAAGCAGTGCCCTAATTCACAGGTCAGCTCTGGAAAAGCAACTAGCAAGCTGCATTATGCTGCCATCCCATTACAGAGCTCATAGTCAGAATGTTAACCTGCTTGTGCACCTAGCCTTACTTCAGTGCTGTTCTTTAAAAGGAAAAGCAGCTTTGGGAAAGAGGAAGAATGCTCAGCTTCTTCCATTTTGGCTGTTATTTTCTGAGGAGGAAAATACCTGTCATAAAATGCAAGTATGCATTTAGGATCTTGTACGAAGTGCAGTACTTGAGGAAAGATGGCTTACAAGAAACAGGTTATACAGAAGCTTCTTCCCTCTCAGTGTTTTTCCACTCAAAGTACCCCCATCCTGCATGCCTCATGTACTTGCTTTTTAAAAAAGTAAAGAAAATCACTGCATATTTGCATGTAATAATTAGCCCCTCACATTTGGCAGATTTGCACTAGATGAACTGGTGGGTGATTGAATGAGAATCATAGAAGCAAAAGGGCATCCACAAAATTTAGTAGCTTCTGCCTCTGCTTGCTGTACCTTCCCTCTGTTTCCATCAGCTTATTCCAAACAAAGTCATGGCATGAGACTTCAAAGGGAATAGGAACAAACAGCCTACAGTTAATTTCTAGTTTTCAGTTGCTTGCTGGCTGGTGGGTGACACGTAACATCATCTGAGTTATTTACATCACAGCATAGCACAGCAGATATTGTTTCTGAGGCTTTTAATTGGAATGTTTATGTTTTGCAATGTGTCAGTTCCTGTCGCCTTTAACTAATACTGAATGATCTAATCTCTGTCTCCTAAATGAATCTATATTAGCTACATTAGAATAACCCTGTAATTAAATTCACACACATACATAGGCTGAAAAGGAGCAGACAATGCTATCTGCTAAATAAAGCTGAACAAAATCATATTATGGGTGGAAACACATCACCATCAGTTGGTTTTTTTAGATGTGTGGGTAGATGTTAATCTGAAATTAGTTTATAATTGTTAAAAGAGGATAAGCCCTCTGTTCCAATGCAGTTTTGAAGACACAAACATATTTTCATTTTTATTTTGCTATTATGTTCCTTTGTTTCACAGAAAAAGACAATGGATGTTTACAGGAGAGAGGTAATTTCTTTTTCACTTCAGTAATAAATACTAATCAGTGAGTGTTTTTATTAATACTGATAACCATCAAGCCCTAATAAAAGCATCCATCTTTTAGATGCACTATATAAAAGTCTATTGAAATAGTCTGCAGACTGCTTGGGGGCACCACACATGCTTGCCATGTTCAAGGCTATGTCTGGGTGATTTTCTTTTTTAAAACATATGAATAAAATTAAATCAATTGGATTTTCATTCTCAGGCTGAGATCACTGTATAGCCTTTAAGTACACCTAGGCAGGTAAAGATTCTCGGAGAATTTACCATCAGGGTTCACTCCCATTCATCCTTGGCTTGGCTTCAGCTTTTAAAATAGTAGCTCAAGATGTCTGGTTCCTAAAGTAGGATTCAAATGAGTTTAAATTCCTATTTCTCTCATCTGCATATTCTTCAGTGGACTGGCAGTTTCAGAATCACTCAGACTTGCATGCAGGGTTTTTTTTTTAAACTTTGAGCAGATTTGTGCAAATTTGCAGCTGAGCTAATGTGGATGAACACAGATGAAACAAATTTCTCATATGTTCCTTTAAAAAATCCAATTATATGAATGAGCAGACAACAGAATGAAAGATGCCTTGACAATCCATGAAACAAAATTCATACATCCCAAGCCTAAGGCAGAAAAGCCCAATTCCCCCACCCTCATGCTCCCCAACTTACCTCCTGCTTTCACTGACATGGCAGAATATATACTTAATTCTGTTATTTAGTCATGTATGATTTGGTAGCTAATGAATGGCTACTTCATTTTATTTGAGAGTAGGAGCAGCTCTTTGCCTTCCTTTCTCAGCTGGAATTACCAACCCGATACCACAATGGGTGCATTGCACTGAGTCACTTACATGCCACTTAATTTCCAGTCCCTGCAGTTCATGCACATGTATGATTCTATCCCATGCTGACCCTGCTTTTCCATGTCATCAGTCAAGGGTGGGCAACTTGTAGCCCTCTAGATGTTTGGCCTGCAACTCCCATTATTCCCCTCTTATGGCCTCCAGCATGTTTGCACCTACACACTACAAGTCTTTAGGTCAAAACATCTTGAAGGCCACAAGCTGACCACTTCTGCTGTAGATGGAGGTGCTTGTAGGAACAGAACAGGTGGAGCATTTTGTGTTGCAGGACGTGTTCAGGGAAGCTGCAGTAATTTATGTTATTTCTCACACTTTCAGCTGAGAAACTGCACACCCTCTTAACTTACCCTGCAAGAAGGTGTCTTCTGAGTACTAGCCTAGGCATCTTCCCGTGGTGCGTTAATATTATGGAAGAATATTCCTTTTTAATAGGGGAAATTTTCATTAAAGTGCTTGTTTTTCTGCTAACATAATGAAAACTGTGTGCCTTCGCAGATCATGTACTACCAGCAAGCCATCATGAAGACTACAGTAAAGTCATCTGTCTCCTTGGGAGCGTAAGTTCTCATATTGTTTATGCCAAATGACTTCAGATGCCCTCCAGATGACTTGGCCTACTATTCCCATCTGCCCTCACTGTTGGCTGTTATTCCCTTCGATTGATTAGCAATCATGCATTTTTCCCCAAAAGATACTTTTAGCTGGGGATTTGTTTTAAAATAAAAATGTCATGACTAATGCCTGTCTTGAGCTTACTACTTATGACCTGGAGACATGGCTTTTTAAGCCCAGATAGGCTGGCAAGGGATGTGATTGTTCTATCACAGGGTTGAGCAGCATGTTTCGATGGAGGGCTGCACTGGTGGCTGGTAAGTCCTTTGGGAATCAAAGTGAAGGGCGGAGCTGTAAATAGATGGGGCCGGAAGTTTTACAGACACTTACGAAGCCGCACTTCCTACAAACCCACACACACCCTGCTGGGGTCCTCCTTTAGGCCTATAAAAAGCCCCAGAATATGATAGTCTAGTAGTCAGACTGTTGCCAGATATCTGAACACAGCAGCAACAACATATTCTAGGTGGCACTCCAGTAGCTGTGCTCACAGGGCTGAGCACAGAGAACGTGGCTGCTAAACTGTCCCCCTGAAGCTTGTTAATAGGCCCCAGGAACAATCCCGTCAGCAGTGCTGCTGATGTCAGTGAAATTGGAGGCATTGTACAGACCATTGCAGAGTAGCAAGTCATGGGCAGTTCAGTGGAGAGACCCTTCCTTCCTGAAGGGCTGCACATGGCCCAGAGCCTGCAATTGTGGCAATACATTTATGCATTTCCCCAAATAAATGGCTTCTGTGTTGTTACTGCACGGAGTTAGCCATAGCCTAGACACAGAAGACATGCTTTACATGCAGAAAGTCCCAATTTCAATTAAAGCTAGACAGAAATTTTCAGCATAGGCATATTTGCCCATTTATGGGGAGAAGGATTAAAAAAAAAACTTTGCACAAGTTAATAAGCAATTTATCCAAGATGTTTAACCTTTCCATAAATGGCTAGCCCATCTGAATCCTTACCAATATTATTCCCAACACTAATATTCCCTTATTTCGACAACCCAATGAAAGGAATAGCTATTTGAATAGTAGCTATTTTAGACAGGGAACAATAGTCCATTTTTAGAGCAACCGGGACGTGACAGAAGTTGCTTAGGCACCCTCCCCTCCTGCTTGAGGCAAAAGAGGGAGAAAGGAACAGCACCACTCAATTCCTCTTCTGCTCCCTTGTGTGTGCCAAAGGGACACCCCTCATGCTGCTGCTTGCAAGCCAGTGGCAGGGGTAAAAAGTAGCGAGGAGGAGAGCTGAGGCAAGGTGGCACTGGTCCCCCCTTCCTGCTGTAGGTTGCTGCTTTGCACAGCACTGCCCACTGGATTCTTGCCCCTGCCACTGGCTTGTGAGATGTGCTGGGGGGATGGTTGCTCTGGCAAACAAGAGGGGTGGCACTGGAGATGCGCTCTGCTCTTCAGCCCCCGACTCGGCACTGCCGCCACCCAGCTGCTTCTCACCCTGCTGTTCTTGTGCGAGGGGCAGTATGGAGGAATCCGCTGCAGTGAGCCGCCCCCAGCTTGGGGGGGATCCACCACCCGGTGCATTCTCACTGCTTCTGCTTGTATGGGAGTGGTGCCGGTGATTCAATGGAGAGGCACTCTCTTCTCCCAGCGCCAGCCAGCTGATTGCCCACTGCTGTCCCAAAGAAGAAGTGTAGGGCAGGAGACAGGAGGAACGGGGACATCTGGCAGGCATGCCAACTGGCAGCTGTTCTCTCTGGTTAGCAGTCTGGCAAATGCAGCAATGGGGTGCTCTTGTCAAATGGCCTTATGGTTCTGGCCTCAGTACCATGATGAGCTGTGTTCTCCAGTTCAGATAACACAACACACAATAGCAGTACTGAAAAATCCTAGAACAGACCATTGTTTCTGTCTGTGGTTTCTCAAAATGAAACATTCCATGCTGAAATAGCACAGTGAGGTTTTTGTGACATGACAAACCAAAAAGGGTAGACTGTCGCAGCTGCCTCACAGTTGTATCATGTGAACACGCCCTGTCTGTCCATCTTCATTTTGACTATTGGTGAGGACAAGTAACAAGATGTGACAGCATTGTACTGGTGGACCACATGAGATCAATCATTCAGAAGGACTGATGTCATGCAGCACTATGTGATTCCAAGCTGCAGCTCTCAAGGTACACCTTGATGTTGCACATAGGCCAAGTTCATATGCATAGAACAAGATTAAAGGAAGACTCTTGCCCAAGCTCACATGATCAAATTCATTGTTCTTCTAGTAAATAATACACTCAGGGTAAGTTCCCTCATTAGTAGTTTCTTTTGTGTTATATGATCCAAGAGCCTGAACTAAGCAAGAAAATTTCACCTATATTTAATTCCATCATTTTTTAGTTCTTTAGTTATTATTCTTACTATTTAGAATATATTATTCTTACTAAGAAGAATATATTATTCTTATATTTTTCTTGATAGTGGTTCTGGGAACAGCATTTGAAAATATTTGAAATGTTGTACCACCTATTATTGTTTTCACAGATAGTCCTCAGAACAAATTATCACATTCCGTAAATTTGTGTAACTGCTTTCTTTAAAAAAATTCCTTTACATATAGATTCTCAGCAAATTGGTTTTCCCAGATTTACAGTTCTTGATATTACTTTTACCCAAAGAACATCATGAGCTAATTTTGAAATCCCAAGACTGTATGCTTAAGGGATATGTACTGGCAAGGAATCTTCTTCAGCAGAAGCAACCTTCCCCAAACTGGTGCCTTACAGATATGTTTGGACAGCAGCACCCAGAATTCCTACTCAATACCCCTGCTGGATGGGAATCCTGGGAGTTGCAATCCCAATGCCTCTGAAGGCTGCCAGGTTGGGGAAAGCTGATCTACAGGACATTTGCTTATCTAAGTGCCCTCCAGAAATATTGAACTAGAATCCCCATCAACCTTAATTGGCCATGCTGGTTGGGGATTATGGGAGCTGCAGTTAAATATATCTGGAGTACATTAGGTTGGGGAAGATTGATTTAGAGGCAGGAGTTCTGTGCAGTTTCAAAAGAAAATGAAGCTGTTCCCTGCTTGTTGACATGCATGAACAAGCTGTGGTGGAAGGAACTGCCAGAGGTGATTATCAAAAAGCCCAGGTGCGTGCCTCCACTGGAGCAAGAAGACCTTAGGTTCTTAGCCAAGTTCCTGAGTTTGTGTGAAAGATAACAAGGAATTGGATATTTACCAGATTGAGCTTCTGCCAAGAGATAGAAGTCCAATTTCCAGCAGGTGATTATTTGATTAGTCAACTGATTGTTTAGGAACAGCATCTGGTGTGTCTCTTCGGAGGTGCTAGCACTTCTGACTGCATGTGGGACATCTCATGCTTGAATTATTGCCCCTTGGGAGGGAAAACAGAAAACTAGCACAGCTCCCTGCCAGACCAGCTGTCCATGGACAGATTATCCTTGATGTGGTATGCATTCATACATGTGGTCCCACACTTAACATGGTAAAGTCCAGGAAGGGCTATGCCATGTGATACGCAGAATGCATAGTTTAGCCTGGATTTTCCTATAGTCATACAATATTCTAGAGCATCTTAGTCATGCTTGAAACTGACTTTCTCAAGGAGTTATACCTATTTTGTGAAATAGTGTTTACAAAATGACTTCTTGGTGAGGTGGTGTTACAATTTGCATCACATTAACACTGAAATGTTGTTCCATGTTGTAAAGTCGCCCAAGATCTATATTAATAGTCACCTTTGTTCCTTTTCCATTGTTTTGTTTAAGATATTGCCCACAGATGATCAACCTGTTTTCATGTCCAATATTTTCAGAATAGTGAAGTACAGTGAACAATTCCGCTCCAATGACCCCATAATTTCAGGATGCCTCCCCGGTAACCCCTGGCTTACGGATGATCTTGATTTTTGGGAGCTCAATGCAAAGCTGTACGTATTTCATTTTCTGACTTGCACTGAGGCTACCTGATTTGTACTCCTTTTTTTTAAAACCTCAGAGCAACTTTTATATTTTCACGGACTTCTATTTTCTTGCTGTTCTTCTTTCCTGCTTAATCAGTTTGGTGAGTAGGGTTGCTGTTTCTTCATCTGGAGATGGTGTCTATCCCTTTAAAGGATACAAGCCAGAGAGGGAGAGGATGCTGGTGCTCTGCTTCTTGCCCTCCTGCTCCATTTATTTTATTCTCCTTTTCTTTCCACTTTAGTAAGTGAAATTTTAGAGCAGAGAGAGCAAAAGGACTGATAGACCAGTAGGTAAAGTAGCAGTATCCTTTTTGATCTCTCAAGGCTTTTAAAGCAGAGGTGTTGAACCTCTTTCAGCCCAAAGCCTGAATTTAATTTTGGAGAAACTGCCAGGAGCCAGATTACAGTGGTGGGTGGGGCTGAATATAAAAAGGACAGGGTATTTCTGCTTGAAGTTCTTACTGCCAATAACTGAGCACTTCAGCCTTTTAGGATTGGGAAAAACTGTACAAAAGCTAAGAAGCCACCAAATGATTGGTTGGAGAAAAGGCAGAGGAACCAGAGCAAGAGGGCATGACCCTCTGGGAAACCTCAGAGGACCCCAGGCAGGGCAGATTTGGCCTACTGGTCTGAAGTTCAACACTCCTCTGTTTTAAAGGAGTGACAAACACCATATCTGGGTGGAACTTTGCAATATCATATTGGTAAATTTTTCCTTTTGTTGTTGCTAAATATATACAGATGTGGCAGGCATAATTTTCTATGGAAAGCAGAAGAGAGAAATGTGTAATGTGATGGAACAATCTGGTCAGTAGGTTTTACAGTCACATTACAAGCCCAATTTAAAAAGAGTCACTTTTAGCCTCATATGTGTGTGGTGTAAGAGCTGACAGAGCATTGAATGGAAGTGCATTCTTCAAAATGTAATTTGGATTCATGCTTTGTTCTCTGACAATGAAGATAGCACCAGCTTGGTGGAACAACTAAATTGTCAGTCAAAGAAGATCATTTGGGTATAATGATCTTGTTGTATGAAACAGTAATTAAGTAACTGTTTAGACCACTAAACAATCACTCAAGAGCATATAATGGCATATTGGAAAGTGGGGCAGAGGGATCTCTTTCAGTGATTTATCTGCAATTAAATTTTTTGCAGGGTGGATATCCCCACCAAAACACGTGTGGAGAGATGGGCTTTCAATTTTAGTGAACTGATGAGGGATCCGAAAGGCCGGCAGAGCTTTCAGCTGTTCCTGAAGAAAGAATTTAGTGGTAGGTGTGAAATTGAGCTGGCTTTCCCACTTTTCTGTCTCTCCTTTTCAGTGTAGTAGGATAATGATGTTACACTTGGCTAGCTGAGATGAATTTTATTTGCACAGAAAAATATTCCCTCTCTTTACAAGGTGAGGTGATCTGAGGTCATGGGGCACACCTGCAAAGCAAACAAAGCTGTCACATAGGTTCGGCTCATGGACTTCATAGCTAGGAAGCCATCAAGTGTTTCAGGACACAAAATAGCAATATTAATCACAGAAAGGGTTCTGCTGCTTATTGAAATGGTTTTCTCCTTACAGAAAATTATTTAAGGACTTCATATCCATTGCATTTACAATATTTATACACATGAATCTATAACATACTATGCTATTTCTTTTACCCTTTTGACTAAGGGGAAAATCTGGGGTTTTGGGAAGCATGTGAAGATCTGAAATATGGAGATCAATCCAAAGTGAAAGAAAAGGCAGAAGAAATTTACAAGTGAGTGAAATATGGTGCTACAAAAGTCTTTTCCTAACTTGCTTTGTTTATTGTTACAATTATATAGTTATATTTTCTAGTTTTTATATAAATTATAATATAATATTTATATTATATTTATATTTATAAATATAAAACTATATTTTATAGTTATATTTTAATAGTTTGAGTGACAATTTTCTTTTGCTGTGTTGGAGAGGATTTTAAAGCATTGGCCCTTCATGAAAATTCAGGTTGGATAATCCCTTGCATGATCCAGTAGCAATTCGATCGCACCCACAATATATTAACAAAAAGCTACATTAAAGAGGGAAGAATGGTCATGGAAACCTATTCTAAGTATGTGATGGTAGGCATGCTTATGTGGAAATAAGTTCTGTGAAATCTGGTAGTGCTGGAATCTTATTCAGAATTTTGCCTCCCCCACTGCCTAACATTGAAGATTTAAATAGACACATGTTCCAAGACCTTTTCATTCAGGAGGCTTTAGAATATTCTCAAATGTCAGTTAAAGTCACTTAAAAGATTCTTAATGGTGTGGTGTTGGTCTCCACAGTTACAATAGTGCTGAACATCATTAGCTGTAGGTGCAGGATTTGACATATGGGGACCTTTACAATATCAGTTTGTATCAAAGAGCAGAAAACACATTCTCTTGATTGAAGCAGAACATTTAGATCTGCCTTGTTATATGAAGAAAATCTCTGAATTTCTCTCCTACTATACTACACAATTCTCTTCTTCATTATTTTTAATTTCAGAACTTTCCTGGCACCAGGAGCAAGGCGCTGGATCAATATTGATGGCACTACTATGGGCATTACAGTCAGAGGCCTCAAACACCCTCATCGCTATGTCTTAGATGCTGCACAGACTCATATATACATGCTTATGAAAAAGGTTTGTGATCGTTGCATATACATCTAGTTGTCTTTTCAAATGGCTTCAGCATAACTCTCATACAACCTGTTTGAAAGAAAAAGTATAATCCAAATCCACCCTATTGAATCAATGACCTATTTCAAGGTGTGATAGATGAAAACATATGAAAGAAACCCATATTTTGGGACAGCTCAAGTGGGGTTGGCTGATGCTTCGTTGTGCCCATACCAAAATACTAAGAGTATATTCTTTGTTGAGAAAAGAATGATGCATTCTTTCTGCACAAGAAGATGCTTTTGTAAGCATTAAGAATCAAGGACCTTTCATGTTTGCAGTGACGGTACTTTTGAAAATCTGGGCAATGTCTACTGGCCTTCATTGTTCCCATTTGAACCCAAAATTAGATAGAACTAGAGTTCTTGATTTCTCTGACTATTCCTTATTGATTATGTCATAAGGATTCTACATTCCCCATTTTTTACAAGAAGGTCTCTCTCTTTGCCTGTATGTCTAATCTAAGACAAATAGCAGCAGAAGCAATGGCCCAAGTAAAGAAAAAGTTTTTTGTGTGAATACAAAAATCATAGGTCCATAATTCTAATTAATGGAGAATTTACAAACATTATAGACATACAAAAGGGCACAAGACAAGGATGTCCTTTATCACCACTGTTGTTTATATTGATTCTAGAAGTGTTAAATAGAAATATTAGAGATGATATGGATATTAAGGGCACTAGAATCAGAGATGAAAGCTATAAATTGCAAGCATTCGCAGACGACTTAGTTTTTATAACTGAGGAACCCTTGGTAACAATGCCTAAACTCCTACAAAGGATTGAAAAATATGGCGAGGTTACTGGGATGAAAATAAACAGAGACAAGAAGAAATTGTTAGTAAAAAACCTTATGTTGGAGCAGAGAAAAACCCTGGTAGAACAAGTAGATCTTCAAATTGTTAAAAAGGTTAAATACTTGGGAATTCTTCTTACAGCTAAGTGTACTACATTGAAAGAAGATAATTATGACAAACTATCTAAGGAAATTAAGTGTGCCTTGGAAAAATGGGCAAATCTGCAGTTATCCTTGTTGGGAAGAACAGCACTAGTTAAAATGAATATATTACCAAAGCTTTTGTTTTTATTCCAAATGATTCCCATAAAAATTGATAAAATGTTTTTTGATGATTTAAACACTCAAATTTTGAGATTTATATGGAAAAAGAAGAAACCAAGGATTAAATTAAAAATGCTCCAGGAGGCTAAAGGGAATGGGGGTTTTGGTCTTCCTGATTGGAAGTTGTATTACCAAGCCTCGGTTTTAATGTGGCTAAAAGAATGGATAACTTTAAGAAAGAAGAGAATCTTGTATCTTGAAGGGCGTGACTTGCAAATGGGTTGGCAAGCTTATATGTGGTATGACAAGTGTAAGGTACATGGTTGTTTCTCAAATCATTATATTAGGAAATCACTAATGTCAGTGTGGGAAAAGTTAAAGACAAAACTGTATACTAAATTACCAAGATGGGTTTCGCCTATGGAAGCTCTCGGATATCCAAATGCATTGAACTTTGATACGATCGTGAGATATGATGATATTTTGGATAATGATGGAGGATTAAAATTGAATCAAATACAAGAACAAGGAATTAATATTTCTTGGTGGCACAAGGTTCAAATGCAATCGAGATATGCCAAAGATCATAGAATGTGGGGCTTTTATAAGGAGTCAACAGCATTTGATCACGTGATTCTTCAATCTGATGAGAAAATGATTAAAAGATAGTACAATTCCCCACTGGAGAGGAGAATGGAAGATGAACAGGTTAAGGAAACTATGATAACGTGGGCACAAAATTTTGGATATAATATTGAGTTAGAGAAATGGCAAAAACTGTGGGAAAGAAATATTAAAGTAACATTAGCAACTTCATATAAAGAAAATTTGTATAAAACGTTTTATAGATGGTATTTGTCTCCAAATAGGTTAGCTAAGATGTTTCCAGATATGTCAAATGGATGTTGGAAATGTAAATACAAATCAGGTACTTTTTATCATATGAGATGGATTTGTGATAAAGCAAAAAAGTATTGGATTAAAATACACAAATAGCTTGAGGAAATGTTACAAAAACCTTTAACATTTAAACCTGAAGTTTTCTTATTAGGCATTGCACCTGATGATCTTAGTAAACAAGCAATGTATTTGACTCTACATGTAACTGCTGCGGCGAGGATTGCATTTGCCCAACACTGGAAGAGTGAAGAACCACCTTCCGATGAACTGATTCTAAAAAAGATCTTGGACTGTGTGGAAATGGATAGACTGACTTTGTCACTGAGGGAGAAAGAAGATACAGACTTCTATCAAACCTGGGATTCTTTTTATTATTGGCTAGAGGAACGGGACTATGCATAGACTTAAACATGTTTATAGTTTAATATAAAAAGAAAAAATGTGGGGGGCTGACCCAGTAGGTCTGATGTTTTTGATGACTGATGCTTTTTAGTTTCTTTTTGTTAGGTATATTAAGAATAAAACTTATTCACAGGAAAAAAATCATAGGTCCATGCAGATGAAGGCATCATCTAGGCCAATGGAACATCCATGCCCAAGGTCAAGACTACCCTCTCTCTCCCATCCTCAGTCTGTCTGTGCCATTCTGTCTACAGTAGACCACACACGGGAAAGATGCCCTGCATGACTTGGGCTGATATATTAAGCCATAGTCCTCAAATATTCATAGCACAGAAACTTCAATAAAACATTTTCCACTTCTGATTTGCACTCATAAGGTCTTAAAACAATGTACTTGAGAAATGGAGGACAGATACCAATGATATGCTTAACCCTTGTTGAATGGTTTGGCAACTGAGAAGAAGACTTAATAGTCCCCAGCTTTAACTCCAGGGACATTAATTTAACTAGTGGTTTTCATAATGCATATTTAATGTGGGGGTGAGATTATCCTCTGCCCCCACCCTCATTCCCAGCCTCTTTGACTCCTAAACAGCTGTAAGGAGAGATGATTTTAATTAGGATGCTTGTAATCTATAACTACTGGTTTCTCTTTCTTCTCCCCAGTAGGATTCTTATGGTCGCTATTTAAAGTCTCCTATATACAAGGAAATATTGTCCAAGGCAATTGTACCACAGGAAGCAGTGAAAAAAAGGCAAGTCCATTTGGGTTTAATTAAGAGTTATTGTTATTGGTTTAAATGAGGGCACTAAAAACAAAGAACCAGAATCCGAGTAAAAATGACTATGACTTAGGTACTTGCATAATTTAAAATAAATGTTCTGCTTAAAAATAAAAGTCTGACTTAGAAAACCCCTTTTGCAGTAAAGTATCTGCCCATGCTTGCTTCCAGGAAAAATTAGGTTGATCACTGAGGAAAAACATACAAATTTCCCTCTTTCCTGGTTGCATAAAAATAGTTGTCCTTGCACCTGTTAGTTGTCATGGGAACCATCCTACAATAACCCCTGGGACTAATTTGTTGACACAACAACTACAGTCGTAATATATATGTAGCAGGGACATACAGAACCTTCCCCCACAAAGCATAACTTGCATTGTCTCAAATTACCCATGTATTGCAGAGGGGGCAGCTAGGGTTGAGAAATAACTGGCTTCCTTAAAGGCTGGCCAGTGAAGACTATGAAGAGGTAAGAGTATAATGTTTATCAATACTGTGCACTTCACCACACATCATAAAAGCTGTGTAAAAGAAATAGTGGGTGAGGATGCTCTGGAAAGGGAAACCAACAATCCCTTTGTAATATTGCCCCTATTTTCTAGACTTCATGGAATCAACCATAGACACCTCCATATTAGCCCTTGATAACATCACCATTTTAAGAAAGCACATGCACATAGATACTTAGCTATTTGACTTGTATATTTATCTCAGTTGCTCACCTGCCATGATTTGGACTTAATTTTTAGTGAACCAGAAGAGATCACTTCTTCCTTCCAAGGGGACCCCTTCTTTACAATTTTCCTACCACTTCTCAAGACCTATGGGTGCTGGAAGACATAGCTAAAGATGTCAACTTAGAAGCACCCTCACTCTATTTAATCCAGATGTCCCTTTTGCTATCCAGGACTAAACTCTGCAGGTTTTTTAAAAAATACAGCTACTCACAGTGCTGCAGGTTCCCAGTAAAAAGCATGCCTGTGTGCTGTGCTAATTTGACTATGATGTCACCAACATATTTTGCACCCTCCATCATCTAGAACAGGGGTCTCAAACTCAACTTACCTGGGGGCTGCTGGAAGTAGAGTCTGGGTGAGGCTGGGCTGCATCAAGCGGTGGTGGTGGGCCACTCATCCCGCGTCGCTCCCAGAGGCCGGCCTGGGCGCCGCTGGCGCTTTGAAGGCCGCAGGGCCCCTCCCCCGTGCCCCACCCGGCCCGGCAAGGGGCCTGCGGGCCGCGAGTTTGAGACCCCTGATCTAGAACATTTTTACATCTCTTTTAATAATGTCTCAACTTTAATAACAAAAAGGATGGACATATATACTGGTAAATTTACATGCTGCTTTTTTAAAGAAAGTAAAAAGTCTTCCTCTCTGAATTATGGAAAAAGGACAGTCCCGACAGCTGGTTAGAATGTATGTCTGCCATGCAAACTGCAAAGCCAGGAGCACAGTCTGCAGGTGGAAAATATAAAATTTCTTTTTAAATGTTATATTTAACTCCATCTTAAACTGAAAATACATTTTATATTTCTAACACTCTATGCTATAATAAATATTTTCCTGCATAGCATTCTGTGATCAATTTTAGATGAAGATGCAACTGATACTTAAAAAACAAAACCAACTCCAAATATATTAATGATTTTTTAAAAGTCCTGCTTGCTGCTTCCCTTGATGGCCTTTAGATGGCAGGACAAGGCCATCTTTTCCCAATAAGCCTTTGGAATATTCTGACTGCTTCTCAATTAAAGCTGCTTTCTACTTCTCTGGTTTCAATGTTTTTCATGCTTCTGGTTTTGTATTGGATTTGATCCAGACAAAGTTAGTCAGGTCTTTATTTCATTAAAATCAGTGTGCTAAGTTATTCGCGACTAATTGAGAGCCAGTGTGGTACGGTGGTTTGGGTGGTGGATTGGGAAGATCTGGGTTCTAGTCTCCACTTGACCATGAAGCTTATAGGGTGACTTGGGGCCTGTTGCTCAGTTGCAGGCTAACATACTTCATAGGTTGTTCTGAGGATCATACAAATCATCTTGGGTCTCTTCCAATATGGAACAATGCAGAGATTGTTGTTGTTGTTGTTGTTGTTGTTGTTATACTCAAGTTGATTTATATGAAATTGAAGTATAACTAGCTTAGTCTGGATCCATCTTGATGTTTTTATTCTTGTAAACCTCTCTGGAGGATACTTTTAAAAAATCACCATTGTCATTATTGTTATTGTCACAATGTGAGGGCCAAACTAGATGCTATGGCAGGGGACTCTCTACTGAATATCTCTCAGGATCTCTGCTGAATACCTTGGAAGTGATGGAGGTGGAAAGATGATTTTAAGCAGTGGGCAGGGAGGACAGCTCAGATGGCTTTTTGCAGTAGAAATCTTAATTTTGTATATAGTTAATAAGATTTCTCCAGGGTGCTTTTCTCTTGGCTGCGGTCCTTTCTGGTTTTGGGGTAGTGGATTGTGAAGAAACAGTAGTGGGCAGCAATAACAATTCAGCACCCTTTTCTCATCTGAAGCTCACCCTTCCAGTGCTTTACCGTTGTTTAGCAGGAGTATGTCTGCTACTGAGTGTGTAAACAGCCCAAGTGAGACAAGGGTTGCTATCACTGTTAATGTTTCTTTGAATGGTCAGTGTCAGTCAGAATGGCTTTTTCTTAGCAAAGCCATCAAAATGTTTCAGTGGACCTGAGACTGTTCTTAGCTCATGTGGATCATCACTGGGGGTGAGAGTTGTGGATCTGCCTAGAGAGAATTCATTATTACACTGTATAATGTTTGTCTAAACAGAGAATTGCAATAGTTTAATCAAAACCAGATTTTAGTGAAACCAGATTAAGCATGTGTTTGAACATTTTAAGTAAAATTGTAAGTGTTTTATCCATCTGTTTTAAGGCTGCTTCATATTTTGCATAGCAGTTGTGTTTGTTGTCACAGTACTTATGTTTCTTCCACTAAGCATGTAAAAGGGTGAAAGGCAGATGCATGTACCATCCGTATTCCTACCTTTACTACATTACTTCTATTTTATTGGATCTATGTTAATTTTTTATTATCAATCACCTTATGATTCCAAATACATTGCTTTTATAAGTATACCTATACACACTTACATGGGAATGGCACTGTTTGGCATCTGTCCATGGAATGGACATGATAGCTGATTTTAAAATCTGGAAAAAAAAAAACAAGACATAATTTGTGAGTTGACTATATTCTTCTTAATTATTAAGTCTTCTAAAATTCTGTATCACTATTTACTAAATTACTAGTAAATTCACATTCACTAGATATCCAATTCACAGTAATGCATGAGCTTGCTACACTAAGGCACAATCCTCTGGAATAATTCCATTTACTTTAATGGGCATTTTGATTTTCTTTTCCAGTTAATGGGCAGGACTGGTTTAACTTCAACCAGGCCCTTACCTTATGTGTGTCAAGGGAGTACACAGATTTTACTTATATTCACCAAGGATCATATCTCACAATGAAGGTTGCATGTGCCTATTCAGATGAATCTCTAAGTCGATTGCATGTCTGCTTTTAATTAGCATTTTTCTGAGACGTGCTATATCTATACTGCTTGTACAGGGTGCTCCTCCGTGATACCTGGCCATCAGCAGTACATTTTTCAAAAGCAACTATACTGTGTGTTTGTATCTCTGGGAAATGTAATCATGTTTTCTAAGAGGTGCTTTTGGAGTGCAATTCATGTTCTTCCTTTCATGGAAAAGGAAGTACAGGCAAGGCAGGTGCTTTACAGAAAATACTTACTATTTTATATTTCATATTTCTTTTTAGTGCAGTTGAGAACCGTAAGAGGAGAAACAAATAGGGAATCAGTACCACCACCACACACAGTCAAAGCTCTCTGGGTGCTTTACAGCAGTAATCATAGAATCATACACTCAAGTCACCCATCCAGATTCTCACCAGACCTGACCCTGCTTAGCTTCCAAGATTAAACAGGATCAGGCACTTCAGGCTATCTAGAAGCATATAGGGAATGGGAATGCTTTGTAGGCTTTCCAAATATGGTATGGAAAACTTTACTGGGGAAGAGTGTTTACACCTTGGCCTTGCAGCTAAGATGAAAAACTTGGCTTGCAGTCAAGTTAAATTGACAGATATATATCATAGAATTCTCCTTTGGTAAGTAGTTAAGTCCTTATGCAATTAATTCTGTCAGTTTCATCTTGTGAGTGTTTATCTCACTCTCTCTCTCTCACACACACACACACATACACACAGACACTCTTCCCAGTTCTGATTGCTACTGGGATTGCTACTGCTCACCACATCACAAAGCCTGGTAATTAAATGGTAAATGGTAATTACTGGTGCAGCCATATTTATAAGAAACATTCCCCAAGTGAAATGGTTGAAATAAAGCAATTTCATAATGACTTTGCTTCATTAATAAGCAACATGGAAGTTTGGCCCAAAAATTTAGAAAGGGAAAGTGGAAAAAAAGCATTGCAGTAGCCACAAAATGAAGATTCCTTAGGCCACTTGGACCTACCAAATTACAGTGTGGATAAAATATTTGCCCAGAGCTCAAACTTTGAGTTAGTGAGTAGATATAAAGCTGGGAAAGTGCTCTGCTATCAAAATATAGGCAATAATGCAAGTCTAAACGTATTTTCATGTTGAAAACCTTGTTGAAAAAGTAGGGACCTTATATTGCTTCCCAGGGAATGAAGCACAGCTTGAGCTATTAACATTAGTAACATCCATGCTGGCTGTTCTTGATATGGTTGTGGTTTAATGAGGATTTAGGGATGCATACTTGTAGTGTTAGTACTTGCACCTTAGAAAGGGAGGGGGGGGGGAGCCCAAACAGTGTATTTGGTTTTGGTTTATATATTCAGCATGCTGTCTCAGGGTTGTTTATCTGTTCACTTTCTCAAGGACTTATAGGATGTTTCAGTCTTAGTAGCTATCTTTGGATAATTTCCATTCTTTTGAATTTATCTGTGCAATGATGAATGCCTCCCATCAGAGATTGCGACTTTGTTTTTATTGATTTGATCATTAAGTGCACCTTCAAATTGTACATAGCAAAAGTTTGCTACATATACCACTGTTACACTGGGATTTCCCTTCAAGAAACTGTGTACACATCTGGATCCTGACCCAAGCAGAGTTTCCAGACCCTTGGAAGTCTTACTGTTTCAATTGGCATAGACATTGCCCTCATTTTACATGTTTGCTTCAGGTCATAAGTGTGGAAAGTGTGTAGCACCAGCATACAAGCAGTGAATTTACTGTAAAAAAAAGATTCTTCTATTCAGGACAAAGGAACAGCAAGTCAAAATCTTAACCCTATCAGCAGTTGCTGCCTCAGTTTTTGTTTGATTCAATCCATCATTTCTTGTGTGCATTAGTAAATCAATAAGATTTGAGAATGTTATCCAAGGATAACTGATTTTTGTAAACAGCCCAAAGCAGCATAAAGTTAGTTTGATGCAGTTTCTCAACTCCTACATTCCCTGAGTGTCCAGCTACCATTTCTCACTTACTGTCACCTATGGTAACCCTCTGTTTTTCTTTTGCCCTCCATTTCTTCTCAGCTCCAATAATCCGTTCGCTCGCAAACAGCTCCGTTCCAGCCCGAGCCCTGTCATCTTGAGGCAACTGGAGGAAGAAGCCAAGGCTAAAGAAGCAGCCACCAATGTGGACATCACCCAGGTTATGAGCAAGCTGGATCGTAGAAGTCAGCTCAAACAGGAGGCTCCACCTGCTAAGTAGGGCCCAGATGCTGTAGAACACCTTGCAGGGGGAAAACCAAACTGAATTAGGAGGATGCTGGCTGAATGTAGGGCTGCATTTCCTCTCCCCTGCCTGCAGGTGGCAGTGGTGCTTCATTGTCAATGACCCATTTTTCTCCCCCTCCCCTCCACCACATGCCGTTGCCATGGCATCCAGAGCACTGTCACTTCATAAGCCATTGCGAGAATCACAGAACATAGATGGCAAAAGAGTTGCCTTGTGAGCATTGCAGTGACTTCTCCCATATCAAATGGGCTCATTTTACAAGTCAAGGAAACAATATTTTCTATAAACTGCCTGAAACATCCTTCCCAGATCTAAACATTCAAAAGTCTAGATACCATGGCAACTAGCTACCATGGCTGCTGCTTCTTTCACTGCCTGCAAGTAATGGAGGCAAAGGACTGAAAATACGTGCTGTGAAGAATTTGGCTGAACTGAATCCAGTTTCCAGCCGTATGGTATTTGTTCTTTACCTGGAGATTCTTGTGGAGGTGTAGGAGAACAGATCAGGGACTGTGATAGTATACAGACTATAAAGGTGTATATGCCAGATTATTTAACACAGGTTGGTCACCCTTGAATGCCCTTTAAGCATCTTGGTTAAGAGTAAATTATTTTTCCTTTCTTCTCAAATTATGTTTATGGACAATGTAGGTACTCTGATTTGGATTAGTTAAGTATGGAACCAAGGAGTTGCAGGTGGTCTGGACTGATTAACATGCAATCACATTCGTGTACACAATGTGTGCATGTGACATAAATTCCAAATATACTCAGCAGCTGAAGGTATCTCTGTTATATGAACTAGGATAGGAGTATCTTCTGTCAGGGGTATAGCTTGATCATAGAGATGTTTTTCAGGTGTCCCTTCTTTTAAAGGAAGACCTTTATAGATCCTTTAGATTCTGCAGGATTTACTTTATTTTGTGTAAGAGGATATGCTGACTAGTGGAGAACATCAATGTCCTTCACCCATTTCCTAGTCCCAGATGCTAACTGAAAGTTTCCCATAGTAGGAACCACCTACTTGGAGAATATGTGAGGAAATGTGATGGAATGCGACAGGTGATTTATAGGAAGGTATTTTTTATAACAAACCTGAAGATTCACAGAGTATTTATATTCTAACACCTGTTCATCAAAAAAACATCTGGAGGGCCACTGGTTCCCCATCCCAGAATTTAAATTATCAGCACTAGTAAGTGTTACATCAAGAAGTATTTGAATATTCCAGGAGCTATGACCGTATGAGTAGAATTGGGGATCATATATATTTTCAATAGGCTTGTTCCAAGCCACCTTTTTTCCCCTCTCAGGTTAGTTCAACTGTCTAGTTTTCATTTTTTGATCCATCTCTGTTTGGGCTTGCTTGTAGTTATGTCCTTTTTTGTCATTGCATTTCATTATCTCTTGCAAAATACCAGAAAAGCTTTGGGAATTGCTGTAATAGTGGTTGAGTTAGAATACCACAATCAAAAAGGTCATGAGAAAATATGAAGAATGTGATCTTAAAACAGTTTAGGAGTGATAACTTATGTTAGATCAAAGAAGTCTAAATGTAGGCCAGGAGCATTGCTATAATTTTAAGCAGAGCTCAGTGAAGTTCTCAAGTTGGAAAATGTAGCTATGGAGATTAGTTCATTAAAATGTTCTGTCTTCCACTTTATTAAGGCCAATATGGAAACTGCATACTATACCAATGCCATGGCTTGAAAACTGTTTTCTGAGAGACCCTGGGGCTTCTTTAAAGCTTATCAGGTGCTCTAAAATGATATCTTACTTATTTAGAAGATGTATATCTCATATTTTATTGAATGTTTCTCAGGAGGGCTTACAATAATTTCTAATAAATACAGGTTTACACAAACCAGAAATCCACACAACCCAGCACCATTTGCTTTCCTTGTTTGTGATAGAGACTGGTGTATATATATTCCTTCAGTTCCATAGTCAATTCATTTAAGGCATCATCCTGTGTGAGCTTAGACAGAAAAATCCCTATAACTTCCAGCAGATGGAAGATGAAGGCCTTTTTTCCTGTCTAAACTTGCTTAAGGTTGCCCCTTTATCCAATTTATGATTTGCCCTATAGCTGAAGTACTCAAGGTGACATACTAAGCAAAAGAAAAATAAAACCAATGGTAAATCCACACAATAAAATTTGTTCAAAGGTTTTCTTTTAAAATTCAGCATTTATTCATTTATTAAATTTGTGTAAAGGCCACCCCACTAGCATTATGCTCTTTGGACACCCAAGAAGAGACAAACCTGGCTCCAACCATTAGCAAAAGGAGCAGTAGTGGCAGGGGGTGCACTTTCCCCACCTCTGCCAGCAAGAATGCCCTGGACAGAGGGTAGCTGGCAGTTGGAGGGGGGTATTCTTGCTAGCAGAGGTGGGGAAAGTCCACTCCATGCAGAAAAAAAATGCAATGGAAGAGAATCCCCACTGACATAGGAGTCTCCACCCTCTGCCTAATGTACCATAGCAAGGTAGTATCAGCTACTTTCTAGCTTTCCCAACTAGTAGCTCCCAAATGTTCTGGACTACAGCTCCCAGCATCCCTCACCACTGGCTACTTTGGCTGGGACTGAAGTCAAAAGCATCTGGAAGGCCCCTGGCTGGAAAAGTCTGTTCTAGGCTATACTCTTAGTTCATGGTGGATGAGTTAAGACTACAAGAAGGTAGTATGCCCTTGAATATATCCCAGAATCCTCTGCAATGAACAAGCGTTCTTTAGCAGAGTAGTCAATGTGAAAAACTTTCACCCAAACTAGAAAGTTCAAAAAGTACACCAGAGAATCAACATTGCTGTAAATCTGTTGTTTGCCTCTAAAGTCATGCTATCTGCAAAGATATGGTTCTTTTTGCATAAACTCATGTCAGTGTGCATGTACAATGCTATTGCTTTTCATACTGTTAAATTTCTAAGATAGAGTGTGTTTCACATTTTGTTAATTGAGAAGCAATAGGCTTCCACTGGAATTTTAGAATGCTGCTCTCTTCTTCCCCACCTAGATTTGTCACATTTTCTTTCTTTTACTTCCTCTTGTCAAATAAACTAGAAAGTGAAACAATCATTATGCTTGTTTGTCATGTCTTTGTCTCCTTCCCATATATCTTTATTTTGTTCATGCTTTTGCCTCTGTCACTTTGGATTTAATCAGTAATTAAGTGAAATACTTCAAGGGAATTTGAAAGTATATAGAGAAAAGTAAAAGGCATCTGCTTAATATATCAATATTAAATTCTGATACATATCTTGATCATAAGATACCATCTTTTAAAATTGTATTTAAATTGTTTAAGTCCTTATGCTGGCTATAGATGTAGCAACAAGAGTGCTATTGTTTCCTGGAGGTCTCCATCTAAATCTTGATCCTAAATATAGATAGCCAGCTTCTATCCATCTTAACTTAGGGGTAGGTCCTGTTGTGCTTCAAGTAAGTGTGAATAGGAACGTAAGATCTTGAAAGGAAGCAGATTCTATCATTACAGGTAAAGATTAAAAGTAAACAAAACAAAAAACATACTTCAAAGAACACAGGCTGTCACTTGGATCTGTTCCTCAAAGTGTGACTGCCTAAATGTCAACCTAACTCATAAATGAAAAATTATTGTCATTAATGATCACAAAGTAAATGCAGTGGTTGTACAAGATCACACCATATTGTCACTGCTTGATGGAATATCTCTGCCACTTTTTTGTGTATCCTTCATAGCAATGTATGCATCCTGCATTGCCCATGGTATGTATATATGTATTTTAAGAATATGTGAGGTTTTTCCTACAGTGCATTCAATGCAACTTGCACTAAGTTAAATAAACAATTAAATTAGTAAATTACAATAAGCATAAAACTAGCAATCCAAATAACAACCCCCTCAAAAACAAATAAACAATAAAGCAAAGTTCAATTTTTAAAATCTTGTGGAAAAGGTGAGTTTAATTCGATGCTGAAAGGAGAACAAAGAAGGCCAGGGCAGGCCCTACCAGGCAAGCTGAGACTGCTCTCTCATATGGGAGATGCCAGGCACATGAGTGACAGTGCCCTGGTTGATTTTCCCTAACTCTGCAGCCATGCTGGAGGACGGAGTGGCATATTCTACATGGCTGGACCAAACCCTGTTAAAACTAGCCTGCTGGTCTCAGCCTTGGTGGAGGTTGCTCTTCCGTCATCACTACTGAAGTAAGATCCAAGGGACTTCTGTATGTGGAACAAGAGAATAGGTACAATCTCCTCCTCATAGCTATTAGGGGAAGGAACCATTGAAAAAGCCCTCTCTTCAAAAGCAACCTTTTCAATTTCACCAGCTGGTAGCATTAGGAAAGGGGTCTCAGGAGATTTTAATGGTCAGGCAGGCTTGTATGGTGTGAACAGTTATCCAAAACACTACTAATTAAATATTGCAGCCCTCCCTTTTTCGCTTGTAAAAAGATGACTTAGAAAAGGCCATATAACTAACACCTTTATAAATGTTTGGAGGAGATAGACTATTAGATGTTATTCTTTTCTCCCAAATGAAGTCAAGCAAATTTCATGAAAATAACAGACTGAAATATATTACTACACATTTTGTTTTCATGATATCTCTACTGCATTTCTACCAGTTTAACTGATAGTCAAAAATAATTTCAAAACAAGCTATAACAAAAGCATATGCAATAATATGAGCAAAACTTATTCAATTTTATAAAGCTAACCTATCTAAAACATATATTGTAAAAGAGAAATGAAAGTGATTCTAATTTTATTTCAGTGACAGTTCTAAATTCCTCTCAAACTCAGAACATGTTTGCATCATTCCCAGGTGATATTTGCATCAAACATCCCTTCTTGCTCCCAATCCTCTACTTGCCTAACAAGTTTGGATTTGCCATTTCGAATTGAATTCATCTGGCTTAGAATGCCGTCCTATATGTGTTTTTTCAGAAGTAAACCTAGTTGTGCTAAATGGAGCTTACTACTAGGAAAATGTATAACATTGCAGTCTTAGTCATGCTGAAAAGAAGAGGGAAAATATTTGTTATAGACATAGCAAACAAAATGACAATTAAAATATGTTTAAGAGCTTGCTAAAAGATAACAAAGGGAGGTGAATGTTCAAACTGGAATACCTTTTTTAGTTTATGTTTTTCAGTAGAATATTCTCATACCTATGTAAATATGTACTACAGTACCAAAGGCTGAGTAGAACAGTAGAAACATAAGAATAAGTTAAATTATGTCTAGCAGAACCACACTCTTAGCCTTTTTGGTGACCATTTTTATTAAACAAAGCTTTTAACTGTTCATGATTTGGATGGGGGTTATTTATCCTGCTGTTAGCTTTTATCTATATATTAATCTACTTCTTAGCTTTCCCTACATTTAGCAGTATTTTATATTTCTTGGATGCTTCTTTTACTTCTTACAATCAATATATATAATTGTATAGAAAAGCTGCTAAGAAATAGATAAAGAAGCCTTTAATGGAATGAGCTGTTTGATGGAAAATAATAGAAAAAATCTAATTAGTTACATTCCTTTTCCAAGTGAAACAAGGTGGTTGGCTGGATTTGCTAGTACATCAAAAAGATATATCAACAGCCTGATGCTATGAGCTGGCTTGCATAATTCTATCTGCAGTAACCTTGCATTGGAGATAGGGTAGGAAATGGAAGAGTTTGTGTGAGAGTCCATAGTCATGTGGAGCTAACAGAAGCTTTAATGCAATTCACAGCTATAGTAGTAATCTACTCATACCATACACCTAAGCACTGGATGTAACATTATACTATCCATGCTGTTCATCTGCCCATCTGTCCGTCCATCATATATTGTTCATACATATTGCACTATTATTAAAGCACCTCTTTAGTTACCTATAAAGTAGGTTACAGCACATAATGGAGATGGGGGGTTTTAGGCCTCAAGAAGTCCATTATAAAATCTGAGCACAATTAGTAGCATTGGAATGGGTTATCTTATGTATTTGTAAGTGGTTAAAGAGATATGTGGGGAATTGAAGCAGGGTTGACACCAGATTTTATGAGCCTTTGGGCAAGAAAGCAAACTTCATAGACAGGAAAGTAGGAGATACACAGCATGTTAGAAAGCCACTGCAGCAGCCCTGAGGAGAATTAATCTTTCAGCAGCTTTTGCTTCCTGACATGCTGTGGGGAGAAAGAGAAAAAAGAGTTGGGGGAGAGATTCTTTTTTAAAATAACAGACTTGATGGACCAACTTATAGTACCTAGGGCAAGCAGAATGGTGTAAAGGTTCACTGTTGAATTGCCCTTTAAACACACACCCACAAGACAGCCACTGCGAGGGGGCATAGTACTATCAATCAGTGCCCCAAAATGTCCTTCCGTGGAACAACTTCATTTCAAAACGGTAGAACCGAGATGTATCAGTGACCTGGTTTGTGCAGTTCACCGCAGCCCACTGTAGTTTAGCTGGCAATCACAAGTGACAGAACACATGAATGGTATCTTTGAAGATGGGTTGAATCCAGAATTGTCTGAAACCACAGATGCTCAAGTTGAATGGATTACGATTTTAACTGAAGAAATGCAGAGAAATATAGAACATCATAGAAACACACCCTAGAAGAGCTTCCTAAAATGGCTTGATGTACAGTACTGAACCAAAAACCAATCTTGAGGTTGTAACCCCTTTCATAAGATGTTCACCAAAGCAATGCACTCGTGTGTGTGTGTGTGTGGTGTGTGTACACTGAAGAGGGTACAGAATGTAAGTGTCAGTATAGTTGGATCCAGTATGCCCACAATTGCCTCATTGAATCTGCAATTGTACAAGAAGGCACAACAAGTCTTTCTAAGGTGACATAAAAGGCAAACTGGAACATGGATGTTTGAGAATTCCTAATATTTTCTTCCTTGAGACCATGGGCAATTACATTGAGGGGACTTGAGCAGCTGAGTGTAAAAACAAGAAAATTCTTTCCAGCAACTGTCCATCAGATACTGGATGGCAAACAATTGTAATTGTTTTATGGAAGTGAATTATCTACTCTCAGTGAGGTCTAGAAGGAACACACCACCTCAAGAGCGTTCATCAAGCAGATGGCCAAAGAAATGCACCAGGCAACTAGGGGTACAATGAATTGTCAAAGAAATACAGTACATAAAACCTAAATGGCGACTGCTTCCTTTTGCTAAAGAAGAACTTGGTAACTACTTTCCCCACTTCATGACTGCATAAACTATGCCTGCCTGTGTCCAGTAGACTCTGCAGAGATGCAGGAGCTTCAGCACATCCCTCCCAACTCAAGACACATTCTTGAATCTTGATCATTTTTAGATGAGCAAAAGGGACATTCTTTCCCACTGAACCTGATCAAAGATCAAGAGTATGCAAGCAGACATGAAGATTTTGCAAAACAAAAAACAAAACAAAAAAAGCAGGCATCACCCAAAACACAACACAACACAATGGTACCAAAAGAGCTCAGCATAGATTCACCTGACATCAAAGTCTTGTAGCCATAGATTTGTATGTCAATTCTATAGGTAAAATACAGCCAAGAGAAAAAATTGAGCCACTACTAGAACCTGATTATGTAGAAGCACCTGAAAGGGGAGCAGCTAGGCAGTATCCTATGCAGCACTAATGCTAATGCAAACTAAGTCATGCTAGCATAAGTTACTTTTGCTGCAATGCCAATAGCATTGGCTAGTGCAATGGGTTTTCCCAGAAAACCTGTTATACTAGCAAGTAGTATCGATATTATGGTAAAGGTGGCTGTCACTGGTGCAATGTAATTTACATCAGTGCTAGTGCCAAACATTCCACTATCTCCAACTAATTGCTCTATAACCCTATATAACAAGTGCGCCCCAATGTAACAGTGTTTTGGGTTCAGGCTGATAGTCCACAGCCAAGTTTTGAAACTCCAACTGTATTTGGATGGAGGGATAAAGAGAGCAGTGATGTGCTGGTCTGATGTACCACAATCTATCCTATTCCTGATCAAATCCACATGCAGGAAGCAAAGTGGCTCAGGGTGATGCAGTTGTCTAAATACTTCTCTTCCATGTTCTGAAATGTGAGGGGCAATAAATAGTGTGACAGGATGCGGTGAATATGCAAACAGATCAGATGCAGTAGAGGCTGATGAATTTGATGAAGAGAATGACTAAGTGACTTACTAGGATACATGCTGATAAACTACACTGGAAACATGATTTATGATAAGTTAAGGCGCTGTAATTTTATTTGCCCAGAAACTGATATTTAATGACACCCCCACCCCCGGCTTACAGTTAAACACTGTAAAAGCAATTTTCCCATGTCTGTTAGGGTGATGTGTTAAGGAAAAAACCATGGAAAAATATCCAAATTTCTCCAATAAAACCAAGTCCACCCACTTCCCATTGTAGCTTTCTAGTCAACATAGAATATTTTCCCTTTATTACACAGGTTCCAAATCTATCAACTGTTTCTTGAGTTACCACAACCATACCATAGTCTAAATTAGTGTTTTGCAAAAAAGGAAGAAAATATTTTCTTGATTTCTTCACTTTTATTTATTAATTAAAGTTATCAATCACAAATAGCTGAAACTATCAGAGCAATGCACTCAATAAGAACAAAAACAATTAAACCAGTGAGAAAGCCAATAGTAAAGCACATTTAAAAGTATAAAACATAGAAAACAGTATTTTATCTGGCCAGGGCGGCTTATTTTATATTGTATTTTTTGGATTTTTAATGTTTATATTAATTTATTGTTGTAAGCCGCCCCGGGGCGGCAAAAAAATTTAATAAATAAATAAAAATAAATAAATTTTGGTTATAAAATGCATTATTTATTATGACTCAGGTATCTGTTTGGAAGTAATACGTTTAAGATGTTATTAGGACCATAATGATATATTTTTGCATGTTTCTATTATATACTAGGTTTGTAATTAGTTTCTACCCCCCATATGTGTGTGTGTTGATGTAAGGGTTAGGGAAAGTTTGTCCCCTTTTGTATGTATTCATGACAACCAGGGATTGAAGCAAAGATGGATAGAAAAAAGTAGAGACAGAAACAGCACAGTGGAGTTCAGAGGCAAGTAGTGAGACAGCCAAGAGCTAAGGCTAGCTTTGCACTGGGAATCCAATGCTCCCTAGGAATTCCATGCCACTTTCTGTGCTGTAAATATTCTCTTTTTCCTTTCAGCAGCTGTGCCAGTTTACCACTCCAGTTTCCCATCTGACGGTTTACACAGGAACCTCTGATCCTCCATCTCCTTCCAGAACTCTTCCTTCCTCCTGCCATGCTTTTCAGTGCTCTGGACATATCCCTCTGCCAAACAGCACTAGCTGCTACTCTGTCATTAATGTAGGCCTAGACAGCACCTCAGTCCTTGATAGGAGCTGGGACAACCATGAATCCAGCTCTAATGTCTTTCCTTCCATCATGGAACGTGTGGAGAACTCGATGGATTCTGAATCAGGAACCTGTAGCAGCTCCCACTTTCCTATGAACTCTGAGACCAAGCTACTGCCCAAGTCCCGGATGAACTTGTCCCTCAGCAGGTTCTTGAAACGGGGATATCTGAACTCACCAGTCTTTGCAACCCTCTCACCCAAATGCCCTGCAGTAAGTCATGTAAAAGTGCAGCCAGTAGATGATCTGAACCAACCATTAAAACAGAAGTCCAAAAAGGTATCCAAGTGAGTACCCCAATGAATTGTTCCCTTTAAGATTTGCCTTGAGAGTTATTACGAAGGGAGAGACGGGGGGGGGGGGGGGGGGGTGTTTCATTCTAAGAAGAGCATTCGCAGAGACACAGTGCTGGATACCAACCAAAGTGGTTCTTCTGAGGTTTACTGCATTCTTCACAGTAGCTGGGAAAAATGGGTTTTCCTAAACCAAATATATGGTTTTGAGTGATCCCTGTTGCAATGCAAAGCATTTTAGGGTGGCTTGGTCTTGAACAGTCAATCAAGACCCATTAGCTCTACAAAAGACCTGCTCCTGATAGAGATGAGAACAGCTAGAATTGCTTTGTTGACATGGAGCAACACGAAGGACTGCATTTCTGGATTTTTCTAAGAGGAGTGGCCATAAGGATGGACAGGATGAACTGCTACACTTCAACCTTTACCACTGTATCACTGGCTTAATGCTGCCTTTACTTGCTGTTCTCTGCTCCAAACACACTGCCCCTCCGGGAAACCTTTTTACTGTGGAATTGCAATGTGCATTTTCTTATGCGGTTCCAACACATGCGAAAGGAATGGAACCACTTAAGGTTCCTAATTCCTGGTCTTTAGGGACCTGTACTCTTAATATATGCTTGGCAATGATGCAACTTCCACAGCCTCCAGAACTATGGCAAGAGAAGCCACATACCTCTTTGCCACACAGCTTTCCTATAAAGGCACACCTACAAGCCTAGAAAATGGCAGTGGGACAGATTTGAAAATCTTGGCTTCAGATTCATGAACTTTTTATTATTATGCAGAAGGGGGAAATGCTGAAGGAGTGTGCTAGCCAGTCATTCCATAGATGCAGAAGAAGCTGCATCCATCAAAACATTCGCTTCTGCCCAAATGATGAAGGAAGAAGAGCTGGGTCCCCTTCTGACTCCCCTACAGATGAGTCATCATAAAGGATAGGCACAGAGGGAAAAGGCAAGACAACTGATGTGGCCTGTTGGGAGTAACACCAGCTTCCCAATCATTTCAGTGAGAGGCTTTCAGTCCTTTATTGATGCTGCTGAGTAGGGATATGGAAAGCTGCAGGTAAATGGCTGGATTTTGCAGCATTAGGCAGGCACTGAAGCCTTTCCTTTGATCACTGAATGAGGACGCCAGGGAAGGGTTCCCACCATGGCTAAGGGATGGAGCTACAAATCAGCAGGGCCCTGGATGGGCAAACCATTTTTGGGCAAACCATTTTTGGTTCGGGCAAACCATTTTTCCCCAGCTGCAGCTCCCCATCTGCAATATGGGTATAATAAAACACATCTGCCCTTGCATTGTTGTTTTGGGGTTTTAAAAACATACATGGGCAAATTGTTTTGGACATTCCAAGGCACTATATATGCATCTGCCTTGCCCAGTCTGGTACTATTCCAATGTTGTGGGCTTTAACTCCCATCATCCCCAGGAAGTTAACTCCCCAGATGGCACGCTGATGGTCAGGAATCAGCTTGGTGAAGGATGCAGCATCACTGTTGCCATCATCAGCATGAAAAGACCATAAACCCTGCCCAATGGCCCCTAAATCCAGATGTGTAGGTAGGTCCTGGTTGTGATAATTCCATTGTGGATTCATGTTTACCTATGAAACATACTGACATCCTCTCTCCTTCCATCTATCCCAGGGTATGTGTGTGTGTCTGTGTGTTTAGTCCTTCTGTCACGAGCACAAAAATACACTGATTTTTTCAACATATACGCTGCCTTTATGCTCAACAGCAGCTTGCCCAATCTGGGACACTCCAGATGTTTTTGACTTCAACTCGCCCCAGCCAGCATGGCCAATCGCCAGGAATCTGGGGAGGTGATCTGGAGGGCACCAAGATGGGATGCTGAAGCAAGACTCAAGTCCAAACTCCCTGCCTGTATGCTGTTCTTATTCTCTGAAAGTGCTCTGGAAGATATCCAAATTGTGATGAGTTTTCTTTTGTATCCCAGCTTCTTCCAGATAAAAGTGGATGCTCCTTTCGAGAGCAAAATCTACCCAATTCTCTCTGAGGAGAAAGATGTGACCAGCCATTGGGTTTACAAGGATTCTGCAAAAGAAGTTATCTGCCCATGGGAGAAACTGGCAGAAGAAGGACAAGTTGGATAAAGAGACATTAAAGCTATTAAGATGTGACTCACTTACACATAATGTTTGTTTTTTTTGCTAGCCCTGAATTGGCAGGTACAATCAACTATACTTTGATTGATGAATCATTCTGTTGAAAGGAATGAACTGGAATAACCAATGAGATTTATCCAGCATCAGACCACATGGATTATAAATAATGATTACCTTTCTGTAAAAATTCAGTAATTTAACATGTCTCTTGGACTGTTTCCATTCTTGTCATCAGCAATTCATCTCTATCACTCACTGATTTCTTCATAACTCTTTACTACATTAGGTATGCTAGGGAGTTTTCTTACCTGGTTAATTCTTTTGAACTGTTGTATTTTTTGTCCCTGTTTTTCAAATGTGCTTTTGTCCTGCTTAACATTCAGAACACAGTGGGTAACTTGTGCCCTCTAGATATTTTGGCCTACAATTCCCATCAACTCCTACCATTGGTTATGTTGGCTGGGGTGATGGGAGTTGTATGCTGAAACTTTTTGAAGGAAACAAAATGCTCACTCTTGACTTATTTTTTTAAAATATTGTTTTCTTTAAAGAATTAAAGAACAGAAAGGAAGAAAAGTGTAAAAGAAAAATAAGAATGCCACAGAATCTTACACAAATATACATTCATAACCTGTACATTCCCAGAAAACCCCAACATTTCCCTCTTTATGTTAATTAGTATTTTGTTGAAGCTTGCATTAAAAATAATTATATTTCTCTTAACCAACAAATTTTCTATTCACTCTGAAACAATTATAAATCACCAGCAATATTTTAATGGGCTTCCTTTTGTTCTATATTAATTAAATTGCATATAATGGAATTTCCATTTATCATTTTTCAATCTGTCTTCTGTTTACATAATTAGTTAATTTTGCCATCACTGCATACTCAGCCAACTTATTTTTCCAATCTTCAGTTTCTGGACTTTCTGCTGTTTTCCATTTAGAAGCAATTGTAATTCTTGTGGCAGATGTCATATATTTAAGTAACTCTGACATGTTCTTTGAAAAAGTCTCTGGCATTATATTCGGAAGCATATTCTTAGGGCTCATAGGAAAGTTGATTTTAAAGGTTTTTTGCATTTCTGCATGCATCAACATCCAAAATATTTTAATTTTATCACAAGTCCAGCACATATGGTAGAAATTCTCTTGCGCCTTTTAACATTTAAAACAGTTTCCATTATAATTCTTGTCCGTGTTTTGCTATATACCACAAAAAAACTTATACCAATTTTCTTTAGTGCTTGACTGGCTGCAAATTTAATACCTTTTTTCCATAAGGCTTCCCATTGGCAGGACAATATTTCTTCCCCAAGGTTCTGCATCCAAATTATCAATACATTTCTTAAGTTGCAGAGTTTTGGGGTTAAATTGGAGTAATTTTGTTACACAATCAGTTTTTCAAATTCTGCCAGGCCTCTTACAGTACCTTTCCTGGATGGGGTTTCTTCTTTCAATCTTGAAAACAACTGGTAATAAACAAGCCATTCTATATTTTTCCTTTATCTTTTGGTTGTTGCCAAGGCTTAACTCATCCTTGTTGGTCAATCATATCCCCATAGGTTATAAGGTCATTGTTTTTCCTTAAACCCACTCTTGTTTTAGATGGGTCAGGGAACTTTACATGTATCTCATATACAGCTACCAATAGGACCGACATCTGCCCAACTTCAGTAATAGAGACCCAGCACTTAATCTTGCGTTAGCGTGAAGTCTTGCAGTGGAACAATATGGTTCATGCAGCATCATTTATCAGATAGGTACAGTTTCTTGTGGCTGAATTTCAATTTATTTATTTATTACATTTGTATCCTTCCCCATAGCCCAAGGGCTCTTTGGGTGACTCACAATTGCCCTTTATAAATTTTTTTGCAAAAACATGTGAAGGAAAGGTCAATATTTTCATTTTCAAAACTTCCATTACAATTGGAATTCCAAATTCTCACATTTTTCTTGTTCTTTTCCTGTACCAAATGTTATTTGTCATATCCACTTGCCTTCTGATGGCAAGGAAGGGTTCATTCTCATAAATACTTTGTGGATACTAGTTAAATTAGATTCATCTGAGAGCCTCCAACTAACTGAAAGGTATATAAAAGCTTTTATAAATAAAAATAATCTTCTAAAAAAACTATGAATAATTTTAAGGCTGAAAGTGTTAGTAGCTGGTTGGCTACTCTGCAGCACAATCTATATCCCAACTAAGCCAAAGATGTTTGATTTAATGAGTTGGCAGGCCAATACAGATGAATACATCATCATCATTTTAATCCACTTATAAAGAATTTTTAATGCACCAGGTTCTCCATTCTCTTTTATCTGCTCAGCCTCTTAGTGATCCTGTGCAATACGTCACAATTGTTACACATCTTAATAGTTGCCCAAAGCTAACTTCTTTATCTATATACAACCCATTCTTTGTCTACTGAACCATATTGGATTTCATCTGATCCCATTTTTCTGCTTTTGGTACAAGAATAACATCACTGCAATGTCTTTAAATTTGTGATAGTGTCTAGATTGAAGGTGTGCATCATTATATACACATACAAATTATTTTTAGGTCATGTAAGACCACCAGCCAGTTATTGGCTCTTCAGTATGCATCAGATGCATGTCAATATGGATCAGTTCCTTTCATTTTTTACTGAGTCCATCTTCAATTTGCACCACCAGCTACTCTTAACATTATCCACAACTGGGACCAATCTAAGACTAACAACACTAAATGCAAAACACATTGAGAAGTGAATTATGGATCAGACTGCCAATCTAGCTTGACATTTCAGAACAACTCAACATTGTAAATTCTATTTCTGTTCATAAAAATCATGTTTTCAAGAAAACAGATTTTATGTTTATTGTCTCAAATAACTAGGGGTGGGGAGGCCTGGGTTGTATTACAAAATAGTATTTAGTAGTGGTTTTACCTGTTTGATCTTAAATAGAAACTACAAAGTCTGTCCTATATACACTGACCTTGTAGTAATTTTTGTAAACTCAATGGGGTTTACTATTGGGTAAGCATGTATAGCCTTGTTCTGCTGATATGCTTTATTGAAAGTATCCTAATTAGCACAAATGGAACATCTTATGAGTTGCTGGAAGGGAGTAACCTCACTTGAGCCAGAATGTGAAGTATTTTGTTAATGCTTGCATTCCTTTTGTGATTTATTTATTAATTGTACTTTTAAAACATAATTGTGATTCAACTATATTAAAATACCACTAATATCTTGCCCAACAGTATGAACAGGGTCAGAATTTTTGTTGTCTGTGTAATATTCAGCTGTTTTTCTGAGGCTGGTTCTGGCTATTTGACATTTGCCAGGACAAGAATCAGGCACAAATCTGTTTTGAAGTTTTTGTGGCACCTTAGAAACTAACAGATTTATTCCAACACTGTCCTCAAAAGCTTATTCCAGAATAAATTTGTTAGTCTTTAAGGTCATGCAGGGCTGAGAGAAGTTGCATTTTTCGACATTCCTTCCTCTTGGGGCAAAGGATTCTTCCTCCAACAACTGTTTTTTAAACTGTTTCTGAAGTGTTAAGGTGGGCTGCTCGCTTGGGTCCTTGTAAGGCGAATGTTTCAGAGTGACCATTTGCCCATCACCGAAAAGGAGAATTACATCACCAAAGATGAGGACAAAACAGGATATATTTGTCTAACATTTGTATATAAGAACTGTAAGCAGAGATGTGGATTTAGAAATAACTTATTTCAATAGAAATCCAGATAGCACCACAACAGAGAAGACTGAGCAGCTGATCAATGTGTTTGCTGCTCAGTCTGCTGTCCAGATGCAAAGTGCTTGTGGGCAACTGGAAGACGCCCCTCCCCATGAGCGCTTGACTCTAAAGTAGGCCCTGTTTAAAGAAGGACTCCTGGTCACCCTAGCTCACGTGTGGCAGTCTGTCTGTGAGAAGCAGTGGTGGGAAGCTTGTGGCCCTCTAGATGTTTTGACCTACATCTCTTATCAGCCCTAAGCAGCTTAGCCAACAGTGAGGGATTATGGAAACTGCAGGCCAAAACCTCCAGAGGGCCTTAAGTTGTCCATCCCTGGAGTTTTCTATTTAAAACAAATACACACACACAAATTTTGATTTTGGAGTAAGGCTTCACTGTGGCAAGAGACAAAACACAAATCCCCATATTTACTCGCCTTAGCTTGCACATTAACACTTTTCAATTTCCCTTTCTTGACAGTCCTTAGCTCTTCTTCACAGATTATGCTATTCCTCTCAGTATCCCCAACAACTCAGTAGAGTTCAGTTATCTATGAAGGTACACAGAAAATCAAGTTGTTCTCTGTAGCCACTTCTACAAGTGTTTCCCCCAAAGTGACCTCGCTTAAAGCTGTTCTCTACCTCAAATCCTAAGAAAGGGTTTGCAGCCAACCAGCCACTCCTGACACTGAAATATTCACCTCAGTGATTTTTATATGTTTTTGGAAAGGTGAAAATAGAGCTCATCAAAAAGTGGATTAATCTTTGAGGACAAGTAGGTTCTAAAGATTTGTGGGGAGTTACCTTTAAACATGGTCAGAGGTTTTCTTTCCTCCTCCTTTTACACTCAAAATACAAAAGCCTTGCTGCCTCTTCAAAACCCGCCAACCCTTAGCAGGCAACAAATGGTCCATAGAAACAATGCTGTGTCATGATGTCACATTCTTCTCAGGGAAATTCTTGTGGGAAAAGATGCAGGCAGTTCTGCTTCTTTTCCCCATTGGACTGCATGTGGATGAGGCTGTCATAATGTTCTCATAGGCCCTCTTTCCCAGGAGTGCTGCTTCCCCTGCCAGAGATGCTGAGGACTTGATGTGGCAGCAAGATTCATCTTTGGGAAAGAAAACCTTGGACACCTTGTCTTGAAAGATATGGACCACACTGCCTAAAAAATGGTCTTTCCCCCCAAGGTTGCTAAATAGTCTTTCTCCCAAAATTTGCATGACACAGGCATATCTGAAATATTGATCCAAGCAATAGCCTGCATGGCCAATAGTTAGGGATACTGTGAGTTGTAGTCAAACAGCACTGGGGAAGCCACACATTCCTCATCTCTATAAATTATTGTCCTAGTTGTAGGCCTGAATAGGAAATTCCCATGCAACAAATAGCTTCACAAAGGGCAAGTTCTTTTGGGACAACATCTTGAGGAAAAGCAATGTGCTCTTTACACAAGCTGAGCACTGCTTCCTTGGCAGCTACTATTTAACCACAAGAAGAACAAAACCCCAAACAGAATACCAGATGCGTTACATGTAATTATGTGTTTAATGTACCTTAATGTTTAGTTCTCAGAGAATAAGCCAAAGCCATGTACTATTACTGTTCCCCTTCCAGGCCATGGATGCTGTATGTAGGATGGATGGTTGATTTATGGCCACACTCTGCATCTCTATTATAACATCTTGGTGATACCTTTTGGTCTATGATTTGGACCTATGTATCACCCCCCCCAAAAAAAACCATAACCAGACCCCCTTCCCAAGGAACATAGGAAACTGCTTTATTCAGAACATCCAGCTCAATATTGTCAACATTAAATTTCAGTGGGTCTCCAAGTTTCAGGCTGGAGGTTTTCCTGTTGGGGGCCAAAGCCTGGACCTTCTGCATGCAGGCATTTAGTATCCTATGGAGCTGCAGCCCCTCTGACAAAGTCAGCATGGTCCTGTGCAGTAGCTACATAGACGCCCAAAATATCTGTTTGAACCACAACCAAAACCACAGCCAGATCTACACACACAGCACAAACCTCAGCTGGTTCAAAAGGCCTTCATTCTTCCCAAACAACCACAGCAGCCAGTTCTGTGAAAAGGTAAGGGATACCTAACTGAGAATTAGTAGCATCTCACCAAACCATTCAGCAATTTCTTGGAGGACACCACAAAGGTTAAACTAATATAAAACCAAACTAACTGTAGTTTCAATGTAGCCTATACTCTTGTAAAAACCCAAGATTCCTTATATAGATGATTTTTCTTTCTCTTCCTGTCAGTGCATGATTTTACCAAAATCTGAAGATAGAAAGCATTGTAGTGCATGTTATATTCACATGTTTCAGTCATTTAAAAAAAAATTATTTTGGCTTTTTGATTCCATTACAAACTACAACAGCTTTTCATTCTAGATGAATTATTTCCAGATAATTAAATGTATTTCTTCCATCTGTTTCCAATGTGTTAACTTATAGTTATAACCCATTAAAATAAAGCTAATTGGTCTGGTTGTGGCAGTGACAGAAACATTCTGATCAATACTATGTTGTGTAATCTCTCTCTCTCTCTCTCTGCTTTCAGAAATGATGCCAAAAGTAGTTTGGTTGGTAAAGAAGCAGCTGGCTGCTTACTCTCCCACTTCTCCTTTCAACTTCATAGTCTTCCTCAACTTGGTGATTTCAGTTTTGTCAGACTACAAGTTCCATTATCCCCAGCCATAGCCTTGCTGGCTGCGGGTGATGGAGATTAGAGTGTCAGGTTGGAGAAAGCCGATTCCTGGCACACAGTTTTAGATTGAATGCAGGTGATATGAATTCCAATTGTGCTATAATGACTGAAAACAGACCATTGTCTCGTTTATTGTCTTGCCAATATAGTCTCTTTATTCTATTGGCAGTGGCCTTCCAAGGCAGAAAGATTTCCCCAGTGTTAGTGCCTGAGATCTTTTTAGGAGCAGCAATTGAACCTGAAACCGTCACTATGTGACCCATAGAAACAGTGGAGGTCTCCAATGTTAGTGGGGCAGTCCATCTTCTCCAGATCACAGCCTTTTTAAGGCACTATCTAAGGTGCTGAGCTTAAGACCTACAATGGACACATTCTAGGCCTCATGAACATTTGGGCCACCAGCCTCCACTGCACATGACCTGCCACTGACCCGTTGATCTGTTGAAGATTGTCACTGTGTCCCTGATTGTTTCTCAAATGCTTGACATAATATTTAAGAACCATAACTGAACAAGGATACCCATTTATTATGATTTCCATATATTGTGATCCAGTGTAGTGTGACTAGGAGTCCTTTTTCCATTGAAGACAGCCCTTTGTTTGAAGAGCTCTCCAGAACCATCAAAAGAAGGAGCTGGGCCTTAAAATTGCCCATCAATAGTCCCTGGACAGACTACACTAACCGACACAAACAGGACACCTAGTCAGAGTTTTCTATCCTCTGCGGAGATAAACTTTTTATTTTATACTGATAATTTTAATTTTGTATTTGTAAATCAATGTATTTTTTGTATTTTTATATTTAATAGTAATTTATTATGTACTTTTGTATTTCAATGTATTTTATCATGTTGTAAGCCGCCCCGAGGTTTCGGCAAGGGGCGGCATAGAAATGTTATAATAATAATAATAATAATAATAATAATAATAATAATAATAAACTGCCTTTCTACTTAAATCATAGACATTACTTTTAAATTTGCATCTATACATTTAAACTGGGAAAAACATTGTATGCTAATTGGGGTCCTCCTATTTTTGGTGATCCACAAATGTGCAAAAAATCCAGGCAGAACTCCAGAGCCTCATACAGCAAAATGAGCAGAAGGGTCCCAGGAGCACATGAGCTGTTTGAAGCAGGTGATGGACATAAAACACATTATGCTCTGAGGAGCATTCCCCGCACCCCTTGCCAGGTTCATGTGGGCAACTGCTGGTGCCAACTGCCCCCAAAGTGTCCAAGTGACTGGCATTCTGGGAGACTGGCACTGGCTGGATGTCTCCTGCCACAATCATGAGTCCTTTAGGCACATCATTGCTTTTTTATGCTTTATGCTCCTTTTCCTCCAGAGCTCAAACTCCAGCTTGACAGCTGGTGCTGTCTCAATCTCCATTTCAACAAGAAGTGGCAGTCCTACAATTGCCCAAGCAACACATTGGAGGGGTTTCAGTGGCTGGCAAACAAATAATGTCTTTTATGCACAATATTTTAATTTGTGTTTAAAAAAAATTATCAGCACTTGCATAACTGTGTGATTCTAGGAATTGAAGATGGGCAAGAATGACACAGCAGGTGAAAAGGGCGTCAGAATTGTCATGGAAGGAGGCAGCAGGCAAGCTGGTCCTGCCACTGAGTCCCCTGGGAAACCTATGGGAGGACTAAGGGGGAAGGAGAGGGAGGGAGAAAGCCCCAAATCCATTTTGAGCCTGATTGTCTCTTGGCACAATGTGGGCTGTTTGCACGGAAACCAACCCGATGTTGCGAGGAACCAGACGGGGGAATTTCTTCGCATATTCAGAGAGGTTGCTCTGCTGTCCACAAGCCCCTTCAGAGTGGTCTGCTGACATTTGCCAAAGGACAGAGCTGGTGGCATGGCCGCTGCCTTGTTGAGGGGCCCCAGCCCAGCAGGACCCGCTGGCAAGACCCCCCCCCCCCGCCCGCCAGGAGCTGCTCCTCTTCTTCGCCATTGCAACATGTTTCCTCACCTGTCTTTCACTGCCTTCCAAACAAAGGTGGCAGTGAGAAAGGGGAGCGGGAGATGCCTCCACCTGTCTGCTCTCTGCGAGCAAGTGGTAGCTGTGGTGAGAATGAGGAGGGGGAGGAGGGATGCCGCTGCTGGTGAGAAAGTAGACTTGCTGAGAAGCGGGGGCGGGTCCGCTGTGGGTATTTTGTCCTAGGGCAGCCCAAAACCTGGAGTCAGAATGGCGGAGTGAATTCAGTACAGCAGCAGATGAACCCAAGTGTTCTGATAAGGCAAGCGAGATGTGTTAGGTGAATTGCTGAGGAAAATGATTGCTCCTTGTGGGCAGTTTCACGGAAAGTTTCCTGCTGCTGCAATAGGGAGAAGGGAGCAGCAGCTGCAGTTCAAGAGTTCTGGCTCACCTTCCCAGATGAAAGAGGGTAAATGGAGCTGGTGGGGAAGTTATTACTACTGGCCTCCTGGCCTGCTCAGTGACCACATTGACTCCTAATATCTGTAGCAACATTACTAACACAAGGCAAGTTCTGTCTTTTGATGGCAGAGGGAAAGGAATGGGTGCTTTTGGGATGCTTCTCTATCCCTCAATGCTCAGTTTGCAGTTTGCAATTATGGCTACTTACTACGTAAGACTCAGGAGAAAGCCTCAGGAGAAGGTCAAAATGGCTCCCCTACCATTCCACATACAAAGGCCAACTAGAGTATTAGCTGAATCCTGCTTCAACACTATGGGACTGCACAGGGCCGTCTTAACAGCATTATGGGCCCCAGGCAAAGCAGTGTACTGGGGCCCCTACGACAACTACAACTACTGTTAATGTTGGAAGTTTTCCAATTTTCCAAGGGTTAACATACACAGATTAGTATGGGGCCCATGGGCAAGTGCCCATCAGGCCCATGCGTTAAGACAGCCCTGGGACTGCATTTTCCACAGCACCTGCCAGCTAGCTTGGAGGGTGCAGGATGGGCCACAATGCACCCACTCCTGCATCCTTAAATGCCTCACAGCTATACCTACTATGACAGCCTATTTCACAGTTTGTAAAATGGCTGCTCACAGTGTAGCATAGGGGTGGGGAATGTGGTATGGTTGAACTGAAACTCTCATCAGCTCAAGCCAATGGTCAGGCATGCTGGGAGTTGTAGTCTAGCAAATCACGGAAGGCCACAATTTGCAGTCCCTAGGGGCACAGTGTCTTTTGAACATTGTGTATGAGTATGTGTTTGTGCATGCACCCCCCTCTTTCCTTGTCTTGTTCTGACTGAAATCCAGGGAACACAGGAATGGAACAAATGCAACAGCTTAACAATTTGCAGGACAACAATCGTATCTGCTGCTGAGCAGCAGCCCCTGCCCAATCTGTGCCCCCACTCCCACCCTTCTTTTCTTAACAGAGGGTCACTATCAACGCTGGGAAGCTATGTTGCTAAATGGGCATAAAGAGAAATTAGCAAGCATTTAGAAGAGATGAGGAGGCCTACAATAGCAAACGCAAGGCATTTCTTCTGCTTTCACCACTGCTGAAATAGGTAAGAATATACATTCTGCTCCAGGGTATGCACCAAACAGTATACTTCAATGTATGTGTGTGTGTGAGAGAGTGAAATCTACTATGTTTGGGGTCCACTTCTGTGAAGTAGGCTGTTGTAACAATAAATTTGGAGCCACTGAATTCACCTGAACTGAATCCTTACAGAACTCAGTTCTTTAAAAGTAACAGAGTAACAGAGAGGAATGTGATAGGTCTTGCTCTAAAATGACTGAGATACAAGAGATGTAGTTTTGATTTACTGAGGGCTGATCTACAGCCAACCATAAAGACCCAGCTGCTTTTCAGCATAACTGCACCAGACTGATTTCCCATTTGCAACAACAAACAGAGCTGGCTTTGTATTGTGCCATCACAATGTTTGCCATTACTCTGCCTTCTCATTCTTCCTCATTTGCTGCCAACACTAGACTAGGACTATCAGAATTCTTGGCATGAGGCAACTTCTACCAGATATTACAAGGGGCAGGAAAAGCCTAGAGATGTGGCTGCCTTTCTTCCTTACATTTGCATACAGATTGGTCAGATTTGCCCATCACACTAACCCCCTTGGCAATAAGCCATGGAAGGTTGCATGCCACGGGAACAGCCTACGGTGCACCCAAAAGACAAGCGGGTGCACTGAGGGTTCTTTGCTTTTCCATTCCCATCCCCCTCATTCCTCCTGGTCATATCCCAGTGGATCATGCAGCAGGACCAACTTGTCTGCTTTCCTCACAGTGTGACTGTCAAAAGCTATGCTGTGGCTTTTTTGTCCCTTTAACTACTTTTTTCAGAGAGTGGCAGCCAGTGTTCGATGTGCCAGGCGGCACACTGGAGGGGCTATCGGTGGTTGGCAAAGTATTTTCTTTTTTGAACACAAGCTTTTGTTGTTATTTTTAGCCACACTTGCACAACAGAGGAGGTGTGCAGTTCTGTGGGTGCAGGGGTTTGAACCCTTGGCTGAGGTACTGGCCTGAAAGCTACCTGCTGTCAAAGTGCGGCAGGTACCAACCCTAGTCACTGACCCTGAGAGACTCCAGATAGGCTCGTTCTTTCGTATGTTTTCACTTAACAGCTGTCAAAATGTGAACTGTCAAAGGGAAGTAATGAATGAGTGTTATTTGCTTACAAAAGGGGAAGGCAAAATCCTCATCTTTTTCTTTTTTTGCCCAGTTCTCAGGCTGATGCACACTTTGTGCCAAACTAACTGCTCTGGAAACCGCAAAAGTTGATCTGACCTCACTTTCTGGGTGAAAAGGAGTTTTGATTACTTGTGTCTTGTTTTTTTTCTTGATAGCTTGCATGTTAACAGCTGTTGCGGGAAAGCAAAAGGAAGGGTTGGTACCTGCTGCACTTTGGCCCTATTTCCATACTTGCAGGACTCGAAAAATGGAAAAATCACACATTGTGGACACAAAAAAGTACAAAAATAGTTTGCCGGCCACCAGCAGATCTTCCAATGTGCCATGTGGGCACTTTGAAAGGGCTGTTGGTAGATGTCAAAAAGGAGATCACTGGCTATCAAATTGGTAATTGCAATCTCTGAAAAAGAAAAGAAAAATGGGTTGTGGAGAGCAACTTAAAGGCAAGATATGGGATTGTAGTCATGTTGAGCAAAAGTCGCTTGTGATCACCGTGGGAGGCCCAAAGTGCCGCCTGGTCACTTGTTTGGCAGTTGGCACTGGTGGTGACTCCAGATTGCTTGGCAAGAGCATCAGTTGGGTTTGCCCTTCTCATCTAGTTACTTGCTGGCCAGTTCCCAATGCCCACAATCGGTTGGCTGGGTCAGAACAATTGTGAATCCATTGTGGGTGCAAAAACCCCTAGGAAAAGGAAAAAGCTATGGGTTGTTAGGCCAGCTTTTTGCCTTTAAACAAGCCACCTTGCTAAGAATGGTTCCAGGTTCAGCTGCTCTGAAAATGCACTGTGGCTTGTAACCCATGATGTGTTGTGCAAACCCAGTCAATGTCATGTCTCACTTGGCCAATAGAACAAGGCTTCAGTTCATATTTGTGTGTGGGATCTTAGCATAAAAGTCCTTTTTCTCCATATGCTCACTAAATAGATCTTTATGAAGCATTTAAAAGTAATGCATTTACATGAACACTTTTATTATCACTTTCTTCAAAGTTTGGAAATGTGTGAAAGTGTGTGTTTATGAATTTTGTGCAAGCTAACTTAATCTTTAAAGTTCCTGTGGCTCTGTCATCTCGGCAGAGTTCATCATATTCTCATTCACCGTTGATCACCATATCAAAGAGTGAGAGTGCATGAAAGAACACCCTGGGTGGATCTAGATTTACTCTGGAACCACTGTGCTTCTGGAAATGGACTTCTCTGCTTCCACCTTCCCCCTGTAGGTCCTTGTGTCCTCTGGCAATGCTGTACAGAGGGTCAGGAGACCCATATGAATAAGGTGAGCTATGGTATGGGGGCAGGGCAGGAGAGTCCTCCAAAATTAGGCAGAGTGGCTTTCTATTATTATTATTATTACTACTATTATTATTATTATTAGAACATTTCTATGAAGACCTTCCAAGATTCCACTCTTTATGCTTTGTATTGACACCCTCAAATCCTTACTGATTAGATGTTACCTTGCTGTGCAGCACAGCTTATGCCTATATTTTACCTTAAATGGGTTGGATTCAGCAACTGCTGTCGGTGGACAAAAAGGCTGTGCTGATGGAAGGTGTCTCCACCACTGGAAACTGAGTGCTCCATGCTTACACCACAGTTGCAGAAACCTGAACCTGGATTTAACCCATTCGATCTGCCACTCTTCAGGATAGGTCAGGGCAGTGTATAATACTTATTTCTTGGAACCGTGAAAACAGAGAGAAACCCAGCAATTTCAGGATGTTAAAGGGAGGCTGCTTGATGAGCTGTACTTGTTGCGGGTGTCAGGAATGTATTGGGATAGAAAGAAAGTAAAATCTGGTGGTAAGACATGAAGAGCTTTGATAGTAGGGAGCAAAGAAAATCCTGGGAAGAAATTCAGTATGCTCTTTGGGGGCATGTTCAGCCATCACTGGGCTAAACAACCAATTAACCAATGTCAACCCTTTTAAAAGAGTTACTAAGTCTCTAAGGCACATTCAAAAACAAGAGCCTTTTGCCAAGTTTTGGAGAAGGTCAGCCTAGGCATTATTAACACATGCAGCAAAACATCTTCCAATTTGTACTCCTCCCACTAGTCAACCCTAAGTGGTAGCAGGGGTGGGGAGCTGAAGAAGAAATTAGGGTAAAAGTTGAAGAAGACTTTAATTTGTAAGAAAAAGAGCTAAATAATTGATGCAGCCCTGGTGCCAAAGGTAATTTTCAGCTGCGCGCTCTCTCTCTCATACAAAGACATTTAGCATTGATTGAGATCAAAGTATTTAAAACCCCTGCTGCTGAACTGAAAGGCAAAACTTTCAGCTGCCTTTCTCCGCTCTAATAAAGTCGTCTTTATGTAGTTAATAAACTGCACACTTCAGTCAAACTATATCATTACAGAAGACTTAGGGAGCTAATAATTTAAAAGCAAAGAAGCGCCTCTGTTCTTTGCTTTGAACTAAACAACATTCTGTTGAATGAGGGGGACATCAAAGCTTTGTCACTATTACCAGTGTGGCTGGAGCAGAGGGTCTCATAGAGTGTGTACTTCAGTCATCTGAGGCAAGAGGAGGGGAGAGAAGGTTGAGATTAAAGATACTGGCTTATCAAGGCACAGGTGTAACCAGGTGTTTTCTTTTTCTGCTGTGCAAGCATCAGGTGGTTTGCTTATCAATGAGTTCACTTGTTAAATATATGTATATGAGTTAGATTGGGCCTTCTGCTCAGAGCTTTAGCCAGCTTTATTAAGGGCCTTTCATTTTTCCCCATTTTTTTGTTTTTCAGTTAACAATAAATGGTATAGTGGAGTGTGTGTGTATAAGGCACACAAATTGTATACCCCCAAAATATATGTTAGAGGGAGAGAGATTGAGATTGTTTGCTTCTGTTCTCTTACTTGCCTGAGGGGTCTGGGAAAACTTTTTAAAATTCATTTTTATTTTCTTAAGATGAAAAAATAGACAGAAAAGAATCTAAAGCAAAACAACTATAATGAACAAAATGGCTAAAATAGACAAAGCAAACTAAAACTTGGCAATCAGTGGAGCAGTTTAGCACTTTTATGCCCAGTAATTTTTCAGTGTGGCTATTTAAGCCTCTACCATAACAAGACCATTAAAAGTTTAATTCATAACACACAGATAAGGAAACTGGTGCCTTGCCTATATTTTGGACTACAACTCCTCTAAGCCCAATCAACATAGCTCGTGGTCAGGGATTCTAGGAGATGTAGTTCCGATGTATAGGTTGCCTACTCCAGCTTTATACCTTGGCTTTTTAATGGTCTTATTGTGGTATGGGGGGACTTTAGATGGGCATGGACTCAAAGCATTTCTCTTTGGATGCTCCCAAGATAAAACTTATGTCTTGTCATTGTGTGACCTTGTTCAGGTGGTATAATTTTTTCCTCACAGCCCTCCTGCATTTCTACTGCTTCTTCCCTCTTTTTCCCTACCTGTTAAGTAAAAACAAAACAAAGCGAATTGTTACACAAAGTCTTCTGCTTATTAGTGCCTGGGAGGTTGCCCCAGAGGCCAAGGGAGGTTTCATATCTCCTCTTTCCAGAAAAGAGAGTGAGGTCTTTCCTTTGGGATGGAGACTTCAGAATTTCCCCTCCCAGCTGCTATAGAAACCTCTGGCGCTCTGGATAGGGACGGCGGGCTGTTCTCTGGATTTGCCAAAGGAAGGCTTGAACAGATAGGATGCAAGACCTTCCCATTCCCCTAGCATCCCCCTAAGCCAGAACAAATCTTTTCCAGCCCTGGAACTGATGTAGATTAATTGCTGCCCATTGCAATCAGTGGATGGAAACTGGGAGAAAAATGGCCCGGAAGAGGAAAACAAGGACAAAAAGAGCAAAACACCACTCTTCCTTTCCCCTGGGCTATGCACATGCCAGATCCCTCTCCTTTGGTCCTTCCCCATCTGTTGCCATGGTAGGATTACCCTGTAAGATTGCAGTTTTATGCATCCTTACCTAGAAATAGGTCCCAAATTCAAACATGCATACAATTGTGCCTCTAGTCTTATGCATATTTACTTGGGAGTAATTTTCATTACATTCACTTGGATTCCCTTCTTTGTAAACCTGCAAGAGCTGAAGTTGCACAAGGATCAAGACTAAAAGTCCTGGTTGCTGCATCTCTTACTGGCTTCTGTGCTTTACCAGCATTTATCTCCATGCTAGGAAATATTTCACTTGTTCTGGCTATGCAGTCACACCTAAAGGCATCAGGATATAGGAGAGTCCCTTGGACTAGACAATGAACGTTTCATACATGATGTGTGGTGGCCACCTGAGGTTACTTTCCTGGCTGTTGCTGTCATGTCTAGGGATACATGAAGCTGCTTTATCCCTGGTCAGGTGCTTGGTCCATCTGGCTTAGCACTGACAGGCAGCAGCTCTATGTTCTCGAGGAGAGATCTTTTTCAGTCCAGTTACCTGAAATTCTTTCACCTGGAATTGGGGAAATTGAGCCAGGAATCTTCTGGGGCATGCAAGACAGGTTCCGTGCCAGTGAGCTATGAGGCCTTGCAAAATATGCCAAGGCTCAGCCATCAGCTCTGTTGTGAAGAACATTCCCATGCCAACTTGTCGATGCAGGTCTGGCACAGAGGTGATCTGCACCAGTGTTCCCCACTATAGCGCCCTCCTGATGTGCTGGACTGCAACTCCCATAATTCCCAGGCAGCATGGCTGTTGGGGAGGGAGGGAGGGAGGGCTACGGAATAACACTGCTCCCTATGCCTAGGAGCATGACAGCCACCGTAGCAAACATGCGTCATTCATACAGTGGTCCTTATGCACACAGTCTTTTCTTGATTCTTGAAGCTTGTCTGGTACACTTCAACCAGCAAACATCATAATGTTGAAAGGTTAGCATCAGTTCCTTTAGAGGTTGTGAATGCTGGGGAGGTGTGGTTGCCTGCGACATTGTGATGAGCACCCACAGAATGCAGAGAAGTTTCCCATTATATAGATCTCCAGACATAGCGTTCAGGTTGCCAGCTTTACAGCTGCCCCTCTAGTTGTGCCTCTAACTGCACTGTAATCTGTAGCCATTAGCAGTGGGATAACTTTTAGCTCCATCCTATGAAAAGCTTCGCCTGCTGATTCCAGCAGATCAAGCACTTGTGAAAGGCCTAGTGACGAGGGCTGCTTGAAAAGCTGGCAAACCTACACAAAGCTTCCCTTCAGACCCTGGGGTATTTGCTAGGAGGCATATGGTCGATATGGCATATATCCATTTGGCAGTGACCTGTGAATTAGCTCTCAGTCTTAATAAAGACCAGAAGTCCCCCAGAATCGCTTTAGAAATGTTTGCCTAACTGTAGCACACAGATAGCCTCTTTTCCTCCTCCTGCCTCCCTCCCCATCATGTCATTTGCATCACAGACTCTCTCCTCTCCTCTCCTCTGTGGTCCACATCTCATTGCCCATCTAAGAGAGTGATTTTTAAAAGTGGAAAATAATGGCTTATTTCAAAGCAACAATCCCACTGCTGTTTGAAATGTCACCTTTATTGTGAAACCATTTAAATTTATACATCTTTTTCTTATTATCCTAAGAAGCTGAATGGATTTGGACGCAATGCTCCAGATTCCTCCCCCTCCCTCCCCCGCCCCAAGTGTTCGCCTTCATTTTTGCTTTGGAAAGTTGAGGCATAATGTGAATAGCTTGGACATGAAACAGAAGACACTAGTTATTCCTTGGGAATTGTTGTTTCAGTTATTCTTGAAAATAGTGTACTTGGCAAAATCTATTACCTTGAAAATGAGAAAATTGATTAAAAAAATGAGAGATTCAAAGAAGAGATGTTTCTGGTACTGGAATTCAAGTGGAGCCAAGCATGCCTGTGTTCCCGCAGGGACCTTTGCATAGGGCTGTGACCCTGTCTAGCCCATGCAGTCTTTCCTGGGACATGCTGGCAAGATGTCAGACTCAAAGAGACAGTTTTGTATGATCCACAGAAGTGAGGAGAGAAGACGCTCAACTCAGTGGTGTGGATTTCTGCTTTCCCACTTCTTGTCCTGATATCCTCTTTCAGAGGGAACCCTACAGTTTGAAGGGCTGCCATAAGACGTTCCTCTGTCTGAAGGCATCTGATACTTAATTTTATTTATTTATTTACAGTATTTCTACACTGTTCCACATCCAAACAGATTCCAGAGCAGTGAGGTTTAAACAAATTAAAAACAAGTAAAAAGATTTACAACAAAGTAACTTTAAGACCATGGCTGGTCAGCAAGAAGCAGCTTTCACGAATAAGATTGTCTTTAGCAGGCATCAAAAGAGCATCGAGTTGGACCCTGTTGGACCTCTCATGGCAGGGGATTCCATAGAAATGGTGCCACCATGCTGTAATCGCTTCTTCTGGCCAGGGGTCTGTGTAGACCCACCAAGGTAATGTCCTCTGGTGACCTCAGTAAGCAGGCAGGTTGGTGTGGGAGAAGGCACTCTCTCAGGTATCCTGGCCTCAAGTTGTTCAGGACTTTGTACACTGGCACTGAAACCTGAAACTGGGCCTGGTGCTAAATTCGTAGCCAGTGCAGTTCCTTCAGCAAGGAAAGTGCAAGCTGAGAAGAGGCGGTTTCCAACAACAGCTGAGCCTTCTGAACTGTCTTCAGACTCGCAGGAATCTTCTCTAGCACCACAATTCAAAAGCCTCAGTTCTTCAGCGCTTAGCCTTCCTTATGGTCCAGCTTTTTCAGTCATACATTGCAACTGGGAAAACCATAGCCTTGAGTAGATGCACTTTTGTCGGCAGGGTAACGTCTCTGCTTTTAGTATGCTGTCTAGATTTGCCATAGCTTTCCTCCCAAGGAGCAAGCATCTTTTAATTTCTTGGCAGCAGCCTCTTTCTTAATTGGTCCACTGTGGTCCTGAGTTGGGTTCCCCCTGTATCCCTTCTGAGTGTACCTGCATATCTGTGGTGCTTCCTGGCTGCTCCAGCCCCCACAGAGGTTTTTATTAAATTAAAATGAACTGTTTCATCATGATCCCCCTGCTTTTCCTTTCATGCATTTTCTCACTGTCTCCTGTTTCCAAGAGTAAAACAGGAAGATAGACATATCACTCAGCAAATGGAAGTAATGTGAGCAATGACACATCTGTTGTTAGGGGGCTGAGACTGAAGGGCAGAAGTGGCCACTTTTGTGGCTGGTCTTGTTGGGCACTTCACGGTGTTTCCATACTAACAATGGTAAATAGGGGTCCCAGGACCAGGCAACTGAAGAAGCTGCAGTGAGGTCTGGAAACCTTAAGACATTCCCTTGATTCTCTCCCTGGTTTCAGAAACAAATCCTATCATGCAGGAACTCCAGAACTGTGTCCAGAGGACACAACAGACCACAATGGTAAGATTTTACCATGGCTTCTCATGTTGTGTCATTTTTATTTGGGGTATTTAACCCCAGCTCACACATTAGCAATCAATAAGAATGGATATCATGTTCAGTTTATTGATTTTGCCTATCCTTTAACTAATTCGAAGTATTACAGTGCTAGTATTCATGGAATGAACTGGTTGGGAGATGGCTTGTCATTGATGTATCCATGTTTTCTTTTCATGTGAACTCATCAGAGAGCTTCAGCTATTGAAGCCACACAGAAATGATAACCGTGACGATAATGACGACGGTGTCGATAACGATAATATGCCATCTATGGGGAAACTGCAGCAGCAGCAACAACACAAGTGAGGTGTGTGAATGAACTGAGCATCTAGTTCCCACCCCACCTTCTGTAACATTTCCTGCAGGAGAAAGCTGGAATGGACTTAGGCCTGTAACTAGGCCTGTAACTCGGTTATAGGGTGATTCTGGGGACAACATGTTCCATACAATAGCAGTTTATGGGAGGGTGCAGTGTGAGCAGGAAAGGATCCTTCAAAACTGCCTTTCGTGGTTGTGGTTAATGCTCGGAAAACGGTGTGTGTTGCTCCTGCCCTGCCTGCTCTCTTTTCCCAGTGGAGTGAGAAGAATGAGCAGGTCCCTGCGGAACTAATCAGGAAGTTTCAGTGACGGAAATCAAACGCAGCAAATCTCTTCTTTCTTTGGGGCTGCGTTTTGCTTCCATCCTTTCGCTCATTCCCTGGCTTTTCCTCCCCCATCCCACCAAATCAAAAATGTGAGCATCCTGGCCTGATCGTTCAGTCCTCAGTATTTGGGATTACAATTTTCCAGCTCTTTCCTCTGAGCCATTTTCAAGTGCTCAACTTAAAACGAAAATGTTTCATTTGAGGCCAAATTCTATCTCCTCCCCCTTTTATATTTTCCCTCTCCCCCCCCCCCCCCTTTTCCCTCCTCCGTCTGGAAGGAAAACAAAGTGATTCAAATCAGGAAGCTAAGGAACTCTATGTATATTTTCCACTGGGATCTCATTCCCTACTGGATTCGGTTTGAGCTGATTGAAGTGAAATTTAATTCCCTCATCGTTTGCCATCATGCCATGTCTACAGCAAAACAAGCCTGCATCTGAATTTCAAATACATTGTAGAGTTATTCAAGCAGGGGAAATGATTGGGTAAGCCTTGGTGAGGGGAAGGGACACATAACTAGCAGAGAACCAACCGGGGTTTCAAGGATTTATAGCAATGCTGAAAATGTAAGGTGCATTGTAATTTTCTGAAGTCTTGTGTGACTGAGAACAGATCATCACAATACGAGCTCTGATCTACAGAGCTTAGCTTAAGGAAGGAGATGGAAAGTGTGACGCAATGGACAATGAATTGAGTTTGGGAACATGGCAATGTCTAACTTACTCCAAAGCATGTTTACTCAGGATCTTATGCACATTTACTTGGAATGGAAGTAAGTCCTATTGAATTAAATGGGGCTTAATTCTGTGTGTAGGATTGGGCCATGAGATCTGATTGATGGGTCACTGCAGCAGTGTGATGGCTTCTTTTCAAGTGGAGGGGGCAGTACTTAAGTTGCTTTTTCCAAACTGTGACCTCTAGTTGTTTTGGATTTCAACTCCCATCAGCCCCAGCCAACATGGTCAATGGTCAGAAATGCAAATAACTGTAGTCCAAAGCACATGGCGGGTACCAGGCTAGGGAACGCTGCTATAATATCTTCTGAATGAAAGAATCCTCAAGGATAGAATTGGCTGATGTGGCTACGTCCTTCCCATGCGCTCTGCCTATCCAAACAGGATTCCTCTATCCAAGCATAACTGGTGGTTAGGGGAATGAAGCAACAGGAAAGCGCACCAGAAACCTTTGTATCAAGCGTACATTTCCAATGCTCAGTTGACTTAAAATCTCTCCACTTTTACTATGTCACAGTGCTGTCATCAGTAGTGACAGTCATAACAAACATGTCCAAGATTGCTCAACAGATCATGGATGAGGGCGGGGGCAGGAACTGGCAGTCTCAGACCAAAATTTACCCCCATGGGAGTTGGTTATTTTTTTGTACCTTCTCTACAAAGACACGCAGGCTGTAGATTACACAGCTTCTATGGCAACATGAGTTGGCAACACGTTGTTTTAAAGATAGGGTGGGGATTCGGGCCTTGTATTCTTGCTTCAGAGTGTCTGCTCAGCAAAGCTGCTTGCAGACGAAGGTAATAAACAACAATGAATTTGCTGTCAAGCTTTCATTGTCGCTTACCACCGCTGCCTATTTATTTGGCAAGCCCTAGCATGGCCACTGAAAGGTAAACATTTGCCTTGGTTTTTTTACATTGGTGGGGTTGGAGGATTATCCCTACAGCGCTGGAAGAACTGTTTTTTGGTAAACCCAGGAATTAATTGGGACAAGTGCCTTAGATGTGATAACAATCACCACCACATGTGTAACTCAGTCCTATTGCTTGCAGGAGATGCAAAACCATGTCTACTTGAGCCAATGTTATGCAGCAAGAGGTAGTATCTGAAACCAGATACTTTTTAAAATTTAAAATGAGACCTGCAGTCCTAGCAATCTGCAGATTTGGAACACTTGGGATTAAGTCTCATTGGTCCCAGTAAATAAATGAGACCCTGACACCAAAGGAATGGAGTCCTGTGAATTCGGGATATCAAGGCTATTTAATCTGACTTGTTTTCTTAAGTTTACAAATCAGTAGGTAAAGAATTTGGAATGGCCAGCCCCTTTCTGTGGTCCCACTGAGATGGCAGCTACTGTGCAGTCATTCTTGGGCTGTTGAGCAAGGTACACTCCTGGGTACTGACCAAGTAGGAAACGTTACAGTCATATCCCCACTTCCTATACACCTGCCTACTCCAGGTTACCAGTATAGGCATTTGAATATCCCACAATGAACATCCCACAAAGTTCATCAATGGTAGTGGGCTACTCTCTTACTGGGAAATTAAGGTAAAGTATTTTTCCCATACAGGTGGTGGTTGCAAGCAGAGGAACACGATTTATTATATTTGGAGCTCACCTTTCTCTCACTGCGGAATTCAAGATGGCTACATGCAGTTCCCAGGTGGACTCCCTTCCAAGCTTAGGCCAGCCCCAGACCTGCTTAGCTTCAACATGGTGGATGCTTTATATGCCTTCAAACCAGGAAGATAAACATTGTTTCTAAAAGATTGACTCTTTCTGTATGCCCTGTTGGAGCAAGGCTGAAGCCTTCTAGATGATGTACAGAAAACTCCTAGGATATGGCCCTGTTGGGACTCTTAACACTTTAGAATTGTGCACTGGGATGTTTACTTGGACAGAAAACTAGCCAGAAAGAAGGCAAAGCTAAATGAAATCCACTTTGCCTGACATGCTAGCTTTCCAAGGGACTCTTCCCCACCTCATTCCTAAGTGTTGGTAAGCATTCAAACCTTTAACCTGCCATCTACAGTCTGAAGTGATTCATGGGAGCAACAAATCAGTCTTGACTCCTGAGCTGTGGACTTCTCCCAAGTGATTCACCAGAGCCCAAGTCTAGATGCAGCTAAACTGCTCTTCTAATTTTGAGGGTGGGGCTAACAAAACCATTATAAGAGTGGGAGTGTGGTATTTAGGCTGCTTTATTTGTTGAATATTGTGCTGTTGTATTGTATTTGCCTCTGAAATAAATTGCTCCTGACCATAGACAATGTGAAATGGGCTGGGCAGGGCATTACAGGGCAGTAAAAATGTAGAGTGTGAGTTCGCGAGATCAAACTAGAAACTGGGAAGTGGTGCAATTTAGAGTTTTGCTTCATGATTTAAACTCTGGACTATTCTTTCCCTGACTTAATTTGCAGAATCCTACCTAAGAGAACAAACTCTCCTTCAGCACCTGTGTATTACCAAAAAAAAAAAAGGCCACCAGCCTTAGCAGTTTGGAATTCCTGCTGAAAGCATAGAAAACAGCCCCCTATCAAACCAAGGGCCTCTCTCAGGAACAGAAAAAAGGGTTGGGCCTACCTGAGAGAACTCTGTAACTGTGATACTTTGGGAAAATGGCGTGTGGTGGAGCCCCAAGGCTCTTGTTTGCACCTGTGTGCCATGGTGATACAAAGTAAGCAGACCAGGTGTAATTTAAAACACACAGCCGGGGGGACATCAGCTGGTCCTGGAGCTAAAGAAGGGTCTTTTTCATCTTTCAAGCCCTTTTGGCCTGAGTGTTTCTGAAGGTTCCTGGTGCAGCTAGAATGCAGCTTTGCAAAGCTAGTGGGAAAGCTTGCCAGGTGGGCATAGCCTGTGCCATTCCCAAACATGTGCAATGCAGGTGTATAGCTGGGGAACAAGGAAGGCAGGAGAAAGCTGCTGTAGTGGTTTAGGGATGGTTGCTGAGGGAGAAAAGCAAATCATTTTAGCATGCTCCGGAGAATCTGGCTGGTCAGCCCAGCAAACACGTGCAGCCAATGTATCTGAATGTCTTTCCCTTTTTATGGACAAGGGGGTGGAAATGTGTGTGTAAAAGGACGAGCTTTTAAAACTGAGTTGCCTATTTCAGTATCAAGTCAAGGATAGCCATTTCTCTTTCTGTTGGAGGGAGTTATCAGCGATACACAAACTTTTTGCTGTTGATGTTTTTATGTTTAGGCAAAGACTAGGCTTCTGGAGTGCTGTTAGGCAGTACTCTGGAAGGAGGTGGGATAAGTAAGGCACACAAGGGTGTTTGTGGCAGAGAAGGTATGACCAGAGGTCAGCACTCATCAGCAGGGGCTAGCGGTACCATTTTCTCAGTTATCCAAGCCCAGACTGGTTTGTGCCAAATACACACATGCACTGATCTCTTGGGGTCAGTCCTTTGACCATATTGTGTTGTTACTGTGAACTGGTTTGGAATAAATAGAGCTAAAATGTAGTATGGAAATATTTTATTAATAAGTATACAGTGGGAAAGCAGGACAGCACTTAATGGATACTGATAAAATGTTAGCACTAGCTATGATTAAAATACAAAAGAACTGGAATAATAATAACAATAATATACTACTACTAATAATAATAATATAAACACTGTGCTTGTCTGGTAACCACTGAATATTGAGTCAATTTCTGGCTTTTGTACTTCTGGCTTATGATGCTTTGATTCATGAACTGTGAAATCCGATCCAGAGCAGGACAGTTTAGCAGCTAGTGTGAACCCAACACTTTATCAGGAGAAGGTATGGGATGCCGACAGCTGTGCCTATAGATGTTTGCTGCTCTTCATATAAGGTCTCTGCATTGCATGGTGCAGGGAGGTTCTAAATACAACCTGCACTCTTCGTTTCTCTGCAGCATGCTGAGACAGAACTACCCATGTCAGCAAATGTATCTGGCAAGACGACACACACACTGGTGTGTGCATGTGTGCGTGCAGGGGGTACTTGTACAGAAGAATCCATAGATGGGAAGGAAGGCGTACATAACCACTCCTATAGTCTCTCACTCTCCCCTGCAAATGCCCCATTCCCAGAGATTCCCCACCACCACCAGCCAGGCTTACTGCTGCAGCCCCCCTCCCCTGGCTGTCTTCATGATAATGTTATAGGGGAAACATGGGATAGGGAATCTTCCATTTTCTCCATAACATTTTGTCAGCAAGCCATTTCTGAGATCATGGATCTGTCAAACTAGTGTGCAAGCCCAGCTCAAGGGCTACCCCACTCAAGGCATCCCAACAGCTGAATCCTGAACAAAAAGAGAAAAAAGGGTCTTAGGGCTCTTGCTTAGGAATGGCACCCTTTCCAGTGATATTTAATGCTATGAAGGGATTCAATATATTTCTGTTCTTTTTGTATATGCAAACACACGCACACACCAGCTGTGTGAAACTGCCATTGTCAAATCGCTGATGTTTAAAAGGCATTCTGAAACGTGTCTGCTTTGCTAACAGCATCTCTCTCTCTCTCTCTCTCTCTCTCTCTCTCTCTCTCTCTCTCTCTCTCTCTCTCTCTCTCTCTCTCTGCAGCATTATCAACAAGGCAGTCATAAATCACTGGCTGTGCAAGAGGTGAAAAGACCACCACCATGTAACTCAAACAGGCTCAAAGTAAAAAGAATCCCTTCAGTCTGAGGGTGGTCTGTGAAAAGTTGGGAGGCACCTGCTTAGCAGTTCCTGGGGACACTAGCATCTGTGTAAACTTGCCCCCTCCCTATGACCGCAACCCTTATAAAGGTGTTGAATGAATGGGTCTCATGAAAAAAGGCTCTGTCTCAAACCGCCCCGAAGCTTTCTAATATACCTAACCAAAAACAGAGGCTGTGCTGTTCTGCAGGGGGATTATTAGAGACCACAGGGAAATCTATTAATTATGGTTACAAACTGATCTGTTTGTTGACTGGCGGACTGATTTCCATGCTGTGCATGTATGCATATTAAAAAATAGAATAAAAACCAAAAACAAAGGACCCCACCTTATACAGAGCATCTCCTCCAGCATTCTTTCCTCACCTCTCACTCTTCATTTCTCCAGATCTAATTATTTTGTGGTTTTTCTGCTGTTTTAATGCTAAACCATAAATTGCATGACTAAAGGGATCCCTCCTCCTCCTCCTCCTCATTAATTTATTTCATTTGTATAGCACTCCACAGCCAGACTTCTCTGGGCAGTATAGAAAATAGATGATAAAAATACAATAAAATCATTTTTAAAACTTAAAAGGCTTAAAACAGCTAAAACTGATGATTAAAAACCGACAATAGCACAGAATAGCAAAAGGTGACTCTGCAGGACACCTGATGATCACCCCCAAGCCCCTGGGTGGCCTCAGAGAAGGCCCTCTTAACCTGACACTGGAAAGATGACAGATTTGGCACCAGCTGGGCCACAGTGGGGAGGCTGACCCATGGATGTGGGGCCACCACCATGATCGTGAATGTGTTGGAAACAGAACTGTAGAAATGCTCGTAGGCAACACTGGCAAGGGCTCTTGGAGACACATGTAGCCCAAACGTGTCATGGTTTTTGCTTGGCTTTTTTCAGGCCAACTGCCACTCATGAGCATTTAACAGATGAAGATGGGATTGATATTGTCTGTGCCCAGTACTGCAAATATTTCTGCACACTCGCCTCGGGAGGCTTCTCTCGAACTGATACTGATAGCAAATTGTGTCATTGCCCTCTCGTGTGCTTTAACTCCTCCAGTCAAAGAAGGCTTGAAAGGAGGAGGTCCCAGCTCCTAGGGATGGTTTTGGTGGCCTGAACGAGGTGCTCCATTTGCCCTCCCCACCGGGCAGGCCCAGGGCCTGAGCAAGAACTGCAAATGATGCCTTCCCCGGCTGGTCACGTTGTTTTGACATCCAAGGCAGAAGAATCTCATAATAAAAATAAAGAATGATTTCCTTCCCTTTTATGAAATGTAATTGGTTGCCTGAGACAGTTTCTGGGAGAGAGATTAAATTCTCCTCTCCATTGTAGATAAGATTTCATGACACTCTCTCACAAACAGTCCAAAATACTATAGAAGCGCAGGGCTTTGCTTCATGCTCGGCAAAAGATACTCTGTTCATGCTCAGAAGGGCCCCTTTCTCCTTCAGGATTTATCTGTCAGCATTCCGACCAGCAGAGTTTATTTATTAGATTTAGAATAAATTGGATTTATTAGATTTCCTGCCCCTTAGCCAGAATGGCTCTCTGAACAGATTTTCACCCTCCCTCACAGCTGCTGGGAAGGAATAAAGCATCTTTTTAAAAATAACTCTCTCCCTGCACTAATTCACTTTGAGCACCTCTTGACAAACCGAGAGGCAATCCCTACCCAAAAGGACCTACTGAGCCCTCCGTCCCCATCCTTGTGCCCCGCAGCCATTTTGGACTGCAGCTCTGACCTGCTGGCAGTTCTGTTCCAGCACAGCTGGAGGAGCTCCAAGGTGGGGAAAGCCGTATTAAGCCATCTCGATTTTTGCCTGCCACGAGATTCTCCAGTGCAGTCTCTGTGGTATGAGCACCGAGTACCGATGACAGCTACAACATGTCACCCTTGATGCATCAGATGCTTCTGTGCAAGCAGGTTATTCTGAGAAGCAAAAGGCTTGCTGCTGAAGTGGAGACAAGGGAGCAGCTGCCTTTCATGTCAACCTTGCGCTTTGCACTTTTCTGTATTTTGTTCTAGGTCTCTGCATCAAAAGGCTTGACTGATATCTTTGCAAAGCTGTCTGCCATTTGCAAGGCTGTCCAGCTGCTGTGATTCTCTATGGCATTTCTTTAAGCTTGTCTTCAGAGGACATTAAAGTATAAAAAACTCCCCCAAGCTAATAGGTTCAAAATTGGTCTTGAGACCAGAACTTTCCACTATTCTTATTTGAATAGACATAGTTCCTTCCTTCTTCAAAGCAGTGGGTTCCTGGTATTTACTGCTCGGTCCTTTGAGGGTTTACTTCCCATCATGAAACCTGCCTGGAAGGAAAATGGCCAGCAGTGCAATCCCATATATATATCTATGACTGAATTAACGAGGCTTTGTTGCGATGGGGGCGGCATAGAAATGTTTTAAATAAATAAATGAATGGGGTTTACTCTCAGCCGAATTGGCATAGTATTGCAGCCCAGAAAGGGGGGGGGGGGGGGGGGGGGCTGGACTTCCCCCTTCTTGCCTACCCATGCTGCATCATAAATGACCCCCCCACACATACACTCCCATTTGTTTTAAATTTAGTTTTTGTTACACGTTTTAAAATAATTCATAAAAAAGGAAATATGTAACCACACAGATTTGAATATATGTCAACTGAACATAAACTTCAAGACACATCAATGTATCGACTGTATGTATCAATCTGAGAGTGGCATCAAAGTGTGTGTTGTACACACATATGTATACCTACTCATAAACATACATACACATATGTATATATGCACATGCATGCACAAGCACCCTGCTCTCAAAAACACTGTGGCATGAATGGGAGTCTTTAAAAAACACACAGAGAGAAACAATTTGTGATGAATTTTGGGACTGCTTCTTTCAAAGTCATTCCTTAAGAGCACTCTGTGTGACAACAGGCAGCTGCTTCAGGGATTTCCCTTCATAATTAGTTAATAAGCTCCCTGTGCTTTTCCTGTCTAATTAAGCTGCTCTGAAATCTTCCACTTTGTCAGGATTGCCAAAGTAATATAGGCAGGAAGACTACTTTAGGTGTTCCCCTCCCCCATCAAAAGGCAGCCTTTCAACAAAAGCAACTTGTTGCATGCAAACTTCCTTGCTCTTTGTGGACTGTGACTTGAGCAGCACGCGATGGCTTCCTCTTAGAATCAACTGTCAGGCATTTAGACCAGATTTGCCCCCCTACCCCTTAGGTGGCTGCCTCTACACCCCTCCCCTAGGTTGCCAGACTAGAGGCAAAAAAGATTGAGTTGCCCCCTCTGGCTTTGCTAACAGTGTTAAAGAGTGGAAGTTGGGGAGATGCTTTCCCCCACTCACACTACGCTTCCGCCTTCTGGCTTCCCAGATCCATGAGAGGCAGCCATGTCAGTCTGTTGAAGCAAAACCAATAGCGCTTCCTGCAGCCCCTCAAAGTAGTGGCCCCATCCTCACATTTGAGAACTTGAGAAATGGCTGTGGGCACTGCCATGAAATGGCTCTCACAGAAGATGATTTACTTCATAGCCACTGTAGGGGCCTGTTGAGTCAAAAGTTAGCTAAAGCATTATGTGATAGAGGGAGGGAGGGAGGGAGGGAGGGAGGGAGGGAGAGAGAGAGAAAGGGCCTAGAGGCTAGAAAGGGAGAGAAAGAAGTCTGCCCCAACACTTCCCAAGGTTTTTAAATTTTATTTGTGTGTGTGTGTGTGTGTGTGTGTGTGTGTGTGTATTTGAAGTGGGCAGTGAATGGAGCACCACACAGATATAGGACATACCTGGCTGGCCAGCATTAAATGCAGCAGGCTAATCACTTCTCCTGTAACAATGAGGCCACCACAGCTGAGCAACAGAGGTATGGATTACAAAATCCCTTGCTGCTCCAAGCCCAGCCTCCCAAGTAAGAGTGGGAACCAGCAGAATTCACGTGTACTGATGAGCATCCGCAGTGGAAAGTTCAATCCAATGAGTGCCTGTCATTGCTATCCAGTCATTGAAGGTATAAAAGAAGACTGCACCATGCATCCTGGGCTGATTGCCCTTTGCTTGTGATCCAAACTAGTCTCAAGAATAAAACTTAGATTCTTTTCCTCTCATTCTTGTCTTGCTTGATTGGCTTGCGCCTCAAGACCAGACATCATGATGTGCTTCACTGGGAACTCCTACCTTAAAGACTAACTTCTATTATGGCATAAACCTTTCTGGAATGGAGTCCAGTTCCAGTTCACAAAAACTTATCTCATAATAAATCTGTTAATCTTCAAGTTGCCACAAAGGTCCTGGCTGTTACTTCTCTTCTCAAAATTTTTAGAAGTTTGCACTCATTTATTCTGCTGCTCATTTACTTTGGCATGGGGAACATAAGCAGCCTTATACCGAGCCTTCTAGCCTAATATTACCAACACTGGCTGGCAGTCTCTTTTCAGAGTTCAGGAAGGAGTTTTTCCAAGCCCTATTCAAAATACTGGGGATCATTGGAACCTGCTACATGCAAAGCAGAGGCACTGCCACATTGAATTACACCCCCACAATTCTGTACTGTTGT
>NW_025336221.1:2213047-2230066 GCF_004798865.1 Varanus komodoensis | reverse complement strand
GTGGAAGATGCAGGAGGGCCTTTTCATAAGCGGTGTCCTTTTGCTGGTGGAACGAAGGAGTGACTCAACACGTGCAGGCTATACGCCTTTCAGCTCCTGAGTTACAATCTTTAAACAGCATTAACAAGAGGGATTGCATGGCTGTGGGAGTAATTTTATTTCATTTGCTACATAGCACAAACAAACCTCATATTCCAGTAGACTCATATGCAGTGCTGTATATGCTCACCAGTTGTGGAGAGGATTACTGGGAAGGTGCTGAAGTACCCGTGTCCTACTGGTGAGTTTTCTTGTGGGCAGCTAATGAGCCATTGTGTGAACAAAATGCTGGACTAGATGGACCTTGACCTGGGACAGCTGTGTTGTCCTCATCTTCTTATGTCCTATAACTGAATGTGAGCAAAAGAAAACACCCCCCACCCTGCAAACGTGGCTTTTCTCAGAAGCTCACATAAGCCAGTTTCCTGAAAAACTCAACCTTTGTTGAGGTAAAAGAAGACTTTTTAGCCTTTCTGGGCACAAATACATTGGAAATGTTTGTTCAGAGATACCTGCTAAAATCTCAGAAGCAAGCAGGTTGCCTGTATTCCATCAGCCAGAGGAAGGGACTTCAATGGCTTTCATCTCCATGGCTGATAAAACCAGGGTAAACCAATAAACATTGCAGATTGTTATGCAAAATACCAAAAATTATGCAGATTTGCTTAACTGATATAAAGTACACAGCTTCTACATTCTACAAGTCAGTGATTTTCTTGCCCCAGAAGTTGGATTGCCTGTCCGTGGAATTTTAAGACTATATACAAGCCTGCTCATATTCCTGCTAGATTTTCCACTTCCCGCACCACTGACTTCATCTTAAAACATCCATATCGTTCTCTTGCAGGATGTGTGTGCGTGGGTGGTGTATGCACGTATAGATAGACAGATATATTTTCCTCTGCTCTATAAAAAGCACTGATTGGATTTAAATATGAAAGGCACTATAACTTGCACAGGTTCAGCCTTTGGTTAAAAGTCCAGGATGTTAAAAGGTATATGGCTGTTTAAAATGTCTTTCATTATAAATATATCCAGATATTTCTGCTGCAGTTTTATGAGGCAGCGTTGAAAGCTTTTGTAATATAATGATCTCACGTTGTTCATACATGTGTCATTGTTCTCTTTCTCAGTTTCCTCAGCCTAATGTCAAAATAAATTAAACGAAGGCTACTATCCTAGCTTTGCTTATGTGGGAGAATTTCCCATTCAGCTCTATAGGACTTACTCCTGGGAAAAAATACTGAAAATTGGGTTGTGCAGCTGCCATTCTAAGAACCTTGGAAAAGTCCCACTGGATCAGAATAAAGGCTCATCAAGACCACTGTCGTCTTTCCCACCAAGACCAAGCATGTCTGTCTGGATACTTTCAAGCAAGGCATAACGGGGATGACCATTTCCTGCTCTTTCACCCCAACATCTGATATTTGGAGGAAAAGTGTGTCTGGACTTAGATGCTCTCTTTCAATATCTTAACACCTGCTTGCAAACCATGTTTCTGCTCCATAGTAAAAACTATTAAAAACAAAACAAAGCTAGGAACATCCAAAAACACTATCTGAAAATACCAGGTCATGTATTCCCACATCAGTGGTTACATCCAGGGATCTGCTTTCCTCAAAAGGAAGGGACTTTGCTCAAGAGGAAAGGTTCAGTGGGCAGAAGATCCCTCCCAGCTTGGTGGGAGGAAATTGTCCAGGCCCCAGAGTTCACACATGCAGCATTGGCTCCTGACTCTGAATAGTATTTCCAGGGGGCTGGAGGGGTCGCTGTGGGAAGGAAAGTGCTGGAAAAGCCACTTTTGTCAGTGGCTTAGGATGTTTGAATACCTGAGGTTTAGTTTCTGTAACCAAATACAAAGGAGGCCAGTATTCTCCTTTCAAAGTTTTGAAGAAGAATAGGAAACTGGCAGGTGAAACTTGCGTAAGAGGCAGGTGGGAAGGAGGAAAACATCATTGGCTGAATCCTTCTACACACCCATGGAAGGCACAGCAGTCTTCTTGTCCTCATTGTCATCTGGTTCTCCTGGAGGGATAGCAACAGATCATGCAGACTCCAGGCTGAGAAGCTAAGAGGACAAGGACAGCTCTGAAAAGGGAGCTGTTTTGCCTGGGACTTGAGACTCTGACATGCATCTGTTGGATGAAGTGGTCTGCCCTGCAGCCTTGGAAGGGTATTCTGTAAGTACTCTCAGAGACCCTCTATGGTTCCTTGATGCTTGGACCTGATTCTGGCACATAGAGAAAGAGACAAGTGGAGACAAGTGGAAACGCAATTCAACATAAGCATTGTGAAAGGGAAAGAAAATGCATCTTCGAAAAGCTGGCCAATTGATATGGACGTTATCCACACTGAGCCCTACATCCATATGGGTGGCAACCTTCTCTTCCAAAGGACATGTCTGGAGGCCTGGAGACACACAGTACTTCATCTGACCTTCTAGGAAGCCTGTCTGAGGGCTCGTAAAGAAGCCCCATAATCCCAGAATTTTTTCCTGCTTTCCTTTTTGTTGGTCTCTAAGCAAGGGGGGAAAAAACAAGCCTGCATTTTGCATGCTTTCCCCCATCTCCTGATCTGAAGGAGGTGAAAGGCAAACTTTCCCTTTCCAGTCTTCATCCCAGCATTCTTTTACTATGGCTCAGTGGGGGGCCAGAATTCCATCACAGGCCTCCAAACAATGTTCTCTGGGGACATGTGGATTGCAGAAGTACCGCCAAGATGCAGGAGCTCTTCCTTTGAAACACAATGGGAATAGCCCCCCTCCGCCCCCACACAAACACCGCTGCTCTCAAATGCTCTTCTCTTCTATAGCCCTATGATAAATCTATAATATCAACTTTAAGGGAAGGTTGTAAATAATAGAGCAGATATCCTATGGGATAATTTTGTAAGGGGTAACAGAGGTAGAATTACTTGATGACATTAGAAATGAAGGGAGCTCTTAACTTGGAGATCAGCAGAGCAATAGGCTGAATGAAACGTGCATAAATTGTCTGAGCATAAGACGCAGCTACCCTCAGGAGGTTGACTAGTTTGTTCGTTCGTTCTTTCTTTTTTAAGAAAGAACTGCACTTTTTAAGAAAGAACTGCACAAGACTGCACTTCTTGAAGACATAAACATTCAGCCAGTCCTTTTTCTCTTTTTTGGCTGACTTGGAGCCTTCTGGAGTTGAGCATCCACCTTTGATGTGTAAATAATGAGTGACTGCTGATGATCAAAGAGTGCTAGTTTGATAGACAGGATGCAGTTCCTTCTTATTTGATATCCATCTACTATGACTGTGGCCCCATTGTGGCAAGCTCAATTAGTCAGATAAGGTGGCATCACTATGATATTACATTTATACCTCACCTTTCTTCCTCTTGCAAGACACCCAAGGTGGCCTGCAAGGCTCTCCTCCTCTCAGTTTTTTCCTCACAACAACAACCCTGTGAGGTAGGTTAAGCTGAGAATCAGTGACTGGCCCAAAGACACCAGAGAGCTTCAGGGCTGAGTGGGGATTAGTACCCAAAGCTCCCAAGCCCCAGCCTAGCACTCTAACCACTGCAACAGACTGGCTGTCACTACTCAGATTTTGGCACCCAAATAAATGAAATATTCCCCCATTTAGAGGCCCTGGCTTTGGTTTGCTAACAAAAATAACTGGCTCCATTACCAAATCAACACTACTTGCAATGCTATGGAGCTAAAGGTGTAATATCTTGCAACAGCTGTATATGCAGATAGGTACAGCTGCTAAGATGCAGCTTCTGCATTTGAGTCCTGTTGCCCACCCTTTTCCTTTGGCTGCTGTATAAGAACATAAGAGCCCATTTGGATGAGACCAAAGGTCTGTCTCAGTCAGCAGGGTGTTTCTCAGAGCCTGCCTTGTACAGCACCTTGCAAAGTTCAGGACTTTATAAATAGTAACCAGCTGGATCCAAACGAATGCTGCAATCCTGCAGCATTTCCCTGGGCGTAGGCCTGCTGAACTGAGAAAGCCAGCGTGGTGTAGTGGTTAAGAGCATGGGACTAGGACTCAGACGATCTGGGTTCTAGTCCCCGCTCAGCCATGGAGCCAACTGGGTGACTTTGGGCCAGTCACAGACTCTCAGCCCAACCTACCTCACAGGCTTGTTGTGGGGATAACACTGAGAGCAAGAGGAGGGGAATGATGTAAGGCGCTTTGAGATCTTTAAAAAAGAAAAAAAGGTGGGATATAAATCTAACAAACGAATGAACAAACAAACTTAATTACTAGAACTTAGTTTTGAGTAGAAACCTATAGGGTTGCCTTCTAAATTAAATTTAGGTCCTATTTAAACCAGTAGGGCTTGAATTTAATCATGAAAAACTTGTCCTACTGATTTCCATGAAAACAAAGTTCAGTTTACTCAGTCTCAATCCAAGCAGATGATGATAGCATTTCCCCCCACTCCTTGTGGCTCATTCTGAAGGACCAGAATGCTTTTAATGTTTGGGTTCATTTGAAGCTCATCCCTAAATTCATATGGTAACAGTCAAACATGAAACACATTTGGTTCTTCTGCGTTTTAAACTAGAGAGTGGATTCAGGTGCATGTGTGTGCTTGTTTCACACATTAGAATTTAGAATCACAACAAGAAAAGCTGTGATTCACTGAAACACACCCTGTGCAGCCACAAAGGATTCTTGCAAAACATTCCAATTTTCTCTTACCGTGTTCCCTCTCTGTCCAGTTTTCCTCATGTGAAAGTTTGTGCTGCTTCTACTGAAGGTAGCTGGACCATGTGGCTGCACCAGCAGAATGTCTTAAGCTGGTTTATGGCAGCAGACCCAGTTCTGCCAGCATAGAGGGAGAGAACCAGGTTTCAGCATGCTTTTGAGAAGCACAAAACTGGTGTTAGCACACCCGTTCCCATCCTGGATGATTTGGATTTCAACTTGCAACAGCCCCAGCCAGCATGGTCAATAGCCAAGGATGCCTGATAGATACAGTCCAAAACATCTGGAAGGCACTGAGTTGGGTGAAGGTACCCTAGATCTTCCCAATCCATAGAATTCCTATGGCTGACTTAGGGCTGTGTTCAAGCATGGATTTTGGCGCAGGCTTAACCACGCCTCCTCCCAACAAGCAGCATTTTGCATTGTTTCACATACCACAGAACTGGTCCCAGGCCCAGGGACTCCTGAATCAGGCTATTGCAGAGCCAAGTGTGAGATTAGCAAAAGCACACTGGCATCTGGTAGCACAATTTTAGCCAACATGCTGCTGCTCAGGACCATGGAAAAACGGGGGTTTCAGAATGAGGCCACAGTGAAATACTGTGGAATAGATCATCTGGTGATTGTCTTGGCTTCTTTGCACTTTCGTTGCTGAGGCCACTGCCAGGGATGTGGGCTGAAGAATATCATTTCACCAATGCCTGCCTTCGGAGGAATATTTACTTATTTATTGCCAGGACAAACGGTTATTGGACACCAAAGCTGTGGCTATTGAGTTGGATCCAGATTTAGGTGCAGGGAACTGGGCTGACAAGAGCAAATTTCTCCCCTCCTTCTGATGGCAGCCTCTACATCCCCCTAAACATGCTCTATCGAAGGTCGGGGGACCCTGAAGAAGGGTGAGCTGTCGGGAGGCAGAGACAAGGGATCAGGCAGAAGCACCCTTCCAAGCATGCAGAGCACATTCTGGAACTCAACCCTTGTCAGAACCTCCCTTCTGAAACAGCCTGGATGAAGGCAAAGCAAGCTCCCCATGCTGGGTCCTCCTTCCACAGTTCTTCTCCCATGCTGCTACTGGCTGATCTGCATCTGTGCTATCCCCCTGTTCACATAAGATTTTGGACATCCATGGATCAGCACCTCAGTTCTTACAATGCAGGTGGTAGTGAGGAAAGTGCAAAGCCACTGCCAGGAGCTGAGCAGGACTGGACTGGACTGGACTGGACTGGACAAGGGATTCTTGCACAGGCTGGCAGAATGTTCACGGCTGGCCTGAATGTTTGGCAAATGGGCCAAACAGTCTCACCTGTTATGATCCTATGAAGTGGCAAATGCCTTTAAAGTTGGCAGCCCTGCATTCGGTTATGCCTGCCTGTCCTAGTAAGAGAAGCAAGGCCTCCTTTTGAAATAGGACCCAGGATTCTGACCTAAGTGCTCTTGAAATGTTTCCCCAACCACAATCTGTCACTTGGGATGCAGAAGTGCAATGTAAAAATTCACCTTTGTGCATATGTGTGTGTGTGTGTCTGTGTCTGTGTGTAAGCGGCACAGAATCATTAAATAACAATAAAAGAAATCCTTGGAAATCTCCCTGGGGTGACAGTAATTGACCCAGGAATTTTTCAGTACAAGGGCCGTATTTTTTTTTATTGTAATAACCATGCAGAGATGTAGACATGGATCTCCATTGGGGGATACACCCCCATTGTTCTTCTCAGCCCCGATGCTTTGCCTTCACCCTTTGAGCTTTTCAGAGGCTTGAGATTATTTGGTTTCTTTGAAGAACAAAGGGCAAAAGAAAAAAACATTTTTTAGATGACTGGCTATTTTGATCTACTAGGTCTGCTCACAGTATGATGGAACGAAAATCAGCAATCATTAAGGAAAAAGCAGAGGAGGAAACATAATCAAAAGGAGAAGTGCAGAAGCTTGTGCTCTTCTCTAGTCATAGGAGTTGGGGGGCTTATGCTAAGGTATTGCTTCCTGCTGTGGCACTGGATATATTTTGCTAGCTTGGATACGCCATCTCCCTTGGCCACCCCCAGGCCCCGTCTTGGCCTCTCTTTACTAATATGTGGAGAGTGGACCTCATAATTTCAGACGGACGGGGCTCCATGCAATTCAGGTGGTGCCTGGAAGTTAACAGCCTTGCTGCGTCCTGGCGTGCTTGACATGGCAGCAGCAGTATGCTGAATAGGGAGGGCAGCATGGCGAGGCAGGGCTGGCACCGGGGAAGTGGGAGCCGCTTCCACGCATGGAGCTTCAGCTGTGCACTTGGTCTGAAGCCAAAGCTGACCTTTCACATCCCAGGCCAGGTCTGGTAATGGGCTTTGCTGGCAGGCGATGCTGTTGGGTGGGATCCAAATCCTGTGTTCCACCAGTGGAAGGACACCACCAACAGATCAGGGCTTCTGCACCCTGCTGCAGCTCCCACACGCCCACCAGATCTGTTCTAGGGGTTGAAGGGGCTCTAACAGCCTTGGAGGGTGCACAGCAGGAGTGGCAGTGCAGAGAAAGAGCAGAGATGCAGAACCACACGTCTGTGAGTGGTGTCCTTGCACCAGTGGAACAAAGGCTCTGGGTCTGGCCCAGTAGAACTGCCCGCATGATCCCCATCCCTGACATAGGGCATTTGTAGGAAACCATGGGGAGCTACCCACATGAAAAGAAGATGATCAGGAAGCAAGACTGCTCAGTCGGCTGGTCTGCTTGTGGAGTTCTCAGCAATCAGTGAGAGTTTCACTGAGAGCAAGAGTCAGACATTAAGGCATGTAACTGCACTTGACCCATCATGCAGCCTGCTCAGCCTGATACTGACTACACAAGCACAGGAGGCCATTGCACGCTCCTGGCTGGGGAGGAACCCCTGTGGGATCCCTAATATAGCTTGACTAGCCCTGTATTTTAGACCGTGTCGTTATGAACTGTAGTGGCATCCCTAGTTTGTGCCACAGGAATGAGGTGCTCAGACAGACAAGACTCAGCAAAGGCAGCAGATTTACAGGGCCAGGTGGAATCTTACTGGCCTATTGTGCTACCTGATCCCTGCTGATTTAGGAGGTGCAATACCCCCCTTTGGCCATTGGCAGAGATGGTGCTGCAGTCCGGCGGAGAGTTCCTTCTTCTGCCGAGCCACTGGGAACCCCTCAGTTCCATGACTAAAGCACCCTCATGCTGTACAAGTTGGATCATTATTGTTCTTCGCTGATTCTGTAATCTGGGACAGCAGGGATATCCTATCCCAAGCCTTGGTGATGCTTTCAAATGTTTCCTTTCCTGCGATGTTGGAAGCAGCCATAGGAAAACAAGATAACTATGGAAGAACATTACTGCTCCATTACCATGGAAAACATGCATAGGGCAGCCCTCAGAAGATTGCACAGAAAATTGCTTGTGGATCTGCACAGTTTGTCTCTTGGTTTTTCCGCACCTTTAAGCTACAGTGATCTGAGCTGTTATGTAAAAAATGGCATGGAAATTTCCTATTCAAAAATGCAGCATCTACTTTCCTGTCTTGCAGTTAGTGAACAGAGAAAGCTGCCTTGTATTTAATCATGCCATTGGTTCTTCAAGCTTAGCATTGTCTGCATCGATTCACAGCAACTCTCCAGCATTCCAGACAAGTGTCTTTCTCAGCTTTTTTCAGAGATGCAGGGGATAAATCTCAGATCTTCTGCATTCAGACTGGATGCTGTTTCTCTCCTTCCACCCTGCTGCATTACTGGGAGACCTGAATGTGTTTGGTAGATGCACAGAGAAGACAAGGAGCAGAACATCTTCAGGAGCCCTAAAGATGCATCATGACCTTTATCGCATCCATCCGCCTGTTTAACCTTTCTTCTTTGTCCTTCCAAGGTGTGCATGTATTTGCATTATCTAGAACTCTGTATAATATATATAGAAGTCTCATATTGATTTACACAAAAACACCAGTGATGCATTACACAAAAACACCAGTGATGCAAGTGTCAAACTATCCACTGAGGTGCACGCAATTATAAGCCCTGCCCCCCACAAACCTTTATATTTATTCATCAGAATATTATTATACCTGGACTTTTCATTTAAAAATATTCAAAACAGCTTGCAATGTCTACGAAAAGAAGAAAGCATAACAAAAGAATGAGCAATTAAACACTGACAGAAGACATGGGAACAACAACAGGAATGACAGTAAAAACTCATGTTTCAGAGCACCAGTGAAATAATAATCACCTCAGTCTTCCTGAAAAAAATGTTTTGCAGAGGACAGTTAAAAATAATCAGATCAATAATCTCTAGGCAGCAAATTCCAAAGCAGAAATTCCTCAGATGTTAAAAGGGAAGGAGAGACTTTCTAGGTGATTCTATTGAGTGGATGGGTTTGTATGAGAGCAGATGGTACTTCAGGTGTCCTCATCTTAAGCCCTTAGGGCAGCGGTATTCAGACTTGAGATACCTGAGGAACCCTTCTCAATGTGAAAAAGCAGTGCAAAATTCATTAATAAATATGTTTCATGTAATACATTTTATTTGAATGTAGTAACATTAGTAATGTTACTATTAACATTGCAATGAATTTCATACAATGTAATTTGTTAGTAACTAATACTAAATTTACAGATCACATGCTAAATTTTAGTATAACAACACTAACAAATAATATGAAAAATATACTTCATTTTAATGACTTGAATGTGCTTGCTTTTGCCACAAATAAAATCAAAATTTGGTGTTACTGATGACAGTTGCATGCTCACTTCTGGTTCTGCATCTGTTTTGTTCCTGTAATCTGAATCTACTTAAATGAAACCACTTTGAGTTTAAAATGAATTTATCTGCCCTTAAAGGTCTGTTTGTAAAGGCTCTAAATTAAAGTGAACGGACACCTTACTTGTCATAGACTTCACTCTTTTAAGTTGAAACAAAGCAATGAAGATCTTGCAATTTCAGTGCAAACCCAGAGCAAACCCCTGGATGATTCTTATGGAATCCCAGGGTTCTGGGGAACACAGTGTGAATACTGCAGCTTTAGGGTTTTGCAGGTAAAGATCTGCTGTGCCACTTTGTGGACCAGCAGAATTTTCTGAGCACTTTTCAAATGCAGCCTCACATACAGTGCATGGAACAATCTTGTTGTGTCCAAGGCATGTGTCCCCATAGCCCAATCCATTAATCTGGTGTGCCAGCCTATGCTAGGCAAACACACTCCTGGCTGAAGCCACCACGTGGGTAACCAAGAGCAGAGCTGCATCTAGTGGTAGCCCAGCTGGTGGGCTTCCATTATTTTCCTGATGACTCTGGGCCAAGAGAGGGGAAGGAGAGCCACAGGGCACTGACATTCTGCCCTGCAGCCACTGGAAAGTGTGTTCCTCAGCTCTGGTGGCTTCTGAGAATCTCTAGGATCGCTCACACACTTTCAGCCTCATCTCTGCCAGCAGGATGCCTAAGCAGTGGCAGGCAGAGATTCTTCAGGAAGCTGAATTTGGGTCCAGCACCAAATTCTGTACTCTCCTGAAAGTATCCCAGCCAAAGAAATGCAGCTTGTGCCGTAGTTAAAAACAGTCCATGCGAAACATTCTGCAAATAAAGCAGCCAATAGAGGGCTGAACTATGTGGTGCATATCTTTACTCTAGTGTATTTACATAGGACCCTCGTTTGGACCAGGACTGTTGTGTTCAGTGCAGGATAACCTCCCCTACTCATTTTTGGGCTGACTGGTGACGCCTATCTCTGTCCAGTGCAACCTGTCTTGAGCTTTATCAGAATTTTATAGGTGCTATCCATGGTGCTGCACCCCCCCCCCCAAATAGGTCTGCTACCATGTGACACCAGGGATAGTGCCTATGAAACTAAAAAGAAAAAGCTGCCATTAGCAGGCAGCTTGACTCATGCAGGAGACACCAGCCTCCCCCTGCTCAAAGTTCCACCTCCCACACAATGGTGTCCAAAAAGGAAAGAGAAAATCCATGGAATCAGTGGAAGGTTTTATCTTCTTACAATGCTCCATGAGGACGGGGGTTTGGGGATGACATTGTGGGGGGGATAGTAAGCTCCCTCTCCTGGAGTGCTGCTGTCACAACCCAGTTTAGGTGCTTATGTGAGAGTAAATGAACGTTATCATACACAGCTTCAGTATGCCTGGGTGGCAGGGAGTGGCAGAATTAGGGAAGGCAGAATTTGGTATCCACATTTTATTATTTATTTATTTATTAAAACATTTCTATGCCGCCCCATTCGCCGAAGCCTCGGGGTGGCTGACAACATAAAGTCTATGTCCTGTTTTTGAGTCTCTTTAGCACAGTCTCAAGAAGAAAATGTTTGGGTTGCTGAAATCAATCCAACCAATGCAAAAATGCACACAAAAGAAATCCTTTGGGTTTGCCTGCTGTCTGGAAGGGCTGTGGAAGACACTGTCATATGGCCACTAAGATTCAGCAGCTACTCCGGGCAGCTTCTGTGCATGGCATGAGGGAGGAGGCCACCTTGTCTTTGCCTTGGCTTTAGGTAGCAGAATGTTTGGGGCCTGCCCTGATGAAGGCAGTTAATCACCTTTGGAACAAGGCCAGAGCCTCAAGGTAGCCCAGGGTCTGCTTTCCACAGCAGGAACAACTCTGCTCATGGGAGGTCCCTCTGCCTAATATTGCAGGATGGCCCTTTCCCCACCATACCAGAGCTTATCCATTCAGCAGGGCCTCTTGACTGGGGACTGGAAATGACCTGGGCAAGAGGGGTGGGGAAGCCCACCTGTCAGCACAGTTGATCCAGCTTAAATGTGGATCCAGCTCTACTTCTTTCCTTAGCTCTGTATGTAATACTAGAAGAATCAGTCCCAGAGAGCTCACACATTTTTGACTGCTACTTCATTCAGAGTGAATATCTGGGGACAGAAGAGGGCAAGTTGCCTCCTCCTCATTCCACCACTGAAGAAGTCTTGGTGGTGGACCAAAACCTTCCTGCTGATGGAAGTGGATCTGGATCTGACCAAATGTTTTTTTTTAAGTTGCATCATATACATAATATATTCAAACTTGTCCATAAGGATGAGACTCTTCTAATTATTTATTTCTATTTAAAGAGGAAGGAAAATATTCACATCTATAACAGGAACACCTTTCCTGTGGGCCTCTTTGGGGCTCATGGCCTGTGTATAGAAATGGAGCAGGTTGTTCCAAAGCTGAAATGCATTTTTTTATTTTGATGATAAGAGTATTTCATAATTTCCTCTTCTACATGGCACTGGTACTTCTAGCATTTTCCACATGCAGCACTGTCCACCTGGCTTACTTCATTTTTTCTGATGTCAGGGATGTGACAAATAAACTAAATATTTGTAAAAAGCCAATGCTTAGTGTTGGAAGTGGCAGATGTTACTAGCAACATGAGAAGTTGGTTCCGATCTTAGGTGCTTGTGCATCTGATATGGGCTTTCTACATTAAGGTCCTAAATTATACTTGCAACTTTTCTGGCAGAGTAGTGCAGCAAGAGTGTTTCTCATGCATTCCTGTTTGCATCCTGTGCTGTGTTCTGTGCTAATTTCATTTGATACAGACTTTTCTGTTCTGTTAAAAATGCCCAGAGGAATCACAATTGATATTAACAACCAAGTTCAGCCCAAGGGATTTGTTTTTATGGAGTGTGTGTGTTTGTGTGTATGTGTGTTAATCCTTGGACAATGAGGCCTCGTAACTTTCTTTGATGGAGTGCAGGTGAGGCTAGTGAGGGACCAAGCTATCAGGGAATGCAACAGGAAGAACTTGGGGCCTTTCCTTTATGGAGATTCCATCTCTTGGACTCATCTTTCCTTTATGGAAACCTGCTGTCTGTGGCTGGGAGTTCTTTGAACATGCTGCTTCTCAGCAATACTGACCAGGCAGCATCCCTTACAAATGGGAAGGGGTGCAACTCAGTGGGAGAGCACATGCCCTGCTTGCAAAAGCTTCCAGGTTCAGCTGCCACCACTTCCAGGTAGGGCCAGGAAAGACTCTGGTCTGAAGCCCTGCAGGAGCTGCTACCAGTCAGTGAGGAACAGTGTCCTTCATTGTGTGAGGCCTGTGGGCTGCTGGCAGCTCCCAGCCATCTCACGCGATCACCTCTCTGCCTCTCTCATTCTCTCACTCTGCTTTTGCAGCAGCCGCTCAGTCTCTTCAGGGGCTGCCTAGCTTGGCCTTGTAACTGACTTCAGCAGTGGGGGGGGGGCAGCTGTGCTCTGGGCTACCAGAGGTGGGGTGGGGGCTTCAAGGGTGGGAAGTCAGGAGACCAGCTGCTCATGAGCTGGAACATGGCACAGGTGGGTAGGAGAAGAGGAGAATGCGGAAGCAATCGGCCAAGTGGCTGTGATGGGGAAGGAGCCTGAAAGACAAGGAGCAATGTGTCCAGCTAGCTGCAATGTTGCCCTGTGCAGCTGCTGGGGAGAATCTGAATGTGCAGGTGAGGAGACAGAGCGATGCAGATCTGCAAAGGGTTTGGTCCCTGCAGCCAAAGCATTCCCTGCTTAAAAAATAGTGCAGGTGGCTCACTAAGCCAGATGGATCACTTGTCCCACACAGCAAAAGGCAGGCTCCTATGTGCTTGCCCAAGTTTCACACAATCTCTTGCAAAGAATGCTGAGGGTTTGTGCCCAGGTGAGATACAGCTCTCTGTCCCTGCCCTGGCTGAACAGTGCAGAAGGAGAGCAAAGGTGACATGCCACATGGGTTCTCAGAGGGCCCTGTATAGGGCTATGTCCCCCTTCCCCAGGCAGCTGCTGGCATTAGCCCTGCAGCCGGCCCATGCCATAATATAATGCTGGTGAATGGTATTATTTGTGTCATTATCTGTGTTGGCATTAGAAGCAGGCATCTTCTTTTATATCATTATGGGGTGTGTGTGTGCATGTGTGTGAGTTTGCGTGTATTTTTGTTAAAAATGAAAAAGTTCAATAAAAGTAATAACACAGACACATAAAGTAGCACGTGCTGTTAGAATAGCAAGACAAACATCTATTATTGTGGGAGCCTCTTAAAATCAACCCACATGAAAGTGGAGGAGAGCAAAATATCTTGAAAGAAACATCAAGCACAACTGTATCACACAACCAAAGGACAACCATTTCTGAATAACTAGCCCACAATGTCTCTCGCTGTAAGCCAGGTATATTTCTCTTAGAATTTGCATCACAATAAAAACAAAATTCAATCTTTATTTAAGTTCTAAAATCACTTTTGCATCTGAGCTTTCACATGTGTAGGAAAAGTGCTTTGATCATTTGAATGCGGAAGCCACCAATTCACACTAGATACCGTGTTTACTCTTCATGCTTTGTTGTTGTTGTTGTTCTTTGAAAAGATTAGAGTCAAAGAAAAGAATGCAGTTCCTATGACCTCATTACCATTTGCATGGTGGATCCAAACCTCTTTACAGGAGCTCCAAGCTGGATCTGAATAATGTCTTCGAGGGGCAAAGTAGGCAGTGGGGGCAGCCAGCCAGGACATTAGCAAATGCCACAATTAACAGATACTGATGAGTGTCAGTCCTGGGAGATAGTTTTCCCGCTGCAGCTTTGCAAGCAGGCATTTCCTGAACTTGCGGCTAGATGGCTCTCTTTGACGCATCCGCTGTGAGTCTCCGAACTGCGGCTGACGGCAACACCAACCTATTTACATGGGGCTGAAGAGAGCAAATTCTTCCAACCCAAATTTGCTTGGCAAACTGCGCTATTTTTTTTTTCTAACTCAGATCTTTTGTCCATCCCCGTTTGTGGATAGCGCTGGATTTAAGGATGGGGGGAAGGTATGCAAAGTTTAAAGCTGAATTGCAAGAGCAAAGCTTTGGTTCCCTGCTCCACCCCAAACACATTTGGGTGCTTGGTGGCCATTGTGCTGTAGTGCTTAAGAGCATGGGACTGGGGCTCAGGCAATCTGGATTCTAGTCCCTGCTCATCCGTGGAGCCAATTGGGTGACTTTGGGCCAGGCACAGACCCTCAGCCCAACCTTCCTCACAGGGCTGCTGTAGTGAGGATAAAACTGAGAGCAAGAGGGAGAGCATGATGTATGCTGCTTTGAGTTCTTTGTAAGAGAAAAGGTGGGAATAAACCTAATAAATAAATTTGAATTGATTGGCCATTGTTTGATTTGTGTAGAATTTTGTTTCAGCACTGTTGTGTTGTATGTAGACATCAATAAAAGGCCATTTGTCAGAGATTTTTCAATCCCAGAGTTTTTAAATAGATCTGTGGGCCTTCTCCATGGCAGTCCCTTCACCCCTTTGAGAGAAGGAGGCTGGGTGCTGATAGGAATCCTTCCCTCCCAGCAGTATACCCCTTCTTGCCCTCCTTGAAACATAGCAACATAGAAACAGCACGAATGAGAAGAGGTCTCCTGGGCCATCTAATCTGACCTCCGGCTCCAGCCATCTCTGCTCATGGCATGCCTACCATGTGCATGTCCAGCCTATCCTTGAACACCCTCACTTCTGGGGCTCCAACCACCTCCAGAGAGTCGTGCCCTGGTGAGATGGCAATAGGGCTGGTTCTTTTTGTGCCAGCTGTGAGGTGGGCAGGCCAGGCCAGGCCAGGGTCTCAGCCTTCAGAGTCCCAGCTCCAAGATTTCTGGGGCTCCAGAGAATCTTATGGCATCCCCAGAGGATGTAGTGGGGGCACAGGTTTGTGTCCTAACTTATTTAAGTCATTAAGATTTGGTTTTTAAATTCTTGCAGGGAAGTTTTATGATTTACTATTAATTGTCTGCTGTACTATGTTTTATTGCATTTTATGAATTGTAAACTGGCAGAAAGCTTTCGCTATTGAGTAGTATAGAAGTAAAATTAATAGTACTGTTCTGAATAAGTGGATGGTGAGACAAGCTGGCCCAAACTGTTGTCACAAACAGACCTTGGGACTCCTGGCTTCAGAACTGCAACATTTGGTCACCGGTCTGATGGCATTATGGGAAATTAGCAACCCAACCGGCATATAGTATCTGTCTCACACACACTCACAGATTTGAAGTCACCCAAACTGCAGGTGATCACATGTGCAGATACAATATCTAAGTGAAGCTATATAGAGAAGTCCTCTTGACTCCCAGACCCAATATTGTGAGCTGCTTTGAGCATGGCTGCCATGGAGAAATGACATATAACAAGTAACCTGGATTCACAAAGAAGATGGAACAGCCACACATGACAGAGTGGTGCATCAGAAGCTACCAACAATGGCTCCGTTGTGATTAGGAGCACCCAGGCTATTCACTAGGAATAGTTTCCCAGAGCTTCCCAGGCCTCAGCAGTCTTTCCCAGCTCCCTCGAGAGATGCTACCTCTTGAACAGAGGACCATTCGGAGGCGTTTTAAAAGAAATAATACAAATGTGGTAAATGCCCCGAGGCACTGCCCCCTGCCTCAAGGATCCACTGTTGGTTCTGCCATGTGTTTCTGGAGGCCACAGGTCACCTCGAGATTATTCTTACAGATTCTGGGCAGGTACATTTTATTAGCAGCACTGGCTTCCTTCCACTCTCCCTGATTATGATGATGTTTGTCCCCTGTTCTTGCTGCCACACTCTTGATTGCTTAAATAAAAAACCAGCAGGGGCCAAGGACATTTTGGGACTTGTTGTTCTAGAGAGGGAGTCAGGGCAGACATGTGTTGTCTTTTATAGAGAACTGCCCCATTTTTGAGAGGCTGTCCTGTCCAAGTCTGGGTTAAGGGTAAAGAACACAGAGAACTGCTGCCTATCAACAACTCATTCCTCAGTAGGCACACAGATTATCTGGTCACAGCCTTCCACTGTACAGTGAGAGGTGTTGTGTTTCTACTTAATGTCATAATAATAATTTATAAAATTAAATATTTATTTATTTAGGGGACTTCTATGACACCCCATTCACCAAAGCCTCAGGGCAGCTCACAAACCATAAATAAATAGAATTCAATAAAGCAATATAAATTAACAATATAAATTAAGTTGCCCTGGCCAAATAATAAAATGAATAAATAATATTAACAATTAAAATAACTTTTGAATAAAAAGGTCTTCGCCTGGCGCCGAAAAACAAATAACGACGGCGCCAGGCAGACCTCTCTGGGGAGCGCATTCCATAGATTGGGCGCCACCGCAGAGAAAGCCCTCCTCCGGGTACTCACCCTCCTAATTTCCTACACAGAGGGTTCCCGGAGAAGGGCCTCTCCCGCTGATCTCAAGGGGCGGGCGGGCATATATGGACATAAGCGCTCCTTCAGGTAACCAGGACCCAAGCCGGTAAGGGCTTTATAGGTCATCACCAACACCTTGAATTGGGCCTGGACTTCACTGGCTTCCCATTGAAGTCCAGGC